>NC_136500.1:78933233-79085733 GCF_053919585.1 Euprymna scolopes
AAGAATGAGAGAGAGAGAGAGAGAGAGAAGGGGGAAGAATGAGAGAGAGAGAAGGGGGAAGAATGAGAGAGAGAGAAGGGGGAAGAATGAGAGAGAGAGAAGGGGGAAGAATGAGAGAGAGAGAGAGAAGGGGGAAGAATGAGAGAGAGAGAAGGGGGAAGAATGAGAGAGAGAGAAGGGGGAAGAATGAGAGCGAGAGAGAGGGGGAAAGAATGAGAGAGAGGGGGAAAGAATGAGAGAGAGAGGGGGAAAGAATGAGAGAGAGGGGGAAAGAATGAGAGAGAGGGGGGAAAGAATGAGAGAGAGAGAGGGGGAAAGAATGAGAGAGAGAGAGGGGGAAAGAATGAGAGAGAGAGAGGGGGAAAGAATGAGAGAGAGAGAGGGGGAAAGAATGAGAGAGAGAGAGGGGGAAAGAATGAGAGAGAGAGAGGGGGGAAAGAATGAGAGAGAGAGAGAGGGGGAAGAATGAGAGAGGGGGGGAGAATGAGAGAGGGGGGAGAATGAGAGAGGGGGGGAGAATGAGAGGGAGAGAGGGGGGAGAATGAGAGGGAGAGAGGGGGGAGAATGAGAGGGAGAGAGGGGGGAGAATGAGAGGGAGAAAGGGGGGGAGAATGAGAGGGAGAAAGGGGGGGGGGGAGAATGAGAGGGAGAAAGGGGGGAGAATGAGAGGGAGAAAGGGGTGGGAGAATGAGAGGGAGAAAGGGGTGGGAGAATGAGAGGGAGAAAGGGGTGGGAGAATGAGAGGGAGAGAGAGGGGGGAAGAATGAGAGAGAGGGGGGGAAGAATGAGAGAGAGGGGGGAAGAATGAGAGAGAGAGAGGGGGGAAGAATGAGAGAGAGAGGGGGGAAGAATGAGAGAGAGAGGGGGGAAGAATGAGAGAGAGAGGGGGGAAGAATGAGAGAGAGAGAGGGGGGAAGAATGAGAGAGAGAGAGGGGGGAAGAATGAGAGAGAGAGAGGGGGGAGAAGAATGAGTGAGAGGGGGGAAGAATGAGAGAGAGGGGGGAAGAATGAGAGAGGCGGGGAAGAATGAGAGAGGCGGGGAAGAATGAGAGAGGCGGGGAAGAATGAGAGAGGCGGGGAAGAATGAGAGAGGGGGGAAGAATGAGAGAGGGGGGAAGAATGAGAGAGAGGGAGGAAGAATGAGAGAGAGGGGGGAAGAATGAGAGAGAGGGGGGAAGAATGAGAGAGAGGGGGGAAGAATGAGAGAGAGGGGGGAAGAATGAGAGATAGGGGGGAAGAATGAGAGAGAGGGGGGGAAGAATGAGAGAGAGGGGGGAAGAATGATAGAGAGGGGGGAAGAATGATAGAGAGGGGGGAAGAATGATAGAGAGGGGGGAAGAATGATAGAGAGGGGGGAAGAATGATAGAGGGGGGAAGAATGATAGAGGGGGGAAGAATAAGAGAGAGGGGGGAAGAATAAGAGAGAGGGGGGGAGAATAAGAGAGAGGGGGGAAGAATAAGAGAGAGGGGAGGGGGAAGAATGAGAGAGAGAGTGAGAGAGGGGGAAGAATGAGAGAGAGAGGGGGGAAGAATGAGAGAGAGAGGGGGGAAAAATGAGAGCGAGAGAGAGGGGGGAAGAATGAGAGCGAGAGAGAGGGGGGAAGAATGAGAGGGAGAGAGAGGGGGAAGAATGAGAGGGAGAGAGAGGGGGGAAGAATGAGAGGGAGAGAGATGGGGGAAGAATGAGAGGGAGAGAGAGGGGGGAAGAATGAGAGGGAGAGAGAGGGGGGAAGAATGAGAGGGAGAGAGAGGGGGGAAGAATGAGAGGGAGAGAGAGGGGGGAAGAATGAGAGGGAGAGAGAGGGGGGAAGAATGAGAGGGAGAGAGAGGGGGGAAGAATGAGAGGGAGAGAGAGGGGGGAAGAATGAGAGGGAGAGAGGGTGGGAAGAATGAGAGGGAGAGAGAGGGGGGAAGAATGAGAGGGAGAGAGAGGGGGAAGAATGAGAGAGAGAGAGAGGGGGAAGAATGAGAGAGAGGGGGAAGAATGAGAGAGGGGGGGAAGAATGAGAGAGGGGGGGAAGAATGAGAGAGGGGGGGAAGAATGAGAGAGGGGGGGAAGAATTAGAGAGGGGGGAAGAATGAGAGAGGGGGGAAGAATGAGAGAGGGGGGAAGAATGAGAGAGGGGGGAAGAATGAGAGAGGGGAATGAGAGAAGGGGAAGAATGAGAGAGGAGGAGGAGGATGTAAGGAGGGTTAAAGGGAGGGAATTAAGGAAGCTTAAGTGGATTAGTACAACTGTGTGTGAAAGAACGATGAATAAACCACATGTCCGCCAAATAATTAAAAACAATGTTTTAAGAACACAAATGTCTTCAGCAAGAGAATTCAGTTGTTTGTTTCTTTGCCTTCAGATTTAATGGCAACGAAGATTTCAAACAAATAAATCTACAGCACTAGAACATGGAAAATTATATAATCAAGTTAAAAATAGAACCAATATAGAAGAGTTGAATAAACTTGGTGAATTCAGAAATAATGGTAAAATAATTAATTTACAATGGACGTTTTTTTTTTTTGTTTTTTTTTTTTTTAGATCTATTTGATGAAATATTTAAGAGAATTTGATCTGTATAGTTATATTATTTATTCTAGGAGTTAGTATTTCGTGTGTGTGTGTGTGTGTGTGTGTGTGTGTGTGTGTGTGTGTGTGTTTTCGCACGCGCGTAGTATAAATACATTTATTTATACAAACATGATCGGCTACATTTCTGAATATATGTTAAGCTGCGATCTCGTTTAAAAGGAGGCTAGATTTTGAACAAGATCATGACTGAAACTTGTTTGCACATGTGTAACCAATAATCTTAGTATGGATAAAGAAAATTATAATACGGCTCCCTCTGTTATTTGGCACTATTTTATAAACACTTAAGTTTCACGTGATCAACATCTAGAAAACAATAAAATCATACACGCACACACATATATATGTGTGTGTATGTGTATAATTATTCCAAATATAATAAAACAATTATTATATAAACGTTTTCAATATTATAAAGTAATTCCTAACACAATGAAAATATGCTCAATATTGGAGATAAAGCAGTAGTTAAGGTGGGGGCAAAAAAAAATTACGAACTTTACAAATTTATGTCATTTAAAAGTGCAACGAAGCAGATGATACATTCAACTGACGAGAAAAAGAAATTTTTTCTTTGAAAAATCCGGATTCGAAGTTATAAATGTAGACTCTGCTTTGTAACACTTAAAAAAAATAAATTTGTAAAATACGCAAATTTACAGTCGCCTATTTTAACTCTTTTTCTCATATAATTTTATATACTAACATATCAAAAAATAGTTTTAAGAGTAATGTCTTAATAGCAGTATTATATCTAATATAATATTCTGCTTGTTCCTTTCTTAGTCAGTACGTTACACTTTGAAAGTCAACTGTTTCAAAAATTCCAATATGACAACTCTGGACAAAAATATGAGAGTCATATCCCTTTGTGTCGTTTTTGAATATCATTATAATAATATGATATTTGAAAACGAATATCTTTATATTTATCTGTACAACTAATACTTTGCACTATCCAGAAAAATATCAGCTATATCAAAACATATTTGTGGATTAAATATATTTCTCATCCTGTGGAATTTCCAGTCCTGTTAGTTATTAATTTACTTCACACACATTATATATATATTATTTTATTAACAATTCCTTTCTGTTGCAAGTTTAGAATATAATTGTCTATAATACCAACTAAATTATAATCTCAGCTCAATGAATTTTCAAAAGAGTTTTCAGAGCATATATACGTAAATTGAATAAAATCATAACCTACATGAATAGAAATTCACTTTTTTTGGCTCTTACAGCTGTTTCGTGAAAGGATGGACAATTACCTCTCGTCCATAGAACTGTAAATCTTCCATCCAGTCACTCCTCAGAGACGCTTACAACTATTCCCAACAAGTTCTTCAATCCGTTGTAAACACGTTTATTTTTTCCCTCCATATTAAATGGAGCTCATATTTATACTTATTTTTTAGTTTCGTACAACCCTTACAGTCAAGAACATCTTCCTATAACTTAGTTTTTAGCCTATTTTGGGGGAACTATTTTAAATGAGTCTCGCTTTTTAAGGATATTCTAATTTAATTTTAGCTTTTATTAAGATTTCGCGGCTTCAAGTAACGAATGAGAAATCAATCAAATCCTGAATTGAGGATCAAGGATAGAATATGTACAATTAAACATGGATTTGTGGTTTAAAAAAATGGGGGGATTATGTGAAAGTTTGTAAAACTATAAAAACTTAGTTATTTACGTCTAGTCAAAACTTGATAATATTTACATGTAAAAAATAAAATGTGATAAATGAGTAATTTGGAGAAGTATGAAGCTAACGCTTATAATAATGAGTTAAGGAACTGACAAAAATAATATGGATTTGCGGTTTAAAAAAAACGGGAGATTATATTAAACTTAGTAAAACAATAAAAACTTTCTTTTTTTTACGTCTAAAAAAAAACAAAAAACAAAAAAACCTTTAGATCTAAATCACTTCTAAAAATAATGTGACGATAGAAGGATTTAAAAATTATATAAGCTCTAGGTTCACTAGGAATTTAAAATACTACATTAAACCAAGTTAGGTGTTTCTGTAATTCTATCTTGTATTATAATTATTCATTTATTTATTGTGGGTATTCCTCTTTATCTATTATAATTATAATTTAATTTTACATTATCTCTAGTCTTAGTTTATATATATATATATATATATATATATACTAGCTAAAGTACCCGTCGTTGACTGGGTTCAAAAACAGCCTAAAGAAAATGGACTCTGATTTATGAAAGTATGATAGGTTATGAAAAGGAAGGGTTGTAAAGAGATAGCTTCGAATTTGGGGGTATCAAAACCAAAGCAAAATATGATGAAAGTAAAAATAAAATAGATAAACCCCAGAATTTATTATACCATACCTGTTCACACTGAAACACTTATCACAATATTCTGTGGATCTATATTAAAAAATCTTGTGAAACTTTGTGACATATTTCCATTCTATGGAGGTCAAGGGCGAACGAACACCCCATAATTTTATTATACCACATTTCTTCAAACTGAAAAATAATTATCAACGTATACTTACGCAGATAGATATAAAAAGTTTTTATTAAAGTTTGTGCCTATTTCCATTCTATGGAGGCCAGGCGCGAATACAGACCCCACAATTTCATTATACCATCCCTATTTAAGTTAAAACATACTTATCAAAGTATTATTATGTACATCTATATAAAAAACACTTGTAAACGTTTTTTTTTTAACTTTTAAATTTTTTATTTCCATACTTTGTGGACCAGGCGCATACGCAGACCCCACAATTTTAATGAATCATCATTATGCCAGATCAAAAATACCCATTCCTGTGCCTCGATACATCTTCTATCATTATATGTGAGCAGTTTGCTATAATAGTCATTAAATAAAGAGTTCAGTTCCAAACTGTGTATAGGTTCTAAAATTCAAAAAGACACACTTGACAAAGGAGGTTACATAGGCCAAAAATTGTGAAAATAACTACGGAGATAAGAATAGTAGTCCGAATAATCCAAAGAATGGGAGAGTAACCCTGCTAGAATATAATTAATTGAAAACATCAGAAAATGGAAGTTTAGTCGGGGTCAACTCACTGCACTCAAAAGTTAGCTTGACTCAACCGTGGGAATTGATAGAAACGGGTATGACATCACATGGCTTAAGGATAAAGCGAGTGAGTGAGATTGGGAGCTTAGAAGTACAAACACATTTTAAAATGTTCTGCTGAGATATGATTGAATAGTAATTATCGATCTCTCCGTGTCTTCACTCAACCCCAACCCTATTGGTCAGTGATTTGGAACAAAGAATAAGGTGAATAAACCTCCTCTATCTTCAACATTTTTCTCTTTATTTGGTCCATTTTCGAGGTATGAAAACATCTATTTAAAAGGCAGAGTTTCCTCAGTCTGGCAAGATCATAATAAATGAAGCATACAGAAGCAAGCAGTTAATAAATATATTGTTCATAAACATTCATTCGTGTCTGAGGCTAGGCTGAAATCCAACAATACAAATTTAAAAAAGATAAATACATTCCTGAATTGTTGAGATAAAGATTGATTATTTGGATCATTTGGATTCTTCAGACTACTGTTCCATAATAACCCGTGGCATAGTGGATAAAGTACTTGGTAAAATTCAGTTGTAAGAATTACACTCTTCTAGAGGTTGAAGGTTCAATCCTTAGTACAGCCAACACTCAAAAATACAATTGCAAATTATTTAGGATTTCTACTCGGTCATGACTGATGGAACAGGAGCATGCTACACCTCGTGGATTAAATAAGTTAAGTTACGTTTACAATTCCATGCAGATTCCAGAGTTCAAAAAGACACACCTGGAGAAGGTTGTAGGTTACAGCAACCAAAACGTGAAAATAGCACTCAAGAGAAGAACATTAGTCCGAAGAATCCAAATAATACGAATAGACACGTTCTTCTTTCTTAGCTGAACATTCCTTCAATACAGACCGAGAACTTAAGACTAGAATTAAAAAAAAAAAATAAAATAAAATAATCAAATATGAAAAACAGTCATCTTAAAAACCCGTGTTATTAGCTAGAAAACCACATCTTAAGATGGCCTGTCAACATGAATCTAGTTGCCAGGAGGTTTTCATCTCAGCAAGGAGTGTCGGATGCTATCACTATGGCGACTAGGCAGAGAAACGTTTCAATATTGGCCTTGATTGATGGCCACGGTTCATGTTAAGCAAGAATAATTGTCCCAATCAAAAGAGGGGAGGGAGAGGAATCCGATGAACACTTGGATGTGCTTGAGTAAGCAGTGCTATTAATAGAAGCGCTCACAATCGCTGGGATGAAAACAAGGCACCGAGGACTCAGGAAGATGGGGAAGACACCGGTTGTGGGTGGCGGCTTGAATCAGCATATCTATGAATAGCAGATATAAAAGACATTGCATGTTTTGGTTCCCATGTGTATGCGTGTGTGTGTATGTGTGTTTGTACACAAATTTGTATGTACGTATGATGATTCCTCAGCTTTCTTAAATTCTACGGCAAACACAAGTGATACGGCATAGAGATGAGGAGTCAGCTAGTCTACCAGTTTCATTCAGCAATTACTAATTACAATGCAAGCTTCTATATGGAGCCTTCAAATTATCTGCAGAATACTATAAGTATAATGACGTTATTTGCTCAGATTTCGATTACGTTTTCACACAAGTGCTTCAAGGAAACGGAAGAATTAAAATAGTTTTATGTTCGTACGGAACAAACACAAATTTTGGTCTGGAAATATGGATTTTCGTCTGTCATGCTCAATTTGAAATAGAATGTTTGTTACAATTTAATTTGAAATAGAATCTTTGTCAGTCTGTTAAGTTAAAGTTTTAAGTAGCATCTTTGTTAGTCTGTCATGCTTACACTTGAAATCCCAGTTTCGTTAGTCTGTCATGCATAAGTTTAAAACGGCAGCCTATCAGGTGTAAGTTGAAATAACTTTGTCATTCTGTCATACTTAAATTTAATATTGCATATTCACCATTAAACGCACACATCTTAATACGTGTTCTTATCACAATTATTTGGGTGGAACTTATATTCTTTTTATTTCACTAAAACATATTTATGACAGCTAAAACAAATATATATATATATATATATATATATATATATATATATTTCAAGCACGTCTGATTGAATATGACAGAGTTATTCTTTTTTCGATTTTTCTAATGACTATCACATGCACCGATAGAAAGCGCTTACAAATATGGCTGAAAAACTTTTGGGCGCCATTATATACAACATGCCAGCTGAAATAAAAAAGACCACTCAGTGAATTGAAAAGATATCCAGGAAAATCGGGAAAAGAAATAACTGCCGCGTTCAATCAGACGTGCTTGAATAAAGACTTGCTGCCAACATATACAAATATATATATATATATATGGTTGTCAATGATAGAGAATTTATACAAAAGCATGTAATTCATTTCGATTTTCGAGGGTCAGACACAGGAGAATTTGGTATGGAAAAGACATAAGCTGAAACTGCTAATTGTTTCATTGGCTTAATCCAACATTCAGCTGATATGATTACATCGAACTAATCTCGTGCCAAATAGTATATTTATCTAATAATCTATTTAGAAATGACAACTTAAAACATGCCTGATTAATATCACTATCTTGCTAGTCTAGCCACACTGAAAAGCACTAAGGCAAACTGTTTACGAATGACTTTATAAATATATATATATACTAGCGGGACCTGTGGAAATTCCACAGGGAACTCATTCATATGTAATATATTGTTGATGGCATTCTGTAGATGTTCAGCGTAAATGGAGATGCTCTGATATTATTGTAGCTCTTTTGTTAAAACTGCAAAAGTATTTATCCAAACTAGCAGGGACGCCTGGATCGTAAAGTATGCTTAAATATGATATTTTCATTCTTGCAGATTTCGTATATACTATTATAGAGTTAATGTTCTATCGATTTTTATATATTATAAAGTTGCAATTTCCAAAAAAATATATATCCATATGACTTGGGTGCATCAGCTTTAATTGAAAGTGAAACAAAAACTTGTGAATATATATATATATATATATATATATATATATATATATATATATTTAACTTAAGTGCCATCAGCTATAATCGAAACCAAAACTTATGAATGAGATGGAAGTCCATGACAATTAAACGACTTGGATGTAAGCGTGACACAAAAAATAACACACGCTACCGCATTAATATATAGATAGGTTTGGTTTAATATCAGCGCTAAGCTCTGCATATTCCATTTTTTCTATATGGTGAGCTAAATTTCACGTTTTCTGCCAGAGAGTAAAGAAATTCGTTAAACATACGAACGTTTTCAACCCACATGGGGCGTCTTCAGATGCTGTGGTATAGTGAACGTTAATTGGTCAGATGATATGCCTATAAACAGGTGAGTATACTGTCCCCACCCCCCAAACCCAGTCTGGTGGTTGATGTTAGGTTTTTTGGCTCGATTGAGCAATGCCCCGAGGATGGATAGGTGTAAGCTGCAATATGAGACGGCAAGGATGGTCTTGTTTTCTGTAATGAGTTTTCTAAATTCTTTCTCGGGTGGCTTGTGTGTAGTAAAGTGTTGATGGTACACAGAGGTGAGGACAGGTTTCATGTGAGGCAGCAGGAAATGATAGTACGGGTCATGTCAATATATGTGCTTTCTTTGGAGTTACATTCTCCTAATGGGCAAGTAAACTTATATGGCATTACTTGTTTTAAGTAAGCTTTTGTCTGAATATAGGGTTAGTCAGCCCACCATACAGAAAAAAAAATATGTAGAGATTAGCGTTGATATTCAACCAGATATCAAACATAAATGAAAGAATGCTGCCCAAGTATATGAATATAAATATATATACAAATAAAATGAATAAATGCAACAGTTTTCATTCATCACTCCTATAATGCAATCAAAACGATTTGCTGTTTTTTACATCAATAACAGTCTTTTGAAATATTCAATATATATATATATATATAGCATAAATGTACAATTCAAAGACAGTCCCTTCAAGGCCTAATTTGCATCACTATTTTTTAAAAAGTTTATAATGAATTAATGTTTGGTGCTATTAATTTGTAGTTTCATTACCCTATTTTTACTATATATTTCCTCAAAACCTCTGGTCTTGATGGAGGGAAGACTAAAACTTGCTGCTATGGTTTCAAATGAAATAACAGCAAGAGGATACTTGATTCCAAATATTTCTCGCATGTTATATCTCTTCTCTTTTGGAAATAGGATACAATTATGAATATCTTCAGTATCAAATAATCTTTATACACTGAAATTTACTTTATGTATGAAAACCAAAGAGGGGAGATATAATATATGAGAAATATTTGAAATCAAGTGAAACCATAGCAGCAAGTTTTAGTCTCCTTCCATCAAGGTCAGAGGTTTTGGGGAAATATAAGATATTTTGTAATTCATATGCAAAACTAGGAAAACAAATGACTATGATTTAAATATTTTATGGCTGTAAAAAAGGGCCAAAAATAAAGTCTGGATGATGGGTGATCTCCTTAATATGCAACCTTAAGGGTAAATGTCACATAGCCCACTACAAAATTCAGGTCATTATCTTTCCAATGAGCCTTCATTTGTTAAATTCTGATCAATAGTCACTGAGATGTAGAACTTATACAATTGTCATCAAAATATATATACATAAATTGGTAAAAAAGAACTTATATTTTCAAACCAGTAAAATATGCCCAAATTTGCCTATAGTGTCCTGCAAGCCAGCTTCAGTTTTGCTGCTTTGGTCGTCTCCTCTTTGCCAGGCCACTAATATGCAATAGATCCATTGTTACCTGTATGCATCGTACTGAAGTGTCTAAAGGAGAGTTATACTGGAATCTAGGATTTAATTAATACCTTTATATAGTTATTTCAACAATCTAACAATATCGCAGCTCACACAAACCATGAAAGCCAAAGACCGGCAGTCCAAGGCTCAAATTTTGCCCTCCCTTGAGCTTATCAGTTGAACATAGTCAAACTCAGGATTCTAACTAGCTCAGGTGGTAGGGTGGTCGGCTCACATACAAGTGACTCAAGTTTCAATTTCCGAGTTTGGATATGTTCAATTGATGAGCTCAAAGGAGGGAAAAACTCTAGTCTTGGACTTCAGGTTTGTGGTTTTCATGATTTGCGTGAGCTGCGACATTGTTTTATTGTGGAAATAATTATATATATCTAATATATAAACAGCTATATGTCTGTCTCTCTATTCTCAAATTATCTCCTCCGAAACTAAAAGTCTCATAGCGGCGCTGGGGCCTTAAAAGATTGGATTTTTTACGGGCTGCTTTTTTATGGGTCTTTAACCGGTTAAAAATGTTTTTAAGGGACCCAAAATGGGTCAAAATTGAAAAAAAAAAAAAAAAAAAAAACGTTGAATATTTTGTACATTCATCCTAGTTTAATTTTTAATCCATTTACACATTGGTACAGTGGTAACGTCACCAGCTTTGAATGCTACAGTTTCGGTTCTAGCTGATGACATCTAAATACTTTTTTTTTTTTTTTACTTTTAAAATCACGACTCTATAATAATATATATGAAATCTGGACAAATTAAAATATCATATTTAAGCGTCCCCCTGCTAGTATATATATATATATATATATATATATATATATATATATATATATATATACACACACACACGCACACACAGACTTGTATACAGAAGTAGGAGTAAGTATGTTAAGTGAGCGATCAATTTCAAAATAGAAACTATCATATAATGATTACAATTAAGCAGGATTGTTATAGATGGACTTGAACAGTAAAGCTTTTCTCTTTTTCAAATGAATAGATTACATCAAATAAGATCCATCAGCGAAAACAGTAGAGAAAAATTGATAGACCAAGTACGACTTGACTCGATTGCAGCGTAATCTAATTTCAATTGACTGACACATATCAATGGGAATATTCTGTCGGCTTTAACTGCAGTTATAAAAAAAATAAAATAAAATACAACTAAGTGTATCAGTTTATAGACGTTAACGTTTTCCACAGACAATGAAACGTTCCATAAAGAAAATTATTGCTGTTGAAAAACGTTCAAAGATAAACGTTGAATTCCAAACAGAAAAATATCTTGAAAAATAATTTTTATAATATCATTAATGGATCTTTGGTATCTCTCTGAAACTAAAGCGATATTGTTGCTCTCTTGAATTCTTTTTAATGAATTCCTGCTCATCAAGATTTAAAGTTCACTCTAGGACAAGGGTTAATAGTTGTTGTATCAGATGAAACTAACGCAAGGGATTGGATCTGAGAGTAATTTGATTACTTAAGAGAACGGTTCAATAAAAAACAAAAACCTGTTAACATTGAAAACAACCGTGCTTCCTACTATAGTCAGCTAAAAGCAGCTCAAGGTATTTCACTCCAGATACGGACAGTTCATGGAAAGAAACCCTTCTCATGGAAGCTCGGTCTAGCTCCAGGCACACAAAGGAAAAATAAAAAATTCTTGCAACTATACAAGTTTCTGTTGTGACTGTTTCTACAAGAGGAACCATAGACTTCAATTAATGTACTATTGCATAATTATTCAATGATCAAGTCATGGGGAAAGGGGGGAGTAATGGTAGAAGGGTCCATGGGTGTATGGACAACTCTGTCATTGTCCAATCATGTTACTATGCTGATGATTGGTTTACAATTAAGAAAAAGAGACAGAAATATGTGTCTGCTAATAACTATGAGCCATTTGGTAAAAGAAATGGTTTCCACTGAGTATAAAAGTATACTTTTCCATAGACAGAATTACATACTTTTAGTTATGAGTATCACAAAAAAATGCATATAAATAAATGAATAGTTTTATTTACAGATATGTTTTCTGCCACTTTCAGTAGTTGTTTTGTTTGCAGAGTTTCAGTTAAGCAGCATACGTAACTATTGAGATCTCAGTTCAGAATCTCACTATGTCTAGCTACACTGATGAGTCATAACGGCAATGAAACATGTCAGTAAAATCACCCTATTTCATCATATGCATAAAAAACAAACGATCTCCCACTGAATTAACACAATTCTTGAGCTCTGTACTAAAGACATTCCTCAGAATGTAATAATTTCATGTTCAATCGAGAGGGGATTCTTATTTAACTCTTCCCACGACAAATGATAACACACAAGTTCATGACAAAGAATAAATTAGAGCATATTAGTTTTAACACTGATTATCACTTAAAGCATCGAACACCATTAATAAAAGAGTAGAAAACGATTAACAGGATTAGCCAATCTGCAATCAACTTAAATCGCATACGGATAAACTAAAGTGGATTAATCTCATCAATTAACAGAAAAGCTTCAAGATCTTATATATAAATTGTTGTTAAATTTGAAAAAAATCGATGTGGATTGTTTGGGTCATTTTCCTCCTGGATTTATCACATAAAAAGCATCATCTACATGCATCAATTGCCTGCTATATCCATGATATGAATACCCGACGGTGCTATAGACCCCAACCGGCATACCCGACGGTGCTATAGACCCCAACCGGCATACCCGACGGTGCTATAGACCCCAACCGGCATACCCGACGGTGCTATAGACCCACACCGGCATACCCGACGGTGCTATAGACCCCCACCGGCATACCCGACGGTGCTATAGACCCACACCGGCATACCCGACGGTGCTATAGACCCACACCGGCATACCCGACGGTGCTATAGACCCCAACCGGCATACCCGACGGTGCTATAGACCCACACCGGCATACCCGACAATGCTATAGACCCCCACCGGCATACCCGACGGTGCTATAGACCCACACCGGCATACCCGACGGTGCTATAGACCCACACCGGCATACCCGACGGTGCTATAGACCCACACCGGCATACCCGACGGTGCTATAGACCCACACCGGCATACCCGACGGTGCTATAGACCCACACCGGCATACCCGACGGTGCTATAGACCCACACCGGCATACCCGACGGTGCTATAGACCCACACCGGCATACCCGACGGTGCTATAGACCCCCACCGGCATACCCGACGGTGCTATAGACCCCCACCGGCATACCCGACGGTGCTATAGACCCCCACCGGCATACCCGACGGTGCTATAGACCCCCACCGGCATACCCGACGGTGCTATAGACCCACACCGGCATACCCGACGGTGCTATAGACCCACACCGGCATACCCGACGGTGCTATAGACCCACACCGGCATACCCGACGGTGCTATAGACCCACACCGGCATACCCGACGGTGCTATAGACCCCAACCGGCATACCCGACGGTGCTATAGACCCCAACCGGCATACCCGACGGTGCTATAGACCCCAACCGGCATACCCGACGGTGCTATAGACCCACACTGGCATACCCGACGGTGCTATAGACCCCAACCGGCATACCCGACGGTGCTATAGACCCTAACCGGCATACCCGACGGTGCTATAGACCCACACCGGCATACCCGACGATGCTATAGACGCCAACCGGCATACCCGACGGTGCTATAGACCCCAACCGGCATACCCGACGGTGCTAAAAGACCCCAACCGGCATACCCGACGGTGCTATAGACCCCAACCGGCATACCCGACGGTGCTATAGGCCGCAACTGGCATACCTGACAATGCTATAGACTGCAATCAACATACCAACGATGCTGTAGCCATCATTGGCATATTATAATAGCCGCTGTTGGCAACATATTGTTGTGATTGGCATATGGACGGTTTCATACTTTTGCCATCCGTCTAATGATTTTATAGCGCTAACACTCATACAGATAAATTTTAGCCCTGATCAGCATATTGACAATATTATAGCCCAACCCATTTACTGACATTATTATAGCTGACAATTACCAATACACCAATGTTATATCCACAATACATAAATTGTGTGTTCATTTCTTAGATATGACTCTTAGATAATTTGACCTCAATCAATTGACAGGATGCAAATTCATCATAACTGATTTTATAGGGCAAAATCATGACGTCTCAGTGGTTGGAAGTTAACAGATAAAAAATCTGATGGCAGAATCAAATTTTTTCTTTTTTTAAAACTAGATTGACTTCTTGCTTCTGTAATGGCCAGTTATAAGATTGAGGTGACTGAGTATCCATAACCATTATAAAGTTTTAATTGAGGTTGACGGTCCCTCTGGCACCATGTTCGAAATTGATAGTAAGTCCCTCTGGTTCACAAAAGAAAGAGTAGACAACATTGTTTGACAGAAAATACCTTTTATTCCAATAATACTGGAAAAGAATTAAAGACAGACGATAACCTTTATAACAAATGGGGCACCATACATACTGACAGATTCATTTTATACTGCTAAGTCAGATGGGACTAATCTAAGTATGTCTAATTCTTATGCAGTCTAATTCCAACTGCTTGAAAGCTAAAACACACTGATGTGTGCACATTTTGAAGTAGTAGTCCAACTAACTGTATTCATAGCCATGCTGATTTCTTAGTCAATGAGCCGATTACTCAGGGCTAAACCGTATCTATTTACATCGAAATATGTGATTGCTATCCATCAGTATAAAGTGAATGGAAATCATTCAAACAGCAAACACAATCAAATTTGATTTTGTGAAACAATGAATTGACAAGAATACAAGAACAAAAGAAAAGCCACTGTTCATAGTTTGAGGAAAATCAGAAGATGTTGGTTATAAAGAATCTTCATAAATAAAAACAGGCATCATTTGACCTTTGAATAACAATGTTCTATCTATTGCTACAAGTTCAGACATGTTGCTTCATTATGTTTTTTTTTTTTTTTTTTAAATAACTAGCAGTTCCACCCGGCTTTGCTCAGGCCCTATATACTACTCATAACTTTATGTGCATATGTATATATTAAAAAGTATGAACATGTACGGTAATGCCTTTCTATATAATAGGCTTCCTTAACTACCGTAGAGAAAAGTTGGTAGAGACCGCAGACGTTAATTTTTTATTTTATTTATTTTATTTTTTTTTAATTTTGACCCCTTTGGTTTTGGGCTCAAATCAAATTAAAATGTTTGACTCATGTACAGGTAACCTACATCTAAAATTTCAAGTGTTTAGACCCAAAATTGGTGGAGGAGATTCGTAGAGTTTGCAAAGGTCAACTCTTTCAACCATGACCTCATGGCAATTAAACTTTCGCCCAAAAACTGATTAAAAAGCTTACTGCATGTCTGAGTATCATTTATGTAAAATTTCAAATGTTTAGACCCAAAATTGGCTTAATAGTTTGCTAGAAACTGCAAACGTAAAATCTTTTGAACTTTGACCCCTTGGCAGCCAAATTTTTGGCCAAAATCCGATTAAAAAGCTTGCCCTATGTCTGAATACACTTTATGTAAAATTTCAAATATTTAGACCAAAAATTGTTTGAGTAATTTGGTAGAGACGGCAGAGGTCAATTTTTTTTTTAAATTTGACCCCTTAGCATCTATTGTTATGGGATTAAATAAAATTATAAAGTTTGATCCATGTCCAAAGAACCGATATCTAAAATTTCAAGTGTTTAAACCCAAAATTGGTGGAGGAGTTTGGTAGAGTTCTCTAAGGTCAAATCGTTGAACTTTGACCCTCAATAGCCAAATTTCTGTCCGAAAAATGATCAAAAAGATTTTCCCAAATCTCAATATCTCTTATGTCAAATCTCGAGTCTGTAAACCGAAAATTGATAGAGTTATTGTATAGGGAAATGTATACACACACACACACACACACACACAGACATTTTAACTTTTATAGATATATAGATTGCTAGCATCTTATCTTCTTGGTTTCTAAATAATTTGTATGAATTCTCATCTCATTATTGATATAAACCTAACACACACTGATTTATAAATATAAAGATGATCCGGCATTGCCAACGAGGCTAAAAAAGAAAATAGAATAGTTAAAATAGTCACAGGTAACCTAGTTCATTTTTATGTGTGCCCGGCATGAACCCAGACTCTACAATATTATTTTAAATTTGAAAAATGAAAGAGCCATTTTCTGAAAGGGCTACAATTAGAAATAATATACTGTCTATTACTCTCTTCCTCTCAATCAGTTTTACCCTCAATAAAATGTTCTGTTTTAACTATTTTAATAATAAAAAAAAAAAAAAGGGAGGGGGTAAATTATAAACTTCTGCACAAATCTGGTCTCCCCCTTGACTCTCAGCATTTGAAGCTACATTTTTTTTTTTTTTTTAAATGAACTTTACCATTTAGGAAATGCACACACCTAAACTCGCACCCATTCTCCAAAGATTTTTTAAACAAGTTAGATACAAAAAAATAAATAAAATAGAAAAAAAGATTGGCTCTACATCAATTTTTTAGTCATACTAAGTAATACATTTTTAAAAGGAATGGTGCATGTGAGTAATAATATGTACATGCTTGGTAAAATCCTAAATTATTGAAATTATCATTATGAATTATGGAATATGTACTCTAAGCAACAGGGGAGTAATGTGGGCATATTATTATTTTTTTATCAACTTTACTATTTAGAGGTGGGCGCCACCAAAACTGTACCATACCCTCCGAAGAAAAAAGAAAACATTAAAATTTAAAATTAATGCCATATTAATTATTTATATGGATCCTGGGACAGGCATTATAGTAGAACTACTAATATCTCTTTATATAAAATTCAATTCTGTTAACATTAATACCCATATTATAACATTAATGCTAAGAGAATATTCAAATAAGTTTCAATAAGGTTAGATTTTTCAAGGAATCTAAAGATATCATTGAAATTTTCCTTCAATTCCACCTGATGTTATTCAGGGCAATTATTGGTTAGCTCTATGAAATAACTGACCTCAGTTTTATTTTGGGTGGTTTTAGGAATGCTCTTAGGAGAGCAGGTATGTCAAACACGTGGCCCATATTAAACATGTTTGTGTTTGCAGCCCGCACAAATAATCTTTCTTTCTCCACAGCTCATTGGCATGGAGTTTGGTATATTTTGGTGTAATGAAAGTGGGAGATAATTTTCAGTCAAGTCTTATAAAGAAAATAAAACATCAAAACTAAATAATAATTTAGTTTAATAGTTTTATTTTTTTTGTGTGTGTGGGTGCACCTAACTAATAAAATTAACAAAAGTTTCCTTATTCTAATGTGTAGTTTTTACGTTTATAAATTATAATTTTTTTTATCGTATTGGTGCTACCATCATTTATTTATTTTCTTTACTTTTTTTTATTCCATTCCAAACAAAGCACAGTGTCACTTTGATGTAGTGGACCACTATCGGGGACACAATTTGCAGGGATACTGTGAAGAGAGTTCAGCAGCAAGATGTCCGTTCACATTACACTTGAACTTCTGCATGTCAGTACAGTTGGGAAAGCAGGAACCCGGAAGGGAGTTCCAAAGTCTAGTAGTTCTTAAGAAACTATTAGAGTAGAAGGCTTTCTTATATCTAGGGATCTCTGTGTAGGGGTGGGATTTTGTTGCTTGTCAGGTTTGTCGGGGGTATTTACATAAAAGAAAGCTTGTAGTTCGTCAGAGCATTCACCATTAATATACTTATAGAACAGGCAGAGGGATGCAACATTACATCGATGGGACAAAGGTTGAAGCTTTGACAACAGTTTAGGACTTATTAGGCTGGCAACTCCTTTGAAATAAAACTTAAACAGTTATACTGAATTTTGAAGATTATCTCCCCTTTAAAAATGCGGTAAAACTATTTTGAATCTGTCTCTATGAAAGATAATGATTCATTTAAAAATTTATGAAAAATGAACTACATTTTTTTTTGTAAATTAAGCATGCACCCATTTATTGGTCATTAATTTTTGTCACATAAGTATTTTAAAAATTTATTTCGATTTTTAAAGTTTGAAGTTGACTTTTAAACTTAGTGATAAAATTTGTTAATTTTATTTTCAGTTTTTATGTTTAAAAACTTCGTTCAAAAAATTAAATATATTTTTTTTCTAAACTTTTTTATTAAAACTTTAATCTTTGCTGGTTTTATTTAAAAAATAAAGGCTCAAAGTACATTTTAGTAGTAATGAGCTTTAAAAAAATTTTTTTTTTTTTTTTAAATCGCTGGTCAAAAACTTTCTGTCGGTCTGAGCTGGTAGTGTTCAACTTTTGTAGCCATCATGACAATACGAATTGACTCCTATGGCTCTGAGTTTGATATGCCTGGTGGAGAGAGTTCATCAGTTTTATTTTTTCACTATATGAGTGGCAAATACAGAGGGGGTTGAAAAGATGAAGGATGTAAAATGGGGCAGAGGATAAAGGAAAAAAGGATAGACAGAGGTAGATAGATATAATTTTTAATAGAAATAGATTACATTTTTCAACTGTTTCTATGGTTTTTGGTGGCAACTAACAATGCTGGATATATATATATATATATATATATATATATATAAAATGTTACTTACATTTTTACTCCTGGTGGTGGATCCCAAACACATTCCCCTGTTGTCAAGTTTGCGTACATATGTTCCTTAGTCTTGGGTTCAATGATCTCAACCCATTCCCACCTGAAAAATTTAAGAAAAATAAAATTAAGTATAATAGTAAAAATAAATAAAGCAAGCATAATAGTCATAATAAATAAAGCAAGCATAATAGTCATAATAAATAAAGCAAGCATAATAGTCATAATAAATAAAGCAAGCATAAGTCATAATAAATAAGGCAAACGTAATAGTCATAATAAATAAGGCAAACGTAATAGTCATAATAAATAAGGCAAACGTAATAGTCATAATAAATAAGGCAAACGTAATAGTCATAATAAATAAGGCAAACGTAATAGTCATAATAAATAAGGCAAACGTAATAGTCATAATAAATAAGGTAAGCATAAGTCATAATAAATAAGGTAAACGTAATAGTCATAATAAATAATGCAAATGTAATAGTCATAATAAATAAGGCAAACGTAATAGTCATAATAAATAAGGCAAACGCAATAGTCATAATAAATAAGGCAAACGCAATAGTCATAATAAATAAGGCAAACGTAATAGTCATAATAAATAAAGCAAACATAAGTCATAATAGATAAGGCAAATGGTATCATTAACAATTATCACATAAGCTTAATATTTCCATAATACAATACACTATATTATATATACACACACGATGAGGAAGAGAGATATGTATAGGTTATATAATCTTGGACATATACAGTGAATCCTTACCTCCCCCCCATACACACACAAATACATTTCCAAGATTTATTTATTTTTTTTTTTTATTAAATCTTGGAATTGCTATCGATTGCATACTAAATTTCAAGATTATACATGTATATATTTTTTCAAATCAACATATCCCCCCCCCCCCGTGAGGAGTTCACCTTGCTCAGATGCCGACATATATGCATCCTGCATAAAAATTTACAAGGATATATATATATATATATATATATATATATATAGTAAAGTCTTATTCATGCGTCCCAAGGACGCAAGTCATATATATATATTTTTTTTTTTCTTTTTTTTTTTTCATAAAGAAATAAAAATTTTTAAAAATGGAACAATACATAGAATGTAGGTTTTCTGTTAATCGCAAAAATAGATTTGTTTTGTTTTTCTTTTGTCTTTTTTATAGAAAATAGGAATTTTTTCTCGGAGTGGAGTGGAGGTGTTTTTATTTGTCCCCCACCACCACCATTTCGAACTGACTGTAAAAAGACAGTCGAACTCCCCCACCCCGGATCGATCCACCGTTTTCTTTGCAACTGAACAATTTACTTTTGTGATATGAACCGGTGAAATTTATTTTAATATATATATATAAAAGATACGTAATGGGTTTTGACTTGTTTCTTTAAAGAAAGCTTTCTCATCTCAATATTTTACAGATGAACTTAGGGAAGCTATGTAATTTTGCATTGTATCGGCTATAACCCTCATGACTAGCGGGGGTACACGGCGTTGCCTGAGTGTGTTTGTTTGTTTGTTTGTTTGTTCTGTTTTACGGCATATCAACCACTTTGGGGTCATTTAATGCCGAAAGGTTCGTTATGTTGTGTTAAATATTGGTTTGTTCTTCTTAAGGTTTTTCTTTTTGGGGGGGGGGGGGTCTTTCCTTATATTTTTGAGTATATTTTAGTTTCTTTCAGAAAATTGATAATTTTTTGGGGATCAATCTTGTTTAATATTGTTTTCAGATTTTTTTCTTGGTAATACTTTGTTCGGATTTGTTCAAGGTCAATGCAGTTTGTCAGTATATGGTGTATTGTGTAGGGTTCTTGACACGTTATACAGTTTGGTGTCTCCTCCCCTTTTAGTAGATGTGAGTGGGTGATGTGAGTGTGACCTATTCGCAGTCTGGTCATTACTACCTCTTCCTTTCTTGTTAACTTTTTGGTGTTTCTCGTTCCAATATTTGGTGTTATTTGGAATAGTTTGTTTTTGGTGCATGAGCTCCAGTTTTCTTGCCATTTTCTCTTCAAAAATGTGTTTATTTTAGTCTTTAGGTCTGTATAGGGGATTTTTCCACTTATGTGGTTTTGTTGCAGAGTTTCCTTTGCTGCCTTATCTGCTTGTTCATTCATGTATATGCCGATATGGCTTGGTATCCAGCAAAAGATAATGTTTTTTTTCATGGTTATGGCATCTATTTTGTTTAGCAATTTTGTAATAAGTGGGTTTGTCATTTTTTTTTCTTTTAGAGATATGAGTATTGAAAGTGAGTCAGTAAATATGATATATTTTTGATGGTCATCATTGGTTATTATATTCAGTGCCGAATCTATGGCTGTTGCTTCTGCGCTGAAAATAGAAGATTCGTTTGGGAGCCTTTTCTTTAGTTTTATTTTTTTGTGGATGGCTGCGCATCCTACTTTATCTCCATCTTTTGATCCGTCAGTGTAAATTTGTGTATATTCTTTGTATGTATTCTGGATGATAAGTAGTTCTTCATGGAAGGTTGATGGGTGGGTTTTCGTTTTGGGATATTTATTTAATTTTAATATTATGTGTGGTTGTTTGATCATCCAGAGTGGAGTTTTTGATTTGTTATATTTATGTATTTTTGTAATGTCCATTTGGGCTTCTGTGAGAAGGTTTTTTATCCGGAGGCTGTAGGGCTTGATGATATTTTCTTTCTTGTTGAAGAGATGTGTGTATTGTGGGTGGAGGGTACATTGGTATGCAGGATTTGTTGGACACGATACCAGCTTTAGGTAATATTGTAGCGCTAACTTCTGTCGTCTTAGAATCAGTGGAGGCTCATGGGCCTCTATATAGAGGCTTTCTACTGGAGAGGTTCTAAATGCTCCCAAGGCTAATCTTAATCCTTGATGATGGATTGTATTTAGTTCTTTTATGTAGGACTTCCTTGCTGCTCCATAGATGAAGCATCCATAGTCCATTTTAGATCTGATTAGGGTTTGGTATAATTTCAATAATGTGACTTTGTCTGCACCCCAATCGGTGTGTGCTAGGACTTTGATCAATTGCATTGTCTTTTGGCATTTTGCTTTTAAATATTTTATATGCGGTATAAAGTTCAATTTTTTATCGAATATAATACCTAAATATTTATGTTGGTCGGTGAGTGGGATGTTCTTGTTATCCAGTTTCAGGTTGGGGTCGTGGTGGAATTTTCGTAATTTGCAAAAGTGGATGCATTTAGTTTTTTCCTCTGAGAATGTAAATCCATTTTCTATGGCCCATTTGTTTATTTTATTCAGACAGAGTTGTAGTTTGCGTTCGGCTGTTTGTATATATTTAGATTGGTAGTATATAAGTAGGTCGTCCACGTATAGGGCGTTTTCAATTCCTGGGTCTATGTTTTTTATGATATTGTTTATTTTAATGTTGAAGAGGGTGACAGACAGGATACTGCCTTGGGGGACCCCCATTTCTTGATCTTTTTGGACTGAATAAGTGTTGTCCATCCGTACTTGGAAGTTTCTATTTGTTAAGAAATTTCTGATAATTTCTGGCATTCTACCCCTAAGTCCTAGTTCATACAGGTCTTTTTGGATTCCGTATTTCCAAGCGGTGTCATACGCCTTTTGCATGTCAAAAAAAATTGCTATTAGATGTTCTTTTTTTGCAAATGCTTCTCTTATGCGTGTTTCCAGTTTTATTAAGTGATCGGTGGGGCTTCTATTTTTCCTGAAACCCGACTGGCTTTCTGTAATTAGATTTTTGCTTTCCAAGTACCAATTTAACCTTTCGTTAATCATTCTCTCAAAAGTTTTGCACAAACAACTAGTTAGTGCAATGGGTCGGTAGTTTGTTGGGTTTGTATGGTCTTTTTTTGGTTTGGGTATTGGGATTACTGTTGCCTGCTTCCAGTTTTTTGGAATGTTGTTAGTTATCCATATCTCATTGTAAATTTGTAATAAGTAGTCCAGTGATGGTTTTGGTAGTTTTTTGAGGAATTGATAATGGATCTCGTCGGGGCCGACTGCTGTATCGGGAGATTTGTTTATTGCCTCCTCTAGTTCTGCACTGTTGAATAATTGATTGTAGTTTTCTTCATTTTTTGATTTGAAGTTTATTTTTATTTTTTCTTCATTTTTCTTTATAGCTTGGAATTTTTTATTTTGGTTTTTTGATGATGAGTTCATTGAGAATTGTTCTGCTAATTTATTTGCGATATTTTGTTTGTCGGTAATCTTTGTGTTGTCGCATATAAGGTGTTTAATAGGGTTCTTTGTATTTTTTCCTGCTATTTTTCTGACCATCTCCCATACTTTTTTGGGTTTTGTGTTTTGATTAATTTTTGTTACATAGTCTTTCCACGAGTTCCGTTTTGATTCTTTGATAGTTTTCCGTGCTTTGGCTTTGCTGTTTTTATAGGTGTCCAAATTTTCTTTCGTTGGACTGTTTTTGAATTTCCTTAGGTTTGCACGTCTGGCTCTTATAGCTTCTTTGCATTCTTTATTGTACCAGGGTTTGTTATATTTTGTAGTAGTGGAACTTTTTGGTATGTTCTCCTCGGCTATTGTGAGTAGGGTGTTGCTGAAATATGTGATGTGTTCTAAGTCAGGATTCGCTTCAGGTATTAATCTGTATTGACATGTATTTTGGAAATTTTCCCAATTTGCCTTTTGTAAATTCCAGCGGGGTGTTTTGTCTTCTGGCTTGGGATTCTCGTTTTCTATTATGATTGGGAAGTGGTCACTTCCGCATGTATCCTTATGTGTTCTCCAGCTATAATCCATGTATATAGTTGGGTCACATAGTGTTATATCGATTGCTGATAGGGTTCCCGTTGGTGGGTGCATATATGTATTCTCTTTGTTGTTGAGTAGGCATAGATCATTTTGGTTAATTATTTTTTCTATGGTTTGGCCTCTTTTGTTGTTTTTTTTACTGCCCCACCATATATTGTGACTATTGAAGTCTCCCAACAGTAGAAAAGGTTTAGGTAGTTGTTTGATTATATTGTTTAATTCTGTTTCGTTTATTGTTTCATTTGGTGGTATATAGAGTGAGCATAGGGTTACTGTTTTGTGTAGTGTTGCAGTTATTGCAACAGCTTGCATATTTGTTTTTAAGTTCACTTTGCTGTGTGGAATGTTTTCGTTTATCAGTATTGATGATCCACCGGTGGCTTTGCATGATAATTTGTTTATGTGGTTGTATATTGAGTAGTGTTTTATGTTAATTTTGTCATTTTCTTTTAAGTGTGTTTCCTGTAGGCAAATTATTGCAGGACATAAGGATTTGATAAGTATTTGCATTTCTTCGATATTAATTTTTAATCCTCTTATGTTCCACTGTAGGATTTTGTTAGTCATGGTTTATATTTTCTTTTGGTTTTGGACTGTTGGTGTTTATGTCTACGTCCATAGTTTCGATGTTAGTTTGGGTGTTTCTTTTGGAAGTGGATGGTCTGTTTCTTGTTTCTGGTGAGAGGCTTTTTTTGGGTTTTGGTCTGGGACTTTTAGATTTACTTTGTCTTGACTGTCTTTTTTGGCTACCAGTTTCAACTAGTTCAAATTTATTTTCATTTTCAATTAATACTAATTCTGTTTTTTGTTTGTCATTTTGTTTTTGGGGGGTAGTTTTTTTGTTGTTCTGTTCTATTTCCATTTTTTCTGTTGTTGTGTGTTTATTTTTAACATCTGTTTTTGTCCTTGTTAGTGACTTGGATCTTTCACGTTTTGATAATTGAGGAGGTTTCATTTCTTTAGAGATTGATTCCTCAATATTGATGGAAGTTTTTCTGATTTCCTTTGTTTCGTTTTCTTTTATACTGGGTTGTTCGTTTCTGACTTTTATTTGGCTGTTAGAATTTATTTTCAGTTCTGATAAAAAAGATTTTAATTCTTCAAGTATGTTCTTTAGTTCTTTTGCTAGGTTTGCAATTTCTGGAGCAAGGTTTAGTTCATTGTAGTTGTACATTTTGTTTGCTTGTTGGGTTATTGTGGCATATGAGTTTTTGGTGCGATTTGTGACTTCTTTGCGGGCTTCTTGGAAGGTTATATTTTTTTGATATTTGATTGTTATTATTTCCTTCTCTTGCTTATATATTTTGCACTGTTTTGAGTGAGAGTGGTGCTCTTCTTGACAGTTTGTGCATTTGGTTTTATTTGGACAGTCTTCTTCATCGTGGTCTGGGTTTTTTTCACTGCAGTTTCCACATGTGAAGAATCTTAGACATTGGTCTTTATTATGTCCAAACTTTTGGCAGTTGTAGCATTGTAAAGGTTTTGGAATGTATTGTTCTATTTTCGTTCTTTCATAACCTATATTGATGGTCTCTGGTATTTGAGGATAATTGAATGTTAATATATAAGTGTTTGTATATATTACCTCTCCTTTTTTTTTAAATGTGATTCTTTTTACATCTGTGACCCCTTGGTTTTTTAGTTCTGTTTTGATTTCTTCTGTTGTGCAGACGGAGATTTCCTGGTTTTTTATGACTCCTTTGGAGTAGTTTAGTGTTTGGTGTGGATAAGCTTTGATGTTTGTTTCATGCAATTTTTGTAGTTGAAGTAGAGTTTTGGCCTGTTTTTTATTTTGTACTTCTACCAATATGGTACCATTCCTTAATTTTTTGACATTTTTAGGTGTTATTTTGCTTGATATTACCTTTTGGATAATGAAGGGTGACATTTTAGTTAACGGTATATTAGACGTTGCTTCTAGCACGATGAATCTTGGAAAGTTTGTATCTTCATTGTCGCTGTCAGAGTCTATTTCTGTGTGTGGTCTCTTGGATTTTTTGGCATTCATAATAATTTTTGAAAAATTCATCAGCCATGCTCCCCACCCTCCTCGGAGCCCCTTATGGGGAAGAACTATGAGGGGGTAAATCCCATTCGCCTCGGTTCTCCAGGGCTACATAGCTGGTATACTCAAACATGGGGAGGTTTCCAAGCATTCACAATATATGGTTATGCCCACCCAAGTATGGGATTTCCCTGTATTTTTATTATTCCTGATGGTTACCTTTTTCCCAGCTTGATTGACCCTTCAGCCATCGCTTATTAACTCAGTTTATTGTTTATGTTGAGTGTTAGTGTGTTTTTGTTTGGATTGTCTGAATTAGTGCTTGTCATGACCAACCGATTGATTGGATCGGGCCTATCCAACCTCCCGTCTAGCCTAGTAAGGGCCAAAGTGGTGTGTTGTAGTATCATGTTATTATTTCCTAGGCATGTTCCACTCAACCACCAGGATCCCGTTCTTAATGCATTACGGGTTGCCACCAACGGTCAACTGGTGGTCCCATTGAAGGATTTTTACCCTCTGCAGGGGGGCAGTTGGTATGTTCTATCGCCCTACCAACTAGGCAAAAAAAAAAAAAAAAAAAAAAAAAAAAAAAAAAAAAAAAAAAAAAGGGTGAGGAGGTGAAGGAAAAAGAAAACGAGGGAGGGGAAGGGGAGGAGAATGTTGTTTTTGTTTTTGTTTTCGCAGAACATGACTAAGTTTTGCAAAAGGGAATAAAAAAACAAAAAAAAACAAAGACATCTATGTAGGTGCGTTTCATCTCAGGAAGTCAGTAGACAGCCTGATCTGGTAGCACCAGGCCTGAGTGTGGAGAAGTGGTGTAGTAAGAAACCCCGAAATAACAGTAAGCAGCCCGGGTGGAGAGAGGTGGTAGGGGGCAGACAGGCTCGAATCCGTGACATGAGGGAGGAAAAGGAGGTGAAAGAAAACCAAAAAAACATCTTAGCTGATGCGTCCATCGTGAAATTGGAAATCGCGAGCGTTCGAATTAAGGGTAGTCAATCCAACAGAGACAATGACTTGCAAAAATGTCAACGAAAAAAAAAAAAACACTCCTCCTTATAGAAAACTGCCCAGTTGAGGGTGAAGGAACTAATGTTTTGGGCCAATTTTTCGATATATGTTGTCCGAGAGATCGAGCTTTAAAACGATACAGATTTTGTCACATTCTGACGTGTCTGTAGGAAGTTTTTGCAAGATATACAAACACACACACATATTTTGCCTTTTATATATTAGATTTCTTAGAAGTCCAATCTAGATGAGGAGGGGGAATCTGTTTCGGGCATCATAAAATATATGGCGACTTTTTAAAAATATTTCTGGGACCCATTAAAATCAAATTCATGGGTCCAAAGACTCACACTAAATTAAAAAGTAAATCATGAGCTTGTTATGAAAGTGTAGGATAAATGGATTGCATGTAAAGATAATGGTTCACCACAACCTTTACTACTATCCTTGTTGCCTGGGGAGAATAGTAAGCAACTTTTTTATGGAAATTGCTGCAGACAAGGAATGAAGCCAAGGATCTAAAAAAACAAACTTCCAGGTCAAAAACTAGTCAAAGTGATAGATGAATAGTTCCCGACTCAGAAAAGAATTTTCTTTGCCAAAAATATGAGAATGTGAGGAATAAAGAACAAAATAAGGAAATTGAGAGTTACAAGACTGCCAAAAGTGAACCCAAGATCCATGTACGAGAAACTGAAGCAATTAATTAAACTAAAACTTACAAAAAATACATACATTAAATTTTGAAAAAAAATTTAAAAAATGCCAGTTTTATTTAAAAAAATAATAATAATCAGCTTCTTTTTTTTTCTCCTATATCTGTAAATAAATTATCTGTGCACCCGTAGATTTTTTTCCTATTTTAGTCCAAAACATTTTGAGAATATCCTTTTTGTGTCCATTAAAGTTGAAAGAAATTCTTCCCATTATTTTTCAATAGCAGTTATTAAAATTAAGCTTTCTCTTCTTTGCTCATAAAATTAAATTTACATACATGATAATTCTTTCTTTTTTATTATTATTATCAGTTATTATTAAGATTCTCTTTCTGTGCTCAGAAATAAATTTGTAAACGTGATTATCAAATTGAACCAGACATACATATGTTTGCTTTTATTATATAGGAGAATGAATGACTGATTGTTAACCATGAAGTCATATATCTTAATATGGCTGATGGAATAATTTTGATTATAATCAAGATTGTCTGTTCTTTTTGACTTCCAGTTTCTGCTTTCTATTCGGCTGGATAATTAGAAATGGTTAAGCAGGTAATAAGCCATTTTTAATATGAGGAAGATAATCATTAATCAGAAGGGACCATATCTTGAGAGTCACCGTCGTCTAGTCTATGGAACAAACACCGGAAGTCAAAAAGAGCAGACAATCTTGATTTTAACCGAAATCTAAGATCAAGAAACAACAAAGAAATCCATCTGATTCCATGCAGACGATCCGGTAGAAACAACTGCAATGCTGAAATGGACAAATGAATCAAATTACAAACAGTTAACAAAAATATCTTGTTTGCCAGCAAAAAAAAAAAAAAAAAAAAAAAAAAATGCGACAGAGTGAAGTATGCCATTTTGACAGGATTAACCGAGACCCATAATTTTATTATTTATTTCCTAACATTTTTTTTTATCAATTATGTTTGGAAATAGAAACAGATATAAAGCAATGATTCCCTCCACTGATTTGAAACTCTTTTCGTTCACACAACACTATTGTTATTCTAGACGTCGTACCAGTGTAGAACAGAACATTCAGATTATTAAAGGAATAAGGAGTTCGCATTCAACTTTGAAGTTTTGCATAGATTAGCATAAATCTATGTGAAAAGCAGAAAATATTGTAAAAGTCTACAGTTCTACAATATGCCATCAAAATGAGAATTTAATTTCTGTTTGCATAAAAAACGAACACATTGTTATTTATAACATAAATGGCAGTAGTCAGCGCGTGTGTATTATTGTATGTTCAGCTAAAAGTAAAAAACGACAAAACAAATATCCACAAAATTGGTACATTCTTGATTGGCGTTGGCCAGGATTAATATCTAAAATTAAAAAAAAAAAAATCATTCTTAAGGGATCAACTGGACCAGTTTTATCAGGGAGGGTCGGTTTTTCAGTGTTATGCACTAATTTGAAAAGAAAATGCCGACTCATTTTTAGAGGAATCTGTTATATAAAAGAGAGTTGACTGTGTGTGTCCAAATAGAGAAATGGATTGGGCAGAGGAGAAAGAAAGTGTTGGAGAGAGAGAGAGAGAGAGAGAGAGAGAGAGGGGGGAACGGGTGAGGAGGAAAGAGAAAAATATAGAGAGGTAGAAAAATAAAGGTTTTAATAGAAACTAGCAGGGCCATCTGGCATTGCCCGGTCATAAATTATGCTTAAATATATTTTAATTCACGAAGATTTTGTTTTTATTATTATAGAGTCAATTATTTCATATTACATTGTACCCAATACATAGGCATGATTTCAAAAGTAAAAAAAAAAAAAAAAAAAAAAAGATCTTAGTGCCATCAGCTAGAATCGAAACCGAAACCAAAACCTAACAAAACATGGTTTCATGATTGAAACTGTCTACAAGTTGAGCAAAGACTGAAGTTTATTTGTACTCAATATGGTTGGACTGTGGGAAGGAAGTGTGAATACTATTAAAGGCAAGCTGGTTTCCATGACAACGTTTTCGATAGACAAGATTCAAGCAAGCAAGCACGGCCGGATGAAGTTTTATAATATATATATATATATATATATATATTACACTTTTGAAAATGAGAATCACATGTATCAAAATGCTAAAAGGTCAAGGTGTTGCAAAATTGGCTGTAGATTTGTGAAAAAATCATTTTAAAAATATTATTTCCAACATAAGGCTAGAGTAAAGAAAAATCGGGAAATTCATTTAAAAGTTAAAAATAGAATAGTGGTCTGAATAAAAATATATATATATATATATAAATCCTCATTTCAAATTCCCAAATAAAAGAAAATTTTAACAAATAAATATGCGAGTGTTTCGGAATTTTGCAGGAGTGATTAATTGTATTATTCAGAATACTATTCTTATCCGGTCAATGTATCCTCCTGCCTTCTTCAGGTACATCTTGTAAATCTTTATATTGAACTCTGTGATAATAACATGGAATAACAGAATCAACACTTCTACCCGGTCATAGCTGATGGAATGAGAACAATCTGCTCTCATGAATTAAACAACTGATTCAGTTAAAAGTTCAATATAGTTTCAACTAAAATGCACTTGAAGATCCCAAGTTAGATTAATGCAAATGTGAACATTACAATCAAAATGAGAATAGCAGATGAATTATCCAAAACATGACAATTTATCTTAAAACAATCAATCTATATAAAGTTATATATGTTGATATATTTGTACATACAGGATTCACTCCAAAACTAAATAACAGAACATGCATTTTGAGATACAGCTGCTAGGTGTAAGGATGGGTAATGTGGGCTATATTTAGTTTAATTTAGTCTTATGCAAAGTTGATAAATAATAGCACTTTGTGAAAATTTAGATAACCTCGATTTTTATAAAACTTTAACACTAGGTATTAGACATCAATTAATAAACATTCACAAATTTTCAGTTTCTTTCAAGTGTTTTAAAAGATATTTAGTAGCCATAATATTGGCAGAATCTTCCATAATTCAAATATTTCAGATTTGCATTAAATTTGATCCACAGTTATTCGACAGAAATTCTGAAAGATTATCTAGATTTTAATTTCTTACCAAAAATTCCTCAAATTTTAGATATTTTCTAGAATTTAAACTATGTAAAGGATTTTGATCAAAATTGCAATTATTGTATCTTGATCTCGGTAAAGGAGGTATAAAAGTATGGAAAAACTATTTTATTCAAGCAGGGAATTTATTTTACTAGCTCTGGGACATATAAAACTCTGTGGACCTTACTTTCTTGTATCTTGTCTTTGTTCATCGGGCGATTCCATATAGGGATAATGATGCCTCCATTCAGTTTCAAAAGACAAAGGACATCCTCTGTAGGGGCAGCGGCGCATGTAATTGTGAGGCAAGTGTTGCGCAATCCCAAACCACACCTCTCCTGAATCGACACTGTTTGTGTCCAGTGGCAGGGAGAAGTCCAGAACGACTGGAAACAATGTCGAGATAAGCAGAGAGCACATACAACATCTGAAAGTTCCAAATGGTCACCCATCTGGTACTGGCCAGGCTCACTGTTGCTTAATTTTGGTGATCCAGCAAGAGCCAGTGTGTTACCGTTATCATGGCATAAAAGGATGACAGGTGAATTAAATATGTATGTGGACGTGGCTCAGAGAATGAAGGTTGAGAGTTGTACGTTTTGGTTTAGTTTTGACAACTCTACTATGTATTATTCGTTTTCTTGGCCTCCGGGCTAAGATCACATTGTAGTATCTGTTCTGATGCTACACTTCACCTTTTCTGTCAGTGGAGAAGAAATCCTTCATGACTAAGACAATTTTTAATTTTATTCCTATACAGAGTACTTCTTTTTGGGAGCTAGATTCCCCCATCACATTAAAAACCACCCTTGTGTCTAACTTTGCTCTCGTGGGGAGGCAAGTAAAAATAGGAACACTATTATATATTAGGTTTAATATAATAATCGATAAATTGTCTCTATAATGGTAAATATATAATCTGCATGAATAAAAAATATATTTAAGCAGATTTTACGACCGGGCAACGCCGGATGGCCTGCTAGTTTATCTATAAATCTTTAATTCAAGGCAAAAAAAAAAAAAAAAAATGGAATTGAAATTACCCAATAGAAATCTAATGATAAGCTTTTGCCTGTGTGTATGTGCGTGCGCATTGTATATAAACGGGGTATAAAAAAGCACATTTTAATACTGTACACTTTATATTCCGGTCGGCTTCAGTTAGTGCAAAGGACGAGAAATAATAGAGAAAATGAATACAAAAATACAGAAGATCTTAAAAAAAAAAATAAAATAAAAAAGAAAAAGTGGACCCATCAACTCAAGAGAATCAGCATTGGCAGTAAATATTAACACAGTCTAAAAGTTAAGCTCTTTTAATGATGTGCGTTACTTTCTTTGTGGATTTATATGTGCAAAGTGATGCATATTTTCACTCTAAAAGATAAAAAAGAACCACAAAGAAAAAAGATGGCAGTGGATGGTCAAAAGACATCGGGATTATAAAGCAATATCCATTAAAGAGGGCTAAAAGCTTCGGCTTCTGCAAGCAAAATAGTTACAGTGTTCAGAAAGGCATACAGAATGGAACTTGAAGACCATTTTTCCATCTTTTTTGTCGTTTATCAAGGTAAAAGACGAACAACAAAATTAATATATAAACAAAATAACGTGCTAACCATATATATATATATATATATATATATATATATATATATACACACACACACACACTAGCAGGGCGCCCAGCATTGCCAGGTCGTAAAATATGCTAAAAAAACATATTTTCATTAATGCAGATTTCGTATTTCTTATTATATTGGACCCAATATATAGTAATGATTTAAAAAAAAATTTTTAAATACAATACTGGTGCACCATCACCGAGAATCGAAATCAAAATGTTTAGCTTACAATTTATTTTTGACTGTCGTTAATGACAGCTATGAAGACATGTTTGCTGCAAGGCTAAAAATTAAAACATGAACCAATAGCTACTATGTTATGCATGCATATTCATAACCTTTATCTGGCATTTTTTTTTTTTTTTTTTTTTTTTTAATTTTCACACTTTTTTACCGATTTCCCCAGGCTAAACCCCAAATTTAAAGTTTTGCATGGGTTCAAATACCTTATATATGAAGACCAAAAACTCTAGGAAGAGTTTGGTAGCGAAAACTTTTTAAACAAAAATATATACGTATACATAAATATATATGGAAAGAGTTTTGTGTTTACCATAAATTTTTTATGCAAATATTAAGCAAGTATAAATCATGTAAAATACATGCATGATTATAATTACACGTAATAATTAAAGATGATCATCCCGTAAGAAAACCGAAAAAATTAATAGGGAATTAATTAAAATGAATGTTTAAAAGAATATGCAAATTAGCTAGATCTTTTGTTAGTGAATGCAATTCCACTCCCACATAAAAACAAGTTGTATTTTCTTTTTAAATGAATAGAAAAAGTTTTTAATATGAATATCAACACACACACACAAAAAAAATACAAATATATACAAAGAGTATATATATATATATACAAAGAGTATAGATTATAGTATTGGGACGATTAATCGGAAAAATTAGGACTTTTTGGTGGTATCAAAATCGGAAAAATTTCTGCCTATTTTCCGATGCCTCAAATGATTCATTTTATTGTTTTTATTTGTTTGCTTTAAAACTTAATCTTCCATGCATCGTATTAATGATGAAATGATAAATATTTATTGATTTTAAACTATGAGTAAAACTATAATCTATAGATTACCCGCACAATTTGCGAAAATATATGTACATGTTACATGGGGTTTTGAGATAATTCAACCCCTCCTCCCCTAAAAACAATTTTATATTTAGAAACTTAAAAAGAATTGGAATCTGCAAATGTTATCGAAATTAGCAATTTACAACAGAATCGGGGAAAACACTGGACTCGGCCCATTACTAATTATATATATATATATATATATATATATATATATATGTATGTATTTTTTTTTTTTGTTTAAATTTTATTCATAAAATATAATTTTTCAAAACAGAAATTTATTGTTTGAATAAAGAATATAATTCAGAGTTTTTTCATTTAACCCATGGATTTTTGATGTAGGCTCATCTCCTTGGAGGAAAAGTCATTAGCAAATATTAGATCTAATTCGAAATATTTTTACTATTTAACACATACAACATGGGTTTAGAAAAAAAATTCTGAATTGTATTCTTTATTCAAACAATAAATTTCTGTTCTGAAAAATTATATTTTTCTTGATAAAATTTAAACAAAAAAAACTATAAATTCCATTTGCTCTATCAAGTATTTTTTTTTCTATCAAGTATATTGAGCTATTCTTTTTGTCTTATATAATATTACCTTCTAAAAATTATTTTGTAAGACTTGATATCACACGATTCATTAATCTGTATTCCTATTCAGGATTCTGAAATTATATATATATATATAAATAAACTGAAATTTGGAAATACTTTTCCAGATTATATATTATATAATACTGTAACCTTAAAGTCCATGTAAATATTAGTGTCAATATTTATAAGGCAATCTCAACCAGATAAAAAATACTCAATATACGAGATAGAACAATAATATAAATGAAAAGTTTTAATTAAATTCTGTAAATGGCAAAAATTTAAGACAAATTTATTATTTAAAGAAATACAAAAATTTTAAGTCTTCTCTTTAATCCATGAATTTTCAGTAAATGGCTCATCTCATCAGAAAAGAATGTTTATAGCAAAATACTATTTACACTATACATAGTATGACTGCCTATAAATAGCAAAATTTATGACTGCCTATAAATAGCAAAATTTATGACTGCCTATAAATACTATTTTGCTAAAAATATTTCTTCTGACGACATGTGCCATTTAATGAACATCCATGGATTAAGGAAAAACCTGACATTTTTGTATCCCTTGTTCAAATTATAAATTTGTCGTAATTTTTTTGTAATTTGCAGAATTTAATTCCAAATTTTCATTTATTCACTTCATATATATATATATATATATATATATATATATATATATATGTTACAAACAGCCACCTCGACATCAAATACTGTTTTATTATTCTGTTAGTAATAGAGTAGATGTTTGATTGGCATGTTCTGACTGAACGAGAATCCACCAAAACCCAGTATTAAAATCAGTCTGTCAGTCTGGAGAGATTCTCTTTCCTTGGCCGAGGACGGAGAGAGTGACATGTGACGACGGAACAGTTACTACACTGCGATCCAATCTTGGAAGCAGAGAAAAAAAACACTACGGATTTCATCACCCACGGAGAGAGAGAGAGAGAAAGGAAGAGAGAGAGGAAAAGAGAAACAGAGAACGAGGGAGTTGAAAAACGTTCGATCGACGTTAGCACTAAACACCTCCCACCTCCTCCAATATGAAGGCAAGTGACAGATTGTTCTTCGGTAACGCACGTAGCGTTTGTGCCAAGAAGCAGAAAGGAATCAGAATGATTTCGTCAATTCTATTTTTAGAATCAAGGGGCGAAACAAAGAAAGGAAAAAATAATAATTCTTTCGTGTGCAGGGAGTTTTTGACCAAAAGTCCGACCACGTAAAACGTGTTTCTGAACAACCAAAGCGATGTCATATTTCCAAAGTTGGCAAAGACGGAGAAAAAAAAGATACCTTAATTAATCCCTCGATAAAGCTATTTTGGATAACCCAAAACGGATGTCGACAGGCATGTTTAAAAAGAAAAGAAACAAATCAAAAATATCTGCAAAGTCATCGTTTGGAACTTATGTCTCCCACGCGGAACTGGAATGTGTCGCACGGCGTTGAAAGACTGAATTTGGTGATTGAAACTTTCTTCCCTCACAAGAGAATTTATTTGGATTAACTGTAGCTATTGCAAATTGTCAAAAGAAAATTGAACTGTAAGTGCAAAAAAAAAACCCAAAAAAACCTTTACTTTCTTTCTCTGTCGAGCTGGAGATCGGATTTTTCCTCATGTGGCCTGGTTGCTGACGTTTACCTTTTGTCTTTCTGTTATAGGATTCTTTTTCAGTTAGTATGTTAAAAATATTCCCCAATCCCATTAGCTTTGAATATATTTGTTTTTGTTAAATCTTTCTTTCCCCTTATCATTAATAAATTTAGTTTTATATGATTTGAAAGTGTTTCGTTATCTCTTGCACATCTTATTGTGTTCGATTTTTGTGTTTATTTTGTATCCGCCTGTCTCACAAAAAATAATTGTTTTATTTGTTTCAAACCTTTTTTGTATAAAAACAGAAAAATTGAATCCAATCTGGGACCTATGAACATACCCCTAATGCAGAAGATTTATCTGCCTGTGATAAGTGTTTCCTATCCATAAATGCCCATCCATACCCCTGTGTTTGCATTTTATTGTTATATTTAAATATTGCCCCGGCCCGTATGTAATAATATAAAACCAATAAAAAAAAATATAAATACACTAAGCCTCAAAGGAAAAGAAAATGACAACAACAACCGCTCCTGATGATAATCGGACGCACCGATAGAAAGCGCTCAGTAGAATATGACTGAACAACAACTTTTGGGCGCCATTCTGTACAATATGCAGATTGAAATAAAAAAGACCGCTTGGCGAATCGAAAAGATATCCAGAAAAATCAGAAAAAAGAATAACTCTGTCGTATTCAATCAGATGTGCTTGCTGCCAAAATACACAAATACATTATATATATATATATATATATATATATATATATATATATATATATATATATATATATAAGGGAGAGAGAGAGTACATAATGTACTTAAAGGACACAATTTTTCTCTTATCTCTCAATGGCCCATGCGTGTGTTTCTTTCATCAAAATCAATCCCTTGTTTATATGGCTGTTTACATGAAATGGTGCATAACTGTAATAGTATACAAAAACATATTTCAAATGGCATTCATTTAAGTTGTATGATAACCATTGAAAATACCATTTCAAGTTGATGCTTGGCAAAGAAAATACTATTGTAAAGTGAAGCATAACTAACTGATGGATTGATCCTTCTTAGAGAAATGCCGAAACATATCGAAAATATGACGCATCCGTTCAATCTGTGCATTTAAAGATGAAAATGCTATTACAAACTCAGCGTGATTGGCTTAAACTTAAATAAAAACGTTATAATGCATCTAAAAGAAATTAGGAAGGATTAGATTTGCAATCATAATCATAACTGAGAATATTGAATATTCTTTTCTACATTTTATTTTTTTTTAAACAAGGGAGTCACCGCTAATAAAGACCCAGAAACCACTCTCAGGTAGGGGTTAATGAGTGAACACCGCTATAATTGGTAATAGTGGGAAATGTGTAGAAATTGATTATTTATGAAGACAACTCAACAAGAATTTGTTTACATTAGACTTGAAAACAATATTATAATCAGCTGGGAAGCAGTCTTGTGGTATTGTGTACCACATACGGGTAATTCTAGGAAAGAAACTTTGCTCATGAAATTTTCAATTAGTTTTAGGTAGAGATATAAAATCGGGGAAATTGTTGGCAGTGGTTGTAACTAGGCGAGTGTTTACTGTGAATGTTTTATAGATGGGAAACTATAGATGGAAGCAATCGAGTACGTGGCATGAAAATAATAGAGCGGAGAAAGAGGAAGAAGAGAAGAGAACATCCTCCACCGGATTCCAAATATTGGTCAAATACAGTCAAAGTACAAAACTACACTAAATTAGCATTGTCTAAACATCATGCAACATATTATTTGATATTATGTTTCTGAATTTTTTAGATAACACTGCAACAAATTTCGAGTTAAAAAAAAAAAAAAAAAAAAAAAAAGTACATGTCACGTAAGAGTTGTTTTGGTGGAAAAATGTATCCAGATACTAAATCTGACCCTTATTTCTCTAGATTAGTCACCGTTTTCATGGACATTTTATTATTGTTGGTTGTGAATGAAAAACACAAAATTGTCAGTTTAAACAACATTTGGCCTCTTAACCTTGTGCTGAGTATCATCCTTCCATTTTATATTCAGCAGTTAACTGCCAACACGCCATGGTTCCATTTTCATTTAAAATGGTTCTCTATCACTGAAATATCCTGATTCTCTTGCAATGTTTATCACTCACATCAGATTCTCCACAAAATTTTCAAAAGTGACAATTTTGAAAAAAAAAAACCCAAAAAAACCTACCTAATTCGGCAAAAAGGCCAGAAATGGATTTTCCATGCAATTGTGTGTATGAAAATGGCCACAGATGTTTTGTACTTTGTTTTTTGTTTTTTTTTAGAGTTGCACAGTGTAATTCGCATTGTTTGAATTATTCAGACTACTGTTTGTGAAGGATGAGAACAGTAGATGCAATAATCCAAATAATATATATCACTTTTGTTTCCTAATGTTAATATAGATATGCTTTGCAAAATGCATATTTTTTTTATGGATACTAGCAAGGCTATCGAGTATTGCCTGGGCATATGGAAAAGAAAAGTATTTTACCTACCATTATGATGCACAACTCATTTTAATAAATAGTTTATTACGCGTTTTAAAACAATATAGTGATGAAGAACTGTCTGTTTTTTTAATTTCGTAAGCAGCTGGTGCAATTTACATTATAAACAAAAATAGCCGGATTAAATATCATTTGGAAAGAAACTGAATCGAAATGTATTATTTTGATGTAAAGAATATGGAAGGAAGCAAAGGGCAAATTGGTTAGGCAGAATCAAAGATCGATTTGTCAGATTAAAGTCTGATGGAAAAATTTCAGAAATATGCTAACTTCATTTTAATATATTAGATGATTTCCAAGATAAATAAAGATGAAGACAGAGCCTTAAAAATAATAGAAATTAAAAAATATTAAAAGTTTAGGAGAACAGTCAAAAGAAAATCAAGATAAATAATTAACTTCTTATTAGGCAGAAATAAGATTGTATTATTTGGACTACTATTCTCACCCTGAATGTTATCTCACAACGTTATGTTCCCGTTCTATCACCCATAATTTGGTAGAAGTCTTAAATCTGCCAGGATCAGTGGAATAGCGAAAAAAAGTATTGAATAAAATTTACTTCTAAGTGACATTCTTCTACAATTTTCAACTTAAGACTTCTACCCAGTCATGGCTGACAGAACAAGAGTATGCTATCCCTGTGCATTAAATAAAAGGGTTCCATTCAAATTTCCATGCAGATGCCAGAGTTCGACAAGATACACTGAAAGAAGGTCAGAGGTTACATCAGCTGAAACATTGTGAGAATAACACCAAGATGAGAACAGTAACCCAGTCAATGCAAATTATCAATCATTATCTCAAAAATTCAGAAACAAAGAAACTAAAATTAGTTAATATTAATACAAATAATGATACTGGTGATTATATATTTTTTTAATTTATGCAACACTGTTTCGATTATCTCTACAAATTGCAACTTTGTGTGTGTGTGTGTGTGAGAGAAAGAGAGAGAGAGAGTGTTTGTTCCTTATTTATTTCGAAATGGCTAAACAGATTTTCCTTAAAATTTACAGAACTTTCGTGTAAAAGTCCGGAAGTGATCTTAGTTAAGTTTTGTCCCAGAATACCCCTGATAATCGAAACCGTTATTTTAATTTTCTATCATCGGTAAAGACATTTTTCCATGTCGTCACTTAGCAACAATGACAGAACAACAGGCTGTGAAAATTCTACTGTGGGTAAGTTCAGAGCATTTTTTTTTTTTTTGCATGACGCGGTCTGTAAGTTCAAACCCCGCACATAGATTTTAGGTTCTCTATAGTGCAATGTAGAATAACATATTTTGGACTAAGTTACTGCATGGGGCACGTGAAGCTTCCTCCTGGGCAATTTAACGGATTTTGATGACAATAAAAATATAGGGTGCAAAATATTCGTTGATCATTCAATCCTGGGCAAGGTAGGGTCTCCCTGCTAGTTAATTATAATACAGGTATGTTAATATATCTTTACCTCAATCATAAATATATTCAGTTTTTCAATATAAGCTCATAATCAAAATGTGGTGAATTAATTTAATTCTTCTCTTTATAAGATTAGAGTTAATTTCCTTTTCCTAATTAGAATGAATGATTAATAGCATTTGTTATGCCGGACTGTCGTCCAATCAGAATTGACCAATAATTGCTTGAAGGTGTGAAGCAGATCTTTAATTCTAAACGTGTGGAGACTCAAAGATTTTTCACATTACAATAAATGCAATTAGCTCAATACTTCTTTATAGATTGAACCAGTGTTGGGCAGGCTGTGTCTACAATTTTCACACGAGTTGGAGTGAAGATTGTTTTTTGCTTTGTTTCTGGTGTAGACAGTCAGAATTAGAAGTCTGCAATTTTGAATGAAGATTTAGCAAGTAACTATCAAGCTACATATTCCATCTTGTACAACAGCATTGCTTCCAACAAAGCCTTCATCAGATGATGACACTGGGTTCAGGCATGGTTTCAGGGGCGAAGAATCATTACCACTAGTTCAGAGGGCCCTAGCAGTATCTCACGATGCCAATAGACTTTGTTGGATTGTCATTCTGTGGTATTGCTATATCTATGCTGATGCAAATCGAGCTTTGCCTTGTATTTTCTTGTCTGACAGAGAAAGAGCAAGATTATTCACGAACGAGGAAATTGAGTTCACAATAAAACCTCAGCATTGGACTTCAATAGAAAATACAATAGTTTTCCAGCTACTTCTGACATATTCTTCTTGTAGATCTTCATATTTTTCAACTTACGCTTGTGTGCCCAGTCAAAATTTTCCTCAAATGGAACAGTTAATTCAATGAAAACTTTTTTTTTCAAATTAAAGACCAAATGACGATATCCGGATACTGATCCATTAACATTATTTCGCTTGAAAATACAAATTGGTGTTCTAAGTCAAATATATTATATGGAAGTGAGACCTGGCCATTGAAGGTTGAGAACATGCGCTGCATAGAAAGAAAGGATATGATGGATGTGCAATGCGAGTCTTTAAAACAATATTAGTTCTGCTGACCTCAGAAAATTAAATCTGGACAGTATAGGGAGCTGTGTGCAGAACAGGAGAATTTGATGGTATGGCCATGTTGAAAAAAAAATGGATGAGAGTTCAGTGTTAGTAGATGGAAAACATTGTGGAGGTCTTGGTAAAGGAAAAGGGAGTAAAATCTGACAAAAAATCCAGTTTGAAGTCCCAATAGTAAAATGGTGAAGCACTGCAACAACTTTCCGACACCTCTTACACTGGTTCTGATTGTATTGGCTTGCCTTTCCGTAGAACTCTGTCTGCAATGATGAGAGGAGGACCCTGATAACTGAGCAAACCTAGGTCTCCTCATCACTCACCTAGGCCTGCACTGGAGAGGCAAATCCAGCTTCAACTTTATAACCATAACAGACACTGCAGCGCACCAGAATAAATGCACAACACATTAGACAGAAGTTTGTCATCATTCATTCAGATGTAGGACAGTTAAGGGAGTAGGTTCCGTTTTGTTGTGACTTTGCAAGCCGGTAATAATCAAGACAAACACAATGGTATAATTAACATAAAAATATGTTACAAAAGTACACATCATGATTCTGAGGCCATAACTACCACTAACCACTGCCATGACGTTTAGATGTAACTGTATTTATTGTCTCTGGGTCAGTTCATTTATTCCTGATAGGGGGAGGGGAATCAGCTTATCTCATGTTTACAAGGGAGGCCAAGGAAAACATAAAAGAAATTGATAAGAATGAACTTCAGAAAAAAAGAGGCATAATAAAAAATTTGGATAGATAGGTTAGGTTGGAAGTCCATTTCTAAAAGCCGTCCACCACATGCCAGCATGTAAAACTGATGTTAAACCCAATATGACAGTGATGGTCAACTATTGGCAAAGATATGACGCTTATTCCTTCCTTTCCAAAAAGAATCTTGAACATCCTCTCTAAAATATAACTGAATGGTCCATTAGGAGCATGGTGATTACTCTCCACTGCTTTATTTATCAAGTTTTGAGAAATGGAAAAGACCTTCAAAAGTGGACTTGCATATAGATGTAATTCATAAAGAAATGGGAGGAGAGAGGTCTCCTTGAACTCTGAGAACTAGCTGTACTAAAATTAAAAAAAATAAAAATCAGAGCATAAAAATAGGCTGTGAATCTTTGAGAATTCCATTGCTAATAATCATAACTAACGAGGAAACTAATTCTCTGAATGTTAAAGAAATGATATTGAGAGAAAGAGGGAAGGAAGGAGAGTATATATATACATATATATATATATATATATATATATATATGAAAATTTAGAATTAAATTCTGTAAATTAAAAAATTTACAACAAATTTATTTGCTTCTATTAGACTTTTCATGCAAGCTTTTTAGTTTTCAATCTCTGTGCTAAATAAATTTATGACTTCCTACAAACATTATTTTGCTAAAAACAATTCCTCTGATGAGATGAGTCATTTACTGAAAATCCATGGATTAAGGGGAAAAAACTAAATTTTGTAATTACCAGAGTTTAATTCCAAATTTTAATTCATAGTATTACTCTATCTTGTATATTGAGCTTATTTATCTGGTTGGGTTTGTCTTATAAATATTGATACTAATATCTGTTTATAGTATTATACAATCTGTAATCTGAAAGTATTTCAAAAATTCACTTAATCTATCTCTCTCTCTCTCATATATATATATATATATATAGAGAGAGAGAGAGATAGAGAGAGAGACAGAGGTTAAAAAAAAAAAAAAAAAAGACAGGTAGCCACACCTTTTTGATACAATGCCAATACCAAAGTTTGGCAAGAAGCCAACCCATTCAAAAATGTCTCAAGTTTGAAAAATATAGACAACTTAAAAGAAAAAGAAAAACAGACTTGCTCTTACCGTAAGCATTTCCATTTTGAAAACATTTTCTCCTTTCAGAAAAGGAAGACAAACACTGTCGATAACTTAGTTGCCATTAACTAATATGATAATACATATACTAATATGAAAAACGGATGTTTTTGTTTTCTCTTCGTTTTTCAAGGAAATGGGACATCCTACCTAATACCAGGCATTCATACTCTATTCCAAAGACTCCAACCAAGAGATCTTTTTTTTTTTTTTAGTATTCTAACCACCCCTCTAAGTGCAATTGTTTTAATCTCTCTTGCACTTTGTTCACTGAGTATATTCACTCCTAGGATTACTAGAATGATGGAGATCTTCGTAAGATTCCAGTTTCTTTTCATGTCTTACATAAGATCTTGCTATTTAATTATTTCCTCGCCCTCTCAGCTCTATTTAAGCTGGCATCATTAGGGACACCGACTTTAATTAGGATTATTACTCTTTCCTCGCTTGTCCCAAATCACTATGTCAGGTTTAACAGCTTTGTAGGAATTGCATAGTCATAGTGGATGCTGTATGACTTGTTTCCAACAATTGTTTCTGGTATATGTTCTCATGTTCTGCTACACGGATATTCAATTTTTTTACAGATGGTCCATATTTACACACACCATCCTGGATTTCAATATATATTAAAAAACAAAAAACAAAAAAACTGTTAGCCAAACACTCTACCTCTGTGTGGCAGAACCTGCACTTATTGTTTTTGCTAAGATCACTCATCTTAAAATCATTAATGGTTGTTTGCGCCTTTACTAACTACTTCTATTAAACCTAGGAACATGAAATTTGGTAGAAATGATCTGCAATATTACCGATTGCTCTACAAGGGTAATATTTACATATTTTTTTTCTTATGAAGAGGCTTCCAACGTGCATAGAAACCGAACGAAAGTTTATTTTTATCTCTGATTCTGATTTTATTTACGAGTTATGAACTCGGGTTGGATCATTTGAATTTGGAAAAAATGAGTTTGCAAAGCCAGTTTCATATAAAAAGATAAAATAAAAACACAAATCCCTATTTGTTATCACTCTATAGCTTAAATAATATTACTGCTCTCGTGTTATTTCTTTTTGTTGATAATGGCCTCTCTCAATATTTTTTATTCATCTTTTATTTATTATGTTCGGCAATTAATAAAGAGAGAGAGAGAGAGAGAGAGAGATGGAAGTGAGAATTGTACATACTGTATAAGAGTGATGGGAGGAGTTAAACAAAATAGAAAGGGGGGATGAGAATTCTAGAAAGTAGAAAATTGTGGCTGATTAGAAAAATTAATATTGAAGTTTTTTGTAAACATAATAGCCAATCTCAAAACTGAAGAATATTGGAATGTATTTTATGTTATCAAAATATAAAGGCAAAAACATTAATTAACTTAGCTTTATAATAATAATATCTGCAGGACATGTGGAAATTCCACAGTGGACTCTTTCATATGATATTGATGTTGGCATTCTGTGGATGTTCACCTTAAATAGAGACACCCTAATATTATTATGGATGGTCACATTCAATGCTGCCAAGACTAAACTGGTTTCCTTCAATAATTACAAGAAACCTTCTCTACCAACAATAGCAATGGCCAGTGACTCCCTGTCTGAGAGTACATCTTTCAAACTGCTTGGCCTAACGTTCACAGGAAACATGAGTTGGAACAATTATATTGAAAACATAGCCAGGGCCGCTGCGAAAAAGGTAGGCTCTCTCTACCGTGCTAGAAAACTACTGACACCTGAAAGTATCCTGTACCTCTAAAAGGCCACCATTCGCCCATGTATGGAGTATTGTTGTCACATTTGGGCTGGTGCATCTACTACTAGTCTCTCGCTCCACGACAAGGTTAAAAAAAAGAGTCGCCAATCTGATAGGCCCTGAACTGGCATCTAAGCTTCAGCCTCTGTCCCATCGACGAAACGTTACATCCCTCTGCCTATTCTACAAGTATTTTAATGGTGAATGCTCTGACGAATTGCAGACACTTGTGCCCCCACGACGTAAACACCCTCAACAAACCCGACAGGCAGCTAAATCTCACCCCCACACAGTAGAGATCCCTAGATGTAAAAGATCTTTCTACTCCAGTAGTTTCTTCCCCAGAACCGCTAGACTCTGGAATTCCATTCCAGGTTCCTGCTTCCCCAACTGTACTGACATGCAGAAGCTCAAGTACAACGTGAACCAACATCTTCCTGCCCAAATCCCAACATAGTGCCCCAGTAGTTGCTGCCCCTGATAGTAGACCCCTACACCAAAGTGGCAATGCGCCTTGTTTGGGGTGAAAATGTAAAAAAAAAAAAAAAAAAAATTATTGTAACTCTTCTTAAAACTGCAAAAGTATTTATCTAAGCTAGTAGGGATGCCCAGCATAACCTAGTTGTAAAATCCGCTTAAATATGATATTTTAATTTATACAGATTTCGTATATATTATTATAGAGTCAATTTTCGAACAATTCTTAAATATTATGAAGTTATGATTTCAAAAATAAAAATATATATCCATATGACTTGTCTGTATCAGCTTGAATCGAAACCGAAACCAAAACTTAAGAAAAAAAAATATTTGTGTGTATATATCTAACTTGAGTTCCTTCAGCTATAATCAACACCGAAATGAAAAATTAAGAATTCTTGGTAAAATTATTTATTACAAGAAACGGAAGATCATAACAATTAAACGACAGTCACTCAGAAGAAAAAAAGAGACACACAACATAACACACACGCTATTGTATTAATATATAGATTGAACAAGTTCATTAATAAAATGATCTTAAGACCAGCATTTCATCCAAAATTCCTCAATACTAAGAACATTATTAACATTTAAATTGGCTTATGCAAATTCAATTACATTTCAGCACCCTAATGCTGCGCCAGAGTAAACAACTGATAATGAAAATAAATTAGAGCTCTGGAAACATGATTGCATTTATTTAAGTCAATATAAAGGTTATTCAATCCTCTCTCTCTCTCTCTCTCTCTCTCTCTCTCTCTCTCCATATATATATAATGTTAAATAATAGTGAAAAAATATATTATTCAAATTCAAAATTGAACATATTTATTTTCATATCTTCTAAATATCTCCAACTTAGCAAGAGTTCGAACTTGGGAGATTCAGAATTGTTAAGTCAGACATTAAGAAAATGTGAAACTATGTTCAGCTTTGAACATAAATTATTGTATTACGTATTTTTATGGTATCCTGACAAAATATTTTTATACAAATATTTCTTTTATATCATATATATATATATATATATATCCACAGACTGTTTTGCTGTATCACAGTTGTTTAGTGTGGTCAGACAACAAATATTTCAAGCTCAAATCGAGATGAAACCATTTGTTAACAGTCACTATCCATCAGCACAAGTTATTACACGGAAATAATGTTTATGTGTCTTTTATAAGTTTTTTTTTTTTTACTTTTTACATATACACTATCAGTTAGTGATATATATATATATATATATATATATATATATATATATTGAGAGAGAGAGAGAGAGAGAGAGAGAGAGAGAGAGAGAGAGAGAGAGAGATTTTATTATTATTTTTTAGGGGTACAAAACTTTATTATGGCTGTTAAAAAAGGAAGACTGAGTTTTTTTGTATCCATAGTAAAAAGCAGGACGGAGGGAAAACATTTAATGGAGGTTGAAAAAATAAATAAATAAGGTCGTAGAGTCAGCCGACCGGGTTTCCCCCTCACTTTTCAAAGCTGAATCATTTTTTTTTTTTTTTTTTTTGTATAGGGAATAAATTCAAATGGGGGGCCGACTAAAATAAAATCAAACTATCGGAAAAAAAAAAAAAAAATTGGGGGGGGGGGGTGTACGACTAAAATAAATCTATCATTATGGTAATTATACAATGGCAGGTCAGTTAATTTTCTTTCTTTCTACCTCCATTAAATGTGTTTCCTCCGTCGTTCTTTTTACCATGGATACAAAAAACACAAAAAAAAAAAAACCTCAGTTTTCCTTTTTTTTAACAGCTATAATACATGTTATGGTGGCAAAATAATTGACACACACATACTGAAAAGCTGGGTGTGCCAAGTTCGAATCCAATTTGTGTCGCAGAAGTATTTTCATCCCATTTATACATAACCTTACGTCAAATCTCTTGGAGAGGAGATAAATATATATGCGTGTGCGCGTGTGTGTTTTCATAATAGGATTTTCTTTCTTTTATTTCTATTTGTAAGCGAATTTTTTTTTTTTTTTTTTTTTAAATCTTAAAGGAAAATGGTTTTAAATATTTTGACTGCTGGAATCCTAAAAGCAGAACAATGGAACGATATGAAAGCAAGCCGAAAGAGTTGAAAAGTACAGAGAAAAATGAAAGGAAACTTAAATCCTCCGATTAAAACAATATTAAACAAAAATACATGTACTGATAAAAAAATTTTTTTTTTTTTTTTATTTTTTTTTTTATTTTTTTTTTTTTTTAAATAAAATACACGTCTAGATGAAGTGATATGAAATAATGATTGATTTTCTGGTGCCAGAAAGAAATATTCAAGAAAAACATTAAGATTAGAACTGATATTCTTTCGGTTGGAGACATTTGCCATAACGGATCCATTTGCAGTTAATTAGTTTTAATGTCTACAGATTCTCTGAGGCTGGCAGGCTGATTGGTTGTAACATTGAAGTTAAGAATGTATTAAAAAGAAGGGAGAAGAGAAGTTATATTTTATCCCTGTGTTTGTATGTGTGTGGCATATTATAAGGTTTGAAGATGAATAAAACAAGATAAGGATAAAACATCACAGACACAAAGATTGTGCATGAAAAGAGAAGAAAAAGAAAAAAAAAGCGCATGGACAAAAAAAAAGAGACAAAATCTGTGTGTGAGAGAGAAAGAGTGCGCATGAGCGAGAACAGAGCGTGTGTGAGAGAGGGAACATGAAAAGGAACTTTGTGTGCGTGAGAGAGAGAGAGCGAGAAAGAACATGTGAGAAAAAAGCGTGTGTTTGAGAGATAAAGAAAGTGAGAAAGAGATCGTGTGAGTGAGCGAGAAAGAACGTGTTAGAAAAAGGACGTGAAAAAGAAAATGTGAGAGAAAGTGTTGGCACGGGAGAAAAAGGCCGGCGACAGAGAGAAATAGAAACAGAGAAAAAGGCCGGCGACAGAGAGAAATAGAAACAGAGAGAAAAAGGCCGGCGACAGAGAGAAATAGCAACAGAGAGAAAAAGGCCGGCGACAGAGAGAAATAGAAACAGAGAGAAAAAGGCCGGCGACAGAGAGAAATAGAAACAGAGAGAAAAAGGCCGGCGACAGAGAGAAATAGAAACAGAGATAAAAAGGGCGGTAATGGAAAGAAATAGCAACAGAGATAAAAAGGGCGGTAATGGAAAGAAATAGAAACAGAGATAAAAAGGGCGGTAATGGAAAGAAATAGCAACAGAGATAAAAAGGGCGGTAATGGAAAGAAATAGCAACAGAGATAAAAAGGGCGGTAATGGAAAGAAATAGCAACAGAGATAAAAAGGGCGGTAATGGAAAGAAATAGCAACAGAGATAAAAAGGGCGGTAATGGAAAGAAATAGCAACAGAGATAAAAAGGCCGGCGACAGAAAGAAATAGTAACGGAGAGAAAAAGGCCGGCCACGGAGAGAAAAAGGTCGGCAACGGAGAGAAAAAGGCCGGCAACGGAGAGAAAAAGGCCGGCAACGGAGAGAAAAAGGCCGGCAACGGAGAGAAAAGGGCCGGCAACGGAGAGAAATAGCAACGGAGATAAAAAAAAAAAAGGCCGACAACGGAGAGTCGGTGAAGAAAATAGAAAGTGAGAGAGAGAGAAAGCATAAAAACGAATATGTAAAAAGAAAGAGTAAATAAATAAAACAAAGATTGAACACATTAAAAACATTGACAAAAGTAAAAAAAAAAAAAAAAAAAAAATCAAGTATGCGGAAAAGGAAAAACCTAGGCCGCCACTCATTCTGTTTTGAGAGAGAAATAATTTTTTTCTTATGTTTCATGCATGTTTTATTTGTTGAGCCTTATCCTGACCTGTGCACTACATGACCTCATATTTACATGCTGTTTCCAAGTTTAATTGTAGTCAACGTTTGTACATGTCCTAGTTCTGTACAAGACTTGTTGGCTCTGAGCGCTTTCCGTGGTGCACGTGTAATATGACACAACTCACCTTGGAGATTGTGTGTGTGTGTGTGTGTGTGTGTGTGTGTGTGTGTGTGTGTGTGTGTGTGAAAGCTGACAACACTTTATGAAAAACTTCTGGCGTGAAGGAGGGGGGGGGGTGTTAAACATAAGTATGTAGTACATATTTTTCACAAAAAATGTTTGCTAATGAAACAGAAATGGCCGATAGGAGATTCATTAACTAAAACAAATATTGGTTTCAAATTTCCACTTATGAGCATTACTAATCTTACTGATGGGAAGTTTTAAGTTCATTCGTGTAGATAAAACGAATTAATTGGAACAATAACAATAAAAACAAAATTATGAATAAAAAATTTTATAGTCATCAATAAAAATTTTTAAAAATTAGAATATAAAAAGAAAAAAACATTAAGAAAACATGTACAAGTACTTCAATGGAATGTGTTTTGATGAACTCGTAACATTTGTGCCTCCTCGATGTACAGCACCTCCACTCCCACCCCCACCGATAAACAGCAAAATCTCACCCTTTCACTGTTGCGGTCCCTAGATGCCGGCAAACCTTCTAATCTAATAGCTGGACACTTGGATTGTTAGACTTTGGAATTCCCTCCCCGTTTCCATGCTTTCCTGACTATACTAATTATAACTAATTAACATGCTGAAGTTTAAATGCAATATGAACAGACATCTCGCTGCTCAACTTCCGACACAATCCCAAATGATAGCTCCTTACTTTCCAAGTGGTAATATGCCTTGTTTTTTTTTAGTGTGTGTGTGGGGGGGGGCACACACAAAATCGCATTGTTTTCTAACTCGGGGGAAAATAAACATTTCTCTTTAAATAAAAATCACTGTGTTATAAAAATCGAGATGTTAACAGAACAGTTTCAATAAAGTTGCATTTTTTCACTCAGAATCTAAAGAGACTTGAAATTTTTCTTCGATTTCATCTGGAGTCACTAGAGGCAATTATCAGTTTCGACCAGGAAATTACTGAAATATATCAGAACGTAAAGAAGCAAAATTCATTAAAAAAAAAAAAAAAAATTCTTTTATAAAACAAAATAAAATGAAATATCTCAGTTAGCAATGTATTTTAAGGTTTAAACATTTCATTATTTTTTATGGGTATTTTAAAGATTCAAAATAATTAAATTAAAACAAATTCGTTTCGTTAAAGCTGTCTGCCATTTGACATCTGTCTATAAGAAATAAAATGTCAATGAGCAGTTGTTTTGTTTTTACCAGATTTAATTTTTGTAAAGATGCCCATTTAAAATATGATTTCCAAAAGGTGAAAAAGGGCACAGAAATCGCCTCTTGAACCTATAAAAACAAACATTGAAACTTTTTTTTTTTGTATTTTTTTTTTTATTATTCAATTTTCACCCCTAACAAGGCACCGTGCCACTTGGAAGTAGGGGCTACTATTTGGGGCATGTTGTAGGGATATTATGAAGGGAGGTGGGCAGCAAGATGTCTGTTCACATTACACTTGAACTTCTGCATATCAGTACAGTTGGGAAAGCAAGGGAGTTCCAAAGTCTAGCATTTCTGGGGGGAAAAAACAGAAGGCTTTCTTACACCTAGGGATCTCTATTGTGTAGGGATGGGATTTAGTTGCTCGTCAGGTTTGTCGGGGTATTCACGTCGAGGGGATACAAGTGCTTGTAGTTCATCAGAGCATTCATAGCAGTGTCAGAAATTTCGTGAAAATAGTGAATAATTCCACCCCATCTTTCCAAGCTTATAACTCCTCGAAAAATGTAATTCAAGCCCTAATTTTTTTTTTCAATTAAAGGAGCAAGGACCAAGGTTTTATTAAAAAAAAAAAAAAAAAAAAAAAAAAAAACAATGTGTTTTTTTTAAAAAAAAAAAGGTTTTAAACTTCGGACTTTACAGGTAAATTTCTAAAAAAGCGATGTTTTTTTTTTGTTTTAAATTTGAATATATTATTTATTGACCTTTTCTCTTCAATTTGTGATATATAAAACTCCCCGACATAATTAATTATTTACTTTTTAATAGACATTTCAAAATGAGAGGAGTGAATTATTCGACCCCCTGTCTTTCCAAGCTTATAACTCCTCGAAAAATGTAATTCAAGCCCTAATTATTTTTTCAATTAAAGGAGCAAGGACCAAGGTTTCATTAAAAAAAAAAAAAAAAGACAAAAAAAGACAAAAAAGAAAACAATGTGTTCTTATAAAATAAGGTTTTAAACTTTGGACTTTACAGATAAATTTCTAAAAAAGCGATTTTTTTTTTTGTTTTAAATTTGAATATATTATTTATTGACCTTTTCTCTTCAATTTGTGATATATAAAACTCCCCGACATAAATTAATTATTTACTTTTTAATAGACATTTCAAAATGGGTGACACTTGGGGGGGGGGGGGGTGAATTTAAAAAAAAAACGTTTGTCTAAAATATTATATTCGGTTTATTGGAAAGAACATAAAATTTCACATTGACCCTGAAAATATCGTAAAAATAGAATCAATAGAAAAATTTTGATAGATTTTTAAAGTTTAAAAATTGAAAAATATTGAGTTCGGAAAATTCATTACTGTTTTAAAAAAAAAAAAAAAATATTTCTATTACTTTTAAAACAACTTTAATAGTTTATTTTGGAAGTATAATCTATAAAGAAAATAAATAACCCACTTTTAACAGAGAAATTACGAGATTTTTATATTGTATTCGCAGTTTCGTGTTAGGGGTGTCAAAAATTCCAACAAAAATTCTGATACTGCTAGAGCATTCACCATAAAATACTTGTAGAACAGGCAGAGAGATGCAACATTTCATCGATGGACTGAAGCTTTTAAACCCTGTCCAGGAGTGAGAGACTAGTAGCAGATGCACCAGCCGAAATGTGACAACAGTACTCGATACATGGGCGAATGGTGGCCTTATAGAGGTACAGGATACTTTCAGGCATAAGTAATTTTCTAGCACGGTAGAGAGAGCCCACCTTCTTCGCAGCAACCCTGTGCAATGCTCTCAATGTATCTGTTCCAGTTCATATTCCCCCGTGAACGTTAGGTCAAGGAGTTTAAAAGAAGTACTTTTAAGTAATGTGTTTTTGGCCATTGTTGCTGGTGATAGAGAAGGTTTCTTGTAATTATTGAAGGAAACAAGCTTAGTCTTGGCAGCATTGAATGTGACCACCCATTTATATTAATAATAATAAGCATTATTTTTTTCCTAAGATGATGATTGATTTTTCGCATTACTAGGATTCTTCAGACTACTGTTCTCATTGTGTCATTTACACAACATTTCGATCGATGTAACCTCCGACCTTCTTTGGGTATCTTGTTGAACTCGGGAATCTTACAGACAAGGACCTTTGGCATAGTGGATAAAGTACTCGCCAAAATTTAGTTGTAAATTTATACTCTTCTGGAGGTTGAAGGTTCAATCCTACATGCAGGTGGCACAAGAATCAAATTCTACCCAACCTACACCATTAACGATTACTACACTATCACCTTACATTCATTAACCCTTATCTTCGAGTGGCCTTTTGGCCTTGATAAGTGGTAACTTCCTTTACATATAAAAAAGATTGTATTATCTTCTAATGGGGATGTGTTATGTAGTATCAGTTCTGTTGTTATAAAACTATCCTCTTAAGAATTACCTCCTCCTTTTTAAGGAGCAGGGCTAATTATTCCACATATTAGATCCTCCTTCACGGTCGCAAATTACTTTGAACTTCTACCCAATCATGATAGACGGAACAAGAACATGCTACCCCCACGGATTAAATAAAGTGTTCCGTTCAAAATTCCGTACAGATTTCTAAGTTCGACGGAAACATTCCAGAGTTTGACAAGATACACTCTGAAGAAGGTCGGAGGTTACACTGACCAAAACTTTATGAAATAATACTCAAGATGAGAACAGTAGTCTGAAGAATCCAAATAATATGAATATTTGTCATTAATAAAAACTACTGTGCTTACAGTTTTTTTTTTTTTTTTTTTTTTGCTAATCATAATTACCGGAAATACTGTTAGGGGAAAAACAATCTGCTTTCCTTATCTATCCGTGACCTCTTTGGTAGTTTATTTTTATAAGTAAAGATGAATAGATTGTTGTTAGAATCAATGAGTACATCTAAAAACTGAATTTTGTCATTAACCTTTAGCTCATAAATGAATTTAAGTATGAAGTTATTTTGAAAATAATTGTTCTATATTTCATCATTAAATTAACATAAATAGAGGATAAAGTAATCATATTAAACTAGTGGAACCTGTGGAAATTCCACAGGGGATGGATTCATATGTAATATATTGATGTTGGAATTCTGTAGATGTCCAGCGTAAATGGAGATGCTCTGATATTATTGTAGCTATTTTCTTAAAACTGCAAAAGTATTAGTCCACGTTAGCAGGGACATATATTATTATAGAGTTAATGTTCTATCAACTTTTATATATCATAAAGTTGCGATTTCAAAAATAAAAAATATATCTCTATGACTTGGGTTCATCAGCTTCAATCAAAACCAAATCCCAAACTTATGAAATATATATATATATATATATATATATATATATATATATACACATACATACATATAACTTTAGTTTCTTCAGCTATAATCAAAACTTATGAAGAATTCTTGATAAAATTATTTAAAAAAAAAAATAGATTATTGGAGTGCTATTAGTTATAATCGAAACCAAAACTTATGAGAAATTCTTGGTAAAATTATTTACAAAAAAAAAAAAAAAAATGACTTAAGTACCATCAGCTATAATCGAACCTGAAACCAAAACTTAAGAATTCTTGGTAAAATTATTACAAGAAAAGGAAGTACACAAGAATTAAACGACCCAGATGTAAACGTGACACAGGAAATAACACACACGCTATCATATTAATATATAGATAATAGCAGGCTGCCTGGCGTTGCCTGTAAAATATGCTTTAATTTATGCAGATTTCATATTTATAGAGTCAATCCTCTATTGATTATTGTATTATATTCGATATATAGTAATGATTTCAAATGTAAAAAAAAAAAAAAACATGACTTGGGTGCCATCAGCTAGAATCAAAACATGTAGATCTCCAGCTTTATTTGTTACCATCTGAGCCACTAACAAATAGATATCAAAACTCTAAAAAACAAACCGTCATTAACGTATAAATATATATTTGTGCATGTGTAGAGAAGCACTTAAAGTCAACTTACACCTGCCAAGTTCCAATTTTAACACGTTGGCAATCATTTTTTACCAGCTAAAAACCAAATCCAATTTATTCCACAAGTCCGAATTCCCTACATATTACGTTTCAAGTCTGCAAACCAAACATTGACAGCAGTTTAGTAGAGACCGTTCCTCAGACAGACAAAGTCACTTTATATATTTGCGAGATTGGTCATGTAAAAACTGCTGAAGGTTCAGGCAAAGATCGAGCTCATAGAAGCTCCATTAATTGGGGTATAAATGTTTCTCTTATTGTCATAGAACTTCATTGTACAGGTTAATAATAATCTTTGGGGTATTTTAGGATTAATTTTAAGTGGAAGAAAGGATCAGTTATATATATATATATATATATATATATGGAATGATATATGTATATATTTACATAATATAAACAAAAATATAAGCATACATATAAGCATACATATATATATATATATATATATATATATATATATATATATATATATATATATATATATATATATATATACACACACACACACACACCAAAATTTAATTTTTAACTTTTATCCAATTAAAAGCATTAACAGAAATGAGTAAAACAAAGGAAATATAAGTTGCTGATTTTCAAATATTGTTGTCATGGAAACGAGTTTAACAGCAAGAACAAATTAGCCAGATAATAGTACTACAGTCTCTCAATGTTTTCAAAAGGTCAAAAGTATCCAGATGCAAACCTACATTTTCATAACTGCCCAGACACATAAAATATATATCTATAAATTGATATATATATATATATATTATTAACCACACACATATATATATATATATATATATATATATGAATAATATCGGATGCTGACTCCAGCATACAAGCTACATTTTTGTGCTGGAGGCCAGTCAACCGCTGGTGAAATATTAGTCACAACAACGTTAATTGCCAGAGTCAAGGCTCTTCATTTTCTATTCTTCATTTGAAAAGAGAAATAAAAAACCTGTAGAATGTGAAACAAAATATTGGGGGAAAAAAAAAAAAAATCACAATATAAGCGAGTCCATTCCATCTTTTTTCTCTTGCTAATTATAGCGTATACATAAAGAAATTATGACAATTCAATATATTGAATTGTTAGAATATATATTATATGATTATATATCATTCAATATATATTCTAACATATATATATATATTGAATTGTTATACTTTTTTATGCTATGCAATAGTTTTGTCAATAGTAAAATATCTGATGCCACTGGGATGCTGTGAACAGATACTAAACTATGAAAAACCAAAGAACTCTAAATATTTTCCATGAGAAGACATTTTTAAATTAAAACCCCTATCAACAATTTTTCCGCTCTCTATCTGTACCTATATCTAAACAAAAATTCCATGCCTTTTCATCAATAAAGCTTCTTTGCTAGAACTGCCAGCCTGTGGAACACTGTTCCACTGGCCTGCTTCCCAGCCAATTACAATATGCAAGCGTTCAAGCCGAATGTAAACAAAAGTTCTTGTCGAACCGTCCCCCTAAATAATCAAATTCTACCCAACCTACACCATTAACAATTACTACACTATCACCTTACATTCATTAACCCTTATCTTCGAGTGGCCTTTGGGCCTTGATAAGTGGTGACTTCCTTTACATACAGTGATGATCATATTTATTGGCACGGTAAAATAAAAGTTAAATTTTGTCTAATAAATTCTAAAAAAGGGATTAAATTAAAGAAAATAACAAAGTATATTATGTATTTTTAACTGGCCTTTCCGATGCAGCAATCGGATTTTAGAAAAAATAAATAACAAAGGAACAACAAACATAATTGCAAAAAACCCTTGTTCAAAATTATTGGCACGGCTTTGTTTTTCTTTTAGTATCAGTATAATATCAATCAATTTCCGGTTTACGTGCTTTCTGAACTTTTTTATAGCCATATTATGCTTGTTTAACGCTAATTCAGTGAATAATTTTTTTCAGATAATTTTTAGATAGCGATTTATTTAAACTATTATAAGTGACTAAATTATAATTTTCAATCGCCATGGTTAAAACTAAGGAACACAGCGAAGACGTCAGGAAGCTTGTTGTAGCATGCCATACCAATGGGGAGGGCTATGATAAGATTTCAAAGAAGCTAAACCTTCCCAAATCCACTGTTAGAGCCATAATAAACAAGTTCAAATCGCAAGGCCACGTTATGAGTTTAGAGGGTAGAGGGAGAAAAAGGATTCTTTCCCCAAGAGATGAACGGAAAATTGTTCGACAAGTAAAACAAAACCCAAGGATCTCTGTTGGGGAGATTGTTGATGAACAGAGCACCTCTGGAGTGAATGTATCTCGACATACAGTTGGTAGAGTTTTGAAGAGAGCTGGTTTAAAAGCATGTCGTCCGAGAAAGACTCCCTTATTGAAGCCTATGCACATGAAAGCAAGGCTAGCCTTTGCAAAACGTCATATTGATAAAGATGTTGCATTCTGGAAACGTGTTCTATGGACTGACGAAACGAAAATAGAGTTATTTGGCCATAATAAAGTGTCTTATATTTACAGAAAATCTGGCGAAGCTTTCCTGCCTAAGAACACCATACCCACAGTGAAGCACGGTGGAGGCAGTTTGATGTTTTGGGGATCCTTTGCTGCCTCTGGACCAGGGCGACTTGTTAAGGTCACAGGTAGCATAAAAAAGGAAGATTATGTTAAAATATTGGATGAAAACCTGAAAGACTCTGCTAAAGAGCTCTCACTTGGTCGTCGTTGGTGGTTCATGCAAGATAATGACCCAAAGCATTCGGCTAAACTGACTAAGAAATGGCTTGAGGACAATCATATTAATGTTTTGGAGTGGCCATCACAAAGCCCAGACCTTAATCCAATTGAAAATTTATGGAGAACATTAAAATTGAGGGTAATGCAAAGGAAGCCTAAGAATCTTATTCAATTGGAGGATTATTGTCAGGAAGAGTGGGCTAAAATTACTACTGAAGAGTGCAACAACTTGGTTGTAAACTATGAAAAGCGACTGAGGAAGGTAATCAAGGCCAAAGGCTATACAATTGATTATTAAATAAATCGTGCCAATAATTTTGAACAAGGGTTTTTTGCAATTATGTTTGTTGTTCCTTTGTTATTTATTTTTTCTAAAATCCGATTGCTGCATCGGAAAGGCCAGTTAAAAATACATAATATACTTTGTTATTTTCTTTAATTTAATCCCTTTTTTAGAATTTATTAGACAAAATTTAACTTTTATTTAACCGTGCCAATAAATATGATCATCACTGTATAAAAAGGAAGATTGTATTATCTTCTAATGGGGATGTGTTATGTAGTATCAGTTCTGTTGTTATAAAACTATCCTCTTAAGAATTACTTCCTCCTTTTTAAGGAGCAGGGCTAATTATTCCATATATTAAATCCTCCTTTACGGAAGGAAGAAATGTCGCAGCTGTTCTATTAGCATGAAACCATTTTCCCAAGGACTATCTTCTATGGAGGTGTATACATGGACTATCTATTCTGCTGCTATGATGTCATCTTCATGAACATTGACTCCTCTTTTAAGGGTCAGTATATTATATATTTAACCACCATGCTACATATCATTATTTTTCTAATAACTACAAATGAAAATAACTACTCAAATTATTGATTATATGCTAAGAAACAGAAGGTTTATGTAAAAGTCATAAATGCTTGAAAGTTTCCCTCCAAAACCAGGTTTCTATCTTTTCACTATCAATGCTCTGATCCCCACTTGGCACCAATTAAAATGAATGGCTTTTGTCTTTGAGGAAGCACCTTGCTTTATTAGGCTTCTGGAACTGACTTTTGCCCCAAACCTAAAATGCAAAACTTACATTAGATCCATTTTCAAGGTCGCTGGAAAAATAATTGGATCATCCTATCACTCTAGAAAGTATCACTTCTGACATAATTCTCAACCTAGATAACTACTAAATATGACCTAAGATGGAATACTGTTGCAACATCTGGGGAAGAGCTGCTAAGAGCACCTTTTCTTGCTTTGACAGGATACAAAACCGACTTTGAAATCTAGTGAGTGATATCCTTTGCTCCTCCCACTACCTCTTTCTCACAGAAAAGACCTTGCAAGTCTATTTCTGCTCTATCATTATTTTCATAACAATAATCAAATTCTATCTAATTTTCACCATTACCGATCATCAATTGGCCACCTGACACTCATTAACCCTTATCCTGAAGTGAACTTAGGGCCTTGATAAGCTGTGACCCCTAAGTCAAAAAAAAAAAAAAAAAAAATTGCAAGATCAATCTAGCATGTTTTGTTAGATCCGATCAGCCCTGTTGCAATTGCATTCAAATAATAGCTGAGGAGCATGACTAGAGACATAGACAAATATTTGATTTTCCAAGATTTTTCAAAGAAATGAAGTTGACCATATTTAAAGATGCATTCTGATCAATACTTAAAGATGTGCTGAAAGATTACTAAAGAAAAATGTCCAATGAAAAACAAGTTTTTTTTTCTTTGTAACTTTTGAATCACTGATGGCACTTGCATAATTCAAATGGTTTTAAGCTTTTTTCGCACAGCGCTTTTCACGGAAATTGCTAAAATAACAATTAGTTAAAAAAAAATAAAAAATCAACTTGTCATGCTACAATGATATTTATTGAAATAATTTTTAGCTAAATTTCTAGTCTCTAACCCCCTTGACGCACAATCAGAAATCAATATAGAGCCATGTGCACACATGCTTTAAGCCCAGAACTATGGCGTCCTATACTGCAAGCAGCTGAGAATGATGATTGGATGCCTGTTAAAAATGTTAGACTTTCAGAAATATTTATGAATTAAATTGACTATATTTGAAGATACATACATGACCTGACCAATACTTGAAGATGTGTTGAACAATAAACTGAAACGTATGCATTTTGTCGCAGCAACTGATAAGTATGAAACAAAATAAAGAGATAATTACGATGTCTGGTATAAGATACGATCAACATATGTGTTTTCATTTATTTATCTCTCGACACATCTTATCAGCTGTGCGATCAAGTGACTTGTAATATAGAACGCCATGGTTAAATCAGAATCAAACAGAACTCAAAAGTTCAATGGTTATCTAAATTGTTGACTATCGTTCAAATCAAACCATTCTCAAGGAAACATTGTTAGGAAGATAGATGATAAATTACATCAGTAAAGTCCATCCATTATCCAAACAAAAACCAGTCAATGGCGTCGTTGCTTTTAATGCTTCTGATATTTTAAAAATGGTTTGAAGATAAAAATCACAGATAATTTTCCTATCATGAAAGAAAGAATGATGTAATTTAATGTCTTACCATAGCACTAAAATCCGAGTATAACAAATTGATTTTATTCAAAGTTTTTTTGTTTTTTTTTTTACACAGGAATCACCACTCATCAAGGCCCGAAGACCACTCGAGGATAAGGGTTAATGGGTATACATTAGTCAATGTGATTATAGCGTAGTAATCATAAGTAGTGGAAATTTTGTAAATTGGATTACTTAGGGAGACTGTTCATCAAGAACTTGTTTATGTTGGACTTGAAGACAATCAAATTGTAGTCAGCTGGAAAGTAGGCAAACGGAAGAGAGTTCCACAGGTGTGCAGTTCTAAGAAAGAAGCATTGTTCATGGAATCTAAATTTACGTTTAGGCACAGATAAAGAGTGTGGGAAATTATTGATAGTGGTTTTGGCTAGATGAGTGTTTTTCATGAAAGTTTGGCAAGGAAGGACCATAGATTAAAGCTCAGATGAGTACTTGCTATGAAAATAATGATAAAGCAGAGACAGGCTCGCAATCATGTCATTTAACAAATAGAAAACGCAAAATAACGAGTTTAAGGCATCAGCTTTCATTATTTCCTTTCCATTTTTTGCTTTTCGTTATTACATGGTGCTAAAATTCTTACCTGAGAATGAGGAATAAAAAAAAGTTGTATGCCTTCCTTTATTCACAAGTAAAAATAATATTGATCCGGATTAAATATGAAAATTAACCAGAAATATATATTTTTTTTCAACACAGACAAACCTTGCATGACTGACAAAACAAATGTAATTATGTAGCATGTATAAAAAAGATATTAATCACAACGATACGGGTGGAGGAACTAACTTGTTATTCTAGCAATCTAATGCAATAAATGGAGTCTGTTTGTCCAGCAATACAACTGAATAAAAAACCTGATCAAATATCAATTCTGAAGTGAAATTTTGCAAGGAATCTGATAGTGGTATTATTTTTTTTTAATGATATTGTGAGGTCTGTGTATGGACCGGACTTTCATGAACAGATGTTTTATTTTATTTTCTAGAAAATTAAAATTTATGCAAATTAAAAAAATAATAAAAGTGCTAGGATGAGATATAAAGTTAGAATCAGGAGTATACGAGTCATCATTCAGTCTATGGCATATGGCAACTTCGTGTTTGCATAAAATCTTTTTTTTTAATCATGATTTCTATATTTCACAAAGCGAGGTATTAATCTCTCTCCCATGGTGAGAAGATGTGACAAAAGGGTCGGAAAGTGGGATTGAAGAGCCTGCATCCCAGAGAAAGAACAATGCTTGGCATTCTCCAGTAGAGCGATTAGCAATGAACTAACTTTTTCTCAAAGGAAGAAGGCAAAGTTTGGGAGGGTGTACCTCCTAGAACTATCCAGGACCAGCAACACACTGCAGACAACAGGAAAAACGCCATTTCAAAAATGGTTGATTTTGGGGTTGAAGGTAAAAAAAATACCCTAACTGATATTTCACAAGATTATGTATTTTAGATGCTGAGCACTTTAATTGTTAACATATTTCATCTATAATTTTAGTCCCCCTATCTCCCAACCACTGATTTTGTGCATATGTTTTTGTAAGTAGAAAACATCAAACCATTGGGGATAGCGTTCAGCAGGTTTTATCCATAGAGTGAATGTGGTATTTTGTGCATATGATAATGTACAATTGTCAATGAAATGAACAGTGCATGAATAAATAATGACATGCATGCATTCATGTATATGGAGGGGGAGGACATGAGGCGTAATTTAAGCAATTTAGAAGCCATATGGGTTTTAAAGAATTCCAGATCTCAGTAGACATCAACTGACACAAGGAGTTGGTTCCACGTTTCAGCAACGTTGTGCAGGAAAAAATTGTTTCCAAATATGAAGGACGCTACTAAAAGTTTTCCCTTGGGCAATAAAGCCAACAGAGACAAAGTAATTGCTGAGATGGCTTGTTCCCTGTTGGTCGAGATATGTCTCTGGCCATGTGCAGTTCTAGAAGGTCCACCCTTACAGGCTTTGCCTTTTCTCTTTGAGAAGTTAGTTTATTGTTAATCGCCTAAGGCACCTCCTATTGGAAAATGCTGACAGGGTTGCTCAAGCATTATTTCTTTTAGTAGACCAGAGTGCTCTTCCTCTAGAGCACTGGCCTTTCAAATCCCACTTTGCAATGCTTGTGTCACATGATCCCATTGTGGAAGAGAGATAAACAGAGTCAAGAGAGCTATGCTATCTTATTTTTTTTCTAAGATATGTCCATGTGTTTTAGACACATGCGCATCAAAAGGCTACTCAGGGTTGTCTGTCAGTGAGTTGGTCTATAATTCTCTGGGTGTTTACGAAGTTTCTAGATGTCTAATTTCAATGAACCCCAGCCCATGAAAACAAGGTGCTTGTGGTAGTAAAACAAACATACGCACCCAAACGTGCATGCAGAGTGTGTATTTATGTGAAAGTGAATGGACTAAATAATGAAGCATCACAAATTTATATGACAAGATCCTCTTTCATAATGATGTGATAATTTAAATAATGAGTATTATAATAACACAGATGAAATGAAGTAATGAGTAAAGTACGGACATTAAAGCAAAAATGTTATATGCCGCATTAAAAATAGATTCTGAAATTGATGTCTGACTAACTTAAAAATAAAAAAAGACACCATAAAATCATAAAATTCTCCATCCTTTCTGCAGTCTAACCATAACTGGATGCCAATAACCTTCAGTCTATGCTTAACTCTATCAAGTTTTAATCACAAATATCCAACAGACTTCATTTCATCAATGCTCAACGATAAGCAACAACTGACACCCTCCTCCCTTGTTTTGATAAATAACCTTATAAATAAAAATAGAGATGAAACAATCAAAGTTTCCCAACATCAATTCAAACAAATCACTTTAAGTGTAGAGAGATATAAAACTCAAGAAACCCAGTATTCTTTCGTCTGGTCTCCCTGCTTGAAACCTAAGATACCATGTTGATCTGAATTTCTGCAATTATGAATTAAAAATGAAAATGGGAAAGAACTATGGACTCAACGTTTCACTCACTATTGTACAGGCTTTATCAAGAGAGGAAAAAAAGCTAAAAGTGACACTTTTTGCAACAGTGGGTGAAACGTTGAACCGTTTGGCTTTCCGCATTTCCATTTTTGATACATACCATCCGATTTATGCTATCCTTTTATCATCATTATATATATATATATATATATATATATATATATATATAAAGCTGAACGTCTGTGTGTGTGTCTGGTCACTAATAGGCTCCTATATAGTTGACTATTATAGAAAACTGATTACATATAATGATAGAAGATATATCGAGACACAGGAATGGGTATGTTTGATCTGGCATAATGATGATTCATTAAAATTGTGGGGTCTGCGTACGTGCCTAGTCCACAAAGTATGGAAATAAAAAATTAAAAAAAAAACGTTTACAAGTGTTTTTGATATCAAAGTATTATTATGTACATCTATAAGTATGTTTTAACTTAAATAGGGATGGTATAATAAAATTGTGGGGTCCGCGTTCACGCCTGGCCTCCATAGAATGGAAATAGGCATGAACTTTAATAAAGACTTTTCATATCTATTTGCGTAAGTATACTTTGAAAATTATGTTTCAGTTTGAAGAAATATGGTATAATAAAATTATGGGGTGTTTGTTCGCGCCTGACCTCCATAGAATGGAAATATGTCACAAAGTTTAACAAGGTTTTTTAATATAGATCCACAGAATATTGTGATAAGTGTTTCAGTGTGAACAGGTATGGTATAATAAATTATGTGGTTTATCTATTTTATTTTTACTTTCATCATATTTTGCTTTGGTTTTGATACCCCCAAATTCAAAGCAATCTCTTTACAACCCTTCCTTTTCATAACCTATGATACTTTCATAAATCAGAGTCTATTTTCTGTAGGCTGTTTTTGAACCCAGTCAACGATGGGTACTTTTGCTAGTGTATGTATATATATATATATATATATATAGCAGCAATTATTGATGAAATGTTTTCTATAACTTTTTCCGTTAAATTTATTCCAATTCTTAGCAGATACTTAAAAATAAGGTCAGAAAAAAAAAAATTATATATATATATATATATATATATATATATATATATATATATTCTTATTATCCCAGCAGAGACATGAGAAGCTCAATCAACACATGTATGGCAGCCTCCAAGCATTTTCATAATTTCATACAAAGAAGCAAAAGTAATCTATATAATTATAAAACTCAAATGACCGTGCAACGATGTATGTAACCCACTTTCTGGTTTACAACATTTGGTTGCGCATGCGCGCATGACCTGCGCACTGAAATATTAACGTTATTATTTCAAAATTATTATTTAACATGGTAAGAGTGGGGTTTAAAATAAACATAATACAGAAATGAACGATGAAAAAAAAAAAAAAAAAAAAAAAAAGCAGATATATCAAAATTTGAATTTAACTATAATAAGTATTATGGTATCTGTTCAGTGCACATTTACCTATAAGTATGGCCAACCATGTAAAATTCAGTAACTGTAAATTAAAAAAAAAAAAAAATCAATTATAATAAACAGAACGACTCATAGAAATCTATCTATATTCTTTTTTCATTTTAATATACTTTCATAGAAATGTTTCTGTTATGTCAAAAGAAACTTTACGTCACAAGTGTCACGCTCATACATGAATTCCATAGCCAATATAACATACTGACCCAACGGGTCACGGGTAGTCTAGTTTACTAATAAAATTATCATCATAGAAGACAGAGGCTGTGGGAGGGAGGGGGAACCAATGCTAGCTGCAGTATGACTTGTCAGCAGCCAAGAAATGCTCTGAGAAGCGAGCCATGAACAATCTCGAATCTATGAATGAAGCCAAAGAGAAGAGAAAAGGTGTCTCTATTGATTGCAGAAATGTGAATAAATCGATATAGTTTCAACGACGAGACTGGACAAATATCAGCTACATGCAAAAGAGATGCATAAAGCCAATGCTTCTCACCCACGGCGACAACTCTGAACTTGAACGTACCTGCAATGAAAGAAAAACGGGTTTGTTTGAATAAGGCGGATGTTTTTTTTCTTTTCTTTTGAATGAATGGATTTAAAAGGCGGCTGAGAGGGAGGAAGGGGGAGGTGACAGACTTATACATTCTAAACTCATCAATAACCGCCGATTCAAAAGATAAAAAAAAAATATTGAAGGAAGAAATAATACAATTTTATGAAAATATGTTTCTGAATTTTAAAATGAGGATTCATCATTTATATTACTAGCAAAGTCCCGACCTTAACATTTGACCTTGACTGAAAAATAGCATGCACCATCTCTAGGTTGGAGATCATCATCATGTCAGTTTTGGTCATGATTGGTTCAGTGGTGTGGGCTGTAGGAGAGTATATATACATAGGCTATGACCTTGACCTTTGACCATAACCTTGGAAAATAATGTGCACCATCCCCAGGTGGGAGACCATCATCATGCCAAGTTTGGTCATGATCGGTCCAGTAGTGTGGACTGTAGGAGAGTTTCAGACAGACAGACACACTACTACTTTAGATTGTCGAATTTGAGAATTTGTAGGGAATTTCAAACAGAACTCCTTATTTAAAGAACGGATGTAGGATAATCTCATTCCATCAGCTATGACCAGATACAAGTCTTCACTAATTTAGAAATGTATTCTTCGTAGCACCCATGCTGAGGATTGAACTCTCAACCTACAAAAGAGTATCACATCATGTACAATAGAATATTACTTAATACTTTATCAGTTATTCCACAGATCCGTGCAGATAACCATAGTATGAATTTTGGAAATCTAAAACCTATTCTTGTTTTTTTTGTTCCGTTTTCAAGTGTACAATCTTGCTACTAATTATAGATCACAACTTATTACTACATTATATATATATGTACACACACACACACACACTTTTCTTTTTTAATTAATGGTGACTATCTATTATCTATAATTAATGGTTCCCATATTATTCAGGAAGATACACTTGAAGAAGGTTGGAAGTTATATTGACCGAAACATTGCGCGAATAACACTCAATATGAGACAAGTACTCTGAATAATCTAAATTATAAGAATGTTTTTCATCTTGATACTATTTTTTTTATATTTATTTTTGAATTATTTCTTTTTTTTTTTCATTTTATTTCAGCAAGATTATAGTTAAGGTTATCAATTATTAATAAAGAAAGCATCTGAAGATTTCATTCAAGAAAGATAAAGATGAACCGACCAGATAAAGATGGAGACTAGCATGCTGCTTCTGGCAGCTGAATGACTGAGCAAAGGCCATGATAAGTGGTGGAATTTTGTTTTCAAGCATGTGGTGAAGCTATCCGAGGTATGTACATGCCAAGTAAGCCAAACATTCACCTGCTAATTCATATATTCCAACTGAGATCTTTTTAAGATTCTGACTGGCGCTTTAAGTGCAATTGTTTGAATATCTCTTGCACTTGGTTCACAGAGTATACTTGCCAGGTCGTTTTTGAAATTCTTTTTTCATGAGTTCAGTTGCTTCAATAATTAGTGGAATGATAGAGATCTTCCTAAGATTCCATATTTTTTTCATATCATACATAAGACGTTGGTATTTTGTTATCTTTTCCCTTTCAGTTCTGCTTAACCCATTTCCTTCTACTAAGGTTGCTTCTTTCTTCTTGTTCCATATCACTATGTCAGGTTTTATGGGTCTGTTTTCTAGGTACGTAGCTGTCAGAATTGCATAGTTATAGAGGGTGGTGTATAATTTATTTCCAACTGTTCTTTCTGATAGATGTTCTTAGGACTTGCTGCTGCATTTGATATTCACCTTTTTACAGATTGTCCAGCGGAGATATTTGCACACTCCATTGTGTCGCACCACATAGTAGACATCCCCAACAGAATCTTACAGGTGGATGTTAGGTGGCTCATACTATATACTTCTGTGAGGTAGAAAATGCACTTACTGTCATTTCTAAGGCCACTCGTTTTCTTAAAAGCATTGATCAGCAAGCCTTGATCATGAGTAGCCATTATAATCCTGTCCTGATCATAGTGGAGCGATTCTCTTTTTAGCCAGTCTATAGAGCCTTTCTTATCTATATATTCATTGGTGAATTAATCCACGAAATACTTGGCACGCTGTTGGTTGGCTCATTTTTCCATTTTTTTACAGTGGAAGTTTTTGGTGTATTTTTGTCAAGTCTTTTAGGCTATTTCCATACGAGACTTGTTTTCTAAATTTGTCTCTTTTGTAAAACAGTCTTGTCCAAAATGTTTGACGAGTTTTGTGATGGAGGTTGTTCTGCTGACCCTTGTTTCTTGATATGGGTGCACCATTTTGAGATTTGAATTTTAGGAGCTTATCAGATATTGTCCGGTGCTCACGATAGTCGGACGAGGCTTTATATTTGAGAAATCCATACCTTGAGCTCTTCTGGGCAGATATAGCCTAGAATGCATACAGCACACAATATTCTCAAATGATGATCCATCTGGTACTGGCCAAACTCAATGTTGCTTAACTTTGGAGAACCGTTATGTCATTGTGATTATGGCATAAGAAAAAATAAATTGATTAAAATTAGGCTTTGATGTAGCGATTACTATCATGAAATGTGAATGGTGCATGTCATACTACAATTCTGTTGACGTGATCGCATCATTAATGATCTCTTATTTTAAAGAATACTAGACTTCTCCAAAGACTAACCCAGACAACTAAAATCTTTTGAAAATGTTAAAAAAATTTTTTTTTCCATTGTCTCTGCTTATAAAGGTCAAAAACACTCACGGATAAGGGTTAAAGATGCAGAATGATTTTTAGCTGAAAAATGAGGAACACTATGAGAGTACTAACATTGATAAATGGTGGGAACTACGTTTGATTATTTCCTTATGGAGCGCATATAAAAATTGGAAGATGACCAAGCTGTAATCAGCAGGAAAGCAATCCTGCAGAATGTGTTACACACTAAGAGAAGCCTTTGCAAAGAAGGTTAATCAATGGAAATTCCACCTAATGCTAAGAACGGAGAAGAGACAGTCTTTTTCTGTTGTCGTATCAATATGAGTTCTTACTGCGAAGATCTTATAAGGAGGAACTGAAGATGGGTTCCAACACCTTCCATGGAAATTATACAGAGAAAGATGCATTCTTTGTGTTGATATTGTTTGTTGTATTTTCTGTTTGTATATTGTATGTTCTGTATTTTTTATATTTTTTAAATCAATGCTAATTTCTGAGAATTTACGGACAAGATACACCCGAAGAAGGTCAGAGGTTACATCAGCTGAAACATGGTGAGAATAACACTCAAGATGAGAACAGTAGTCCGAATAGTGTAAAGAAAAATGGGAAAACCTTCAAAGAATTGTTAGACCCCAAATAAACATGTGCTGTAATTATTAACACTAACAGAAACTATGGAAATTCCACAGCGGACTCTTTCATATGTAGTATATTGATGTTGCCATTCTGTGGATGTTCAGCATAAATAGAGACGCCCTGATATTATTACAGCTCTTTTGTTAAAAATGCAAAGTATTTATCAAAGCTAGCAGGGATGCCTGGCGTAGACCAGTCATAAAATATGCTTAAATATGATATTTCAATTTATCCAAATGTCATGCCCCGTATTTAAAAATTCAGGTGATCAGTCATCTCCCTCACAGTACAGGCCAATAAGTCTCCTGTGCATCATGAGTAAGTTGCTGGAATCTGTGTTAAATAGAGAAGTAATCAACTATCTTAGCAAAAATAACCTTCTTAGTGACACACAATATGGTTTCCGTTCTGCTAGATCTATAGCAGATGTGCTTACAGTTATATCTCATAGGATTAGCAAATCTCTTGACGGAGGCTACCTTTCTAGGGCAATTGCTCTTGACATATCTAAGGCCTTTGATAGAGTATGGCATAAAGGTTTACTTCACAAGATCTCCAGCTATACCATAGCTGGAAATGTCTTCTCAATTATTAAATCATTTTTCTCTGATAGGTTCATAAGAGTAGTGGTTGATGGGCAGAAATCAGAAGCTCTTAGTATTAATGCTGGAGTCCCTTAGGGGTCCATCCTGGGCCCTACTCTCTTTCTGATCTATATTAATGATCTTCCAAATCACTTCCTTACATCATTCGTAGACATCTATGCTGATGACACTACTATCTATGGTAGCATATCTAAGACCATAAATGACCAAGTTCTCTCCGATTCTCTCTCCTCTGATCTTGAGCAAGTGGTACAATGGGGAAAGAGGTGGCTTGTTACTTTTAATGTATCTAAGACAAAGCTTTACATCATCAACGCTCTGATCCCCATCTGGCATCAATTGAAATGAATGGCTCTTATCTTGAGAAGGCCTCATGTTTTGACAAGCTTCTGGGCTTGACCTTTACTCCTGATCTTAAATGGAACAGATACATTAAATCCGTTGCCAAGGCTGCTGGGAAAATAGTGGGATACTTCTATCGATCCAGTAGATATCTCACTGCTGATGCAATTCTCTATCTATATAAGAGCCGGGTACGTCCAAGGATGGAGTACTTTTGCCACATCTGGGCAGGAGCTGCTAGAAAGGACATCCTTCCTTGATAGAGTTCAAAATAGACTTCATAGCCTTGTGGGGGGTATCCTTGTTTCTTCCCTGCAACCTCTTTCTCACAGAAGAGATGTTGCGAGTTTGTCTCTGCTTTATTGTTATTTTCATGGTAGGTGCTCGGCTGAGCTCCATTCTGTAGTCCCCCCTCGCCAAACTTTCACAAGAAACACTCGTCTAGCAGAAAATACTATCACTAGTTTCCCCCACTCTTTATCTGTGCCTAAACCTAAGCGTAGATTCCATGAGCAAAGCTTCTTTCTTAGAATTGCACGCCTATGGAATTGTCTTCCGTTTTTCTGCTTTCCAGCTGACTACAATAGGGTTGTCTTCAAGACTAATGTAAACAAGTTTTTGATGAGTCGTTCCATAAATTAACAAATTTACTGAATCTCCATTACTAACGGTTACTATATTGTCTAATTTCTACTGTACATTCTTTAACCCTTATCCTCGAGTGGCCTCTTGGCCTTGATAAGTGGTGATGCCTATGTAAAAAAAAAGAAAAAAATGTCATAGATATTATTATAGTCAATTTTCTATCGATTCTTGTATATTATAAAGTTGTAATTTTAAAAAAATATATCCATATGACTTTGATGCATCAGCTTGAATCGAAACCAAAACTTATAAAAAATATATATATATGCATTTATATACACAAATATTACAATGTAATATTTGTCTATATAAATGAAAATATTTTATTTTGCTCTTTTTTTTTATTATTTTAATTGGAATTCATAATTGAGATGAGTATTATTTATATTAATTGTCTGAAGATAGCAGTTTCAATCCTACCCAAAGCCGGCCAGAGACTTACTTGGCCAAAAACGTGGTGAGACGACAACAATTACAGATGACAGTGATTGCTGAGGAGATTCGAAGTTCCTATCCGTCGCGGTTACCACCTGACGAAGGCCAGAGGAATAGTTGGCCGAAACATGAAACAACAACTAATAAAGATGAGAATAATAGTCTGCTCTTTTTTATTGAGCATTTTTAGTAACCTCGTTTTAATTCACTAGTTTTCACTCTTGAATACCTTTAACTTGGTGTGTGTGTACATATATATATATATATATATATATATATATATATATATATATATATATATATACAACTTGAGTTCCTTCAGCTATAATCGAAACCAAAACTTACGAAAAATTCTTGGTAAAATTATTTATTACAAGAAATGGAAGGTCATAAGAATTAAATGACAGTCATTCGGAAGAAATATGTAAGTGTGACACGCAAAACACACACTATCGTATACAGATAGTTTTCCTATCACTGTTAATGCAAAAGGAAAAAAAAACAAGAGTAAGAAACTTCTGGTGCTATATCTATTATGAGCGCCCTTGTGTGTTCATCAATCGGAGTCGATTATGACCATAGACAACTAGCTGTGTGTCCGCAGGTGGCTGATCAGTCCAATCTAGGCGTGGAAGCCCCTGCCACATGTTGGACACCAGTGGCTGAAGACGGCCACTTCAGCATCTCGGGCTTTTCGTGCAGCGCGCTTCTCTTTTGCAGATTCAATTCGTCTTGCCTCTGTGAGCAGAGAGCCCTCGTGTACCAAGCGGCGCCAGGTTGGCCTGTCGGAAGCACTGCTTTCCCATGAGTTCACGTCGATGTTGAAGCCTTTCATATAGGACATCAGAGTGTCTGTGAACCGTTTGCGCTGTCCACCAGCTCTTCTCATTCCGCACCGGAGTTCACCATAGAGCAGTTGTTTTGGTATGCGCGAGTCTGTCATCCGATACACGTGGCCTACCCAGCGGGTTTGCGCTTTGCGGATCGTAGTGATGACGCTTGGAAGCTTGGACCTCTCAAGGACATCAGTGTCTGGGATCTTGTCTTGCCAGCGAATGTTCAAGATGTTCCAAAGACATTGAAGATGGAAGTGGTTTAGTTGTTTTTCATGATGTCTGTAGAGGACCCACGTTTCACAACCATATAGAAGAGATGTCAGGACCACTGCTTTGTACACTTTGACCTTTGTGTACTGCTGTTCCCAGACTGTTTTCCTTAGTCTGCCAAAGGAGCTGCTGGCCTTGGCAATGCGGTTGGTGATTTTGAGCGTCCTTACAACTAGACATCACCATCAATTGAGCAGACTACTTACAAGATGTGAATGAGACATCACTGACCAATTGTAAACAATGAAATGGAAGAATCGGCTCATTCTAATGCTACTGTATCACTATTTGTGGTAATTCCAAGAGCCAAGTACTTCTATCAGTCACTTTAACAAAACTGTCATGGTTACCAAAATGTGTGAGAGCACTTGGACAGAAATAAGCTGAGCATGCAGGGTCCTCTTCCACGAGTTTAAAATTTAGTTTCACCATAACTAATGTTTGTACAAAATTTTAAAAAATTCAAGCCATGGTTATTGAAAAAAAGTGCGAATAAATAAATGGATGAATAATTTGAGAGCAATTTTACCCCTATAATGCTCTCTAGGGAGGCAACCAGAGTTATCCCGGAAAATCTGTTCTGGCAAAAAAATTTACTTTTACCATGACTAATGTTTGTACAAAATTTTAAAATTATCCAAGGTATAGTTATTGAGAAAAGTACAAACAGATGAACGGGAGTGAATTACTAGGGCCAATCTCTCTTTTGTCGGGGGTAGGGGGAAGGACCCAAAAATAAAACTTTAAACAATAAAATCCGAAAAATAACCTTAATATATCTCCACAATCCAAAGCTATATTTACTTTTATGAAATGAATGAGACCAATAATTGTTGTGTGTTCACCCGATCAATAATAATAAAGTCTTCTACTTTCTATAAAGACCGGGAGAATATGTCTTCTGGCATTGACACAACAGTCGTGCACACTTGTGGCAGTCGTAATGACGTATATCGACTTTTTATTTGTTTGGTCTTGAAAGGATCGTATTATGATTACATAACAGTTACTATACTAGTCCCTCAGCCCTCAAAAAGGAAAAGTAATGCCTGGGAAAATGGTTGCACAACAGAACAGATACTACACTTTCATCTACTCCTGAATTGAGTATTAAAAGATAGTTCAGTAATGGAAGTAATAGTATTGTTTCGTATATATTATTTAATTGGAATTCATTATTGAGATGAGTATTATTTATTAAGTTTATTTATTGCGGACTATTATCCTCATCTTTCTCTTAGATGCTGTTTCAAAACGTTTCAGCCAACTATTCCTCTGGCCTTCATCAGATGGTAACTGTAACAGGATAGGAACTCCGAATCTCCACTTTTTTTTTGGCTTACTTGGCCAAAAAGTGGTGAGACGACAACAACTATGGAAGGCAGTAATTGCTAAGAATGCAGTTAGGAAATTCAGAGTTCCTATCCTGTCGCGGTTACCACAATGAAGGCCAGAGGAATAGTTGGTCGAAATGTTGTGAAACAACATCTAAGAGAAAGATGAGGATAATAGTCTGCAATGAATAAAATTAGTATTGTTTCGCATCTGACAGATAAAAAAAAAACATTAGTAATAGACGCATTCACTTTTTCTAAATCCATATTGAGTGGCCCATGAAATGTAAAAATTATACATTTTTTGGTGCATAAAGTTCAAAAGATTGCCAATGCTATTTCTACAGTTTCTATGTACTTAAAATAAAGAAAACGAAATTCATCGAAATAAATTGAAGTTTGAATAATTTGAAAAAAAAAAAGAAAAAAAAAAAAAAGAAATCTAAGAAAATCAATTTATTTTATTTAAAAATCAATTTTTTAAAAAATATTAAAAACAATAAATATTTATAAAAATCTAGAATTCAATATTTCAAAATAAATTTTAAATTTACTAAAAGTTATCTTGTGAGGAGGCTCACACAACATGAAATCAAGATATCAGTCTTGAACAAGAATCAATACAATAAGAATATTGATAAAAATCAATTGAAGCTTATTTCACATGGGTGTATATGTGCATCATCATGTTCGAATTCATTCTTTCTAACCATCTCTGTCAGAAATTGCTGTTAGCAGGTCCTCCAGATGGCATCTTCAGTGTTCTAGAATTTTGTCAATGTAGGAATGATGCCTTCAAACGAATCTTTTGTCGTGTAATGGACTCCATTAGAGGATGTCACTCACAAGTTCTGACTTACATCTCAAAGAGTGACCAGCAAGCCAAAGTCAAACCCTTCTCCTTCTTAGTGAGACTGAGATAGAAAGTTCAAAATTCTTTATTCTAGGACATACAGATTTCCAAGTATCGAAAGATGCGCCTGAAGAAGGTCGGAGGTTACATTGGTGAAAATGTGAAAATAACAAACCGAATGAGAATAATGGTCTGAATAATTCCAATAATATTGGAGAAAAAAAAAGAGAAAAAAAATTATTTTAACAAAAGAAATACTAAATTAACAGACAATGGCAAGTCGATAGTGTATTTATTTTTTGTTGTTGTTGTTGTTGCTCAGATTGAACTTTCAAAAAGTCAAAATCGCTATAATAAATAAATGTATGCATATACATCTCCATACTCACACATACAAAGAAATTTTTTTTATGTGTCTCAATATATCAATTCAGGTAATAGGAATTAAAAGTTTACCAGACAAAAGCAAGTGTAAACTTAAATCTAATATAAATATTAATATTTATATAGTAATCCCAACCAAATAAAAAAAAAAGAAGTTCAATACAACCACAATAAGAAGAAGAGCTCGCCATAAGGAAAAGAAATCAAGATGGTAAATTAAAATTTACAAGAAAATTGATTGCTCGACAGAAAATTTGCTAATATCTTTCTTTCCTCTGAAGAGAATAACATTGTGTGAAACTCTACAGATTAAGCATTTTTTAAATAATTTTTGGGGAGTATTCTGTCAAACAATCAATTCCCTTATAAATTTTAATTTACAACCTTGATTTCTTTTTCTTATATATGTGTGTGGGTGTGTGTGTGTGTGTGCGCGCTTGCCCTTTTCTTGGCTTGAGTACTGTGTGGTAAATGAAATCAGCAATCACAATCAATGTAAATGTAAAGTTCTTTGTGTAAACAAATGGAGCACTCTTCAGAAATTGACAAGTTTTATATAAATACTGAGATTTCGCTTACTCATGGCAGATGAGTGACAGCTAAATGTTTAAACATGTTAACTGATGACTAGATGATAGTTTTAATCTCGGTTGAACAAACTAGCTTGTTTAGTCTCCAATACAATTACAGATTCTGATTCTTTAAAAAATTCGAAATGTTTAATTGCAGATTTGATACTTTCTATAAAAAAAAAAAAAAAAAAAAAAAAAAAAAAGAAAAGATCAAATTACGGTAACCCTCCCCTCTGTGTAATTTTCACATGTATTTTAAAAAATGTAAAATATACACTTGAGAGGGAATGCGTATATTACAAGGGTAGATCTTTCTAAATATTTTTCTCAAATGTTTCCCTTTTGATTGGAAACTGTAAGACAAGATTTGTTTTCCTTTCAAAACAAATCTCGTTTGCATTTGATCGTCGTTAATGCTATTTGAAATTTTCATAAACGATCAAAAAGAATCGATGATTTTTATGTAAAATAAGAAAACAGTTTAGGAACAGAATAGTTAACAAAGACCGTCTCAATGTTAAGAATAAGTTGCTACATAATAATGTTACTATTTAGAAAACCATTCTTAACATCAGGAGGCGTGGGGAGACTTAACTATTTATATTTTTTCTCCCATATATAAAGATTTGGTTGGTTGTTAGATTGCTTTGCTTAATTGTAAAAGGAAAACAAGATACAGATAATAAATAATAATAATGGCAACTTTGTAGGTTAACACTTTTAGTTAAATCACTGCCCTTAAAATGAGATTCTATCTTTTGTTTCTTAGATGATTACGTAGTCAAAAGAAAGAAAAACAAAACAATTAGTTTAGAATTGAATAAGAAATCAGTTATATATATATATATATATATATATATATATATATATATATATATATACACGATTCTAACTTTTTACGATTATTCAAATTTTTTACCAATAATCTTATCTAGTATAATGGCTCAAAAATCAAAAATCAAACAAAATACTGGTAGAAAATAACATTTCCGCAGAATTGTAGACATTTATTTTATGTTTTTCTACCAGCATTTTTTTTTTTTTTTTTCAATTTTGAGCAGTTATCAAGAGATCTCGTGCAGGACAGGAATTTTTTTTTGTGCTAACTTAACAGAGTGGACATTAGGTTTATTTTGAGCTAAAAACGCTTTAAAATAAGTTTAAACACAAATAACCTTATTCATATAGGCAGAAGAGTAATTTATGCAAACATTTGGTAATATATTTGCTGTGTATTTGTTTTTTAATCTTTTTTTTTTGTGTTAGTTACAGTAACAAATACCCAAATCTCATTCTTCCTTTTTAGGGGAGAGGGGCAGCGTATCTTTAAACGTAAATATAATTTATTTTTTTATTTGACAAACTGTTTTCTCTTTCTGTATGTTATCCAAGATTTCGATAACATTATGACATTTTCATCTATATTTTTCACTTGAAAATTAGTGAAAAAATACAATTAAACATTATTTGAGAAAAGCAGATGATCATATGAGTGTCATGCTGGTGCCGGCAAAATTGTAAAAAGTTGCCCTGAGAATTTTAAATCTTTTAATAATCAACTACGAACTTCCTGAAATGCAAGAGAGATGTTTGGCAAATAGGTGCAAAAAAGTTTAATCAGGAAAGATGCAAGCGAACTCTAGAATGTTTACTTTGTTTATCATAATTGACCAATAAAAAATATAAATTGAATTTGGTGAATCAATGAAAATAAGACTTATAACCAATGGTTTTGTTCTTTGTCTCATGTTCTAAATAGACAACTTCTAACAAATAAATACGTCTGCGATTGTTTCAGGTTTTGTTTTTGTTTTGTTTTTTTGTTTTTTGTCAAGAAAAGAAATTAAAAAAAAAAATTTGGGAATCTGAAATTAGGCTCAAATTTTTCTCCGATTCCGATACAAAAAGTTCCAATTCCGATTAATTGTCTCAACACTAATACATACACACGCTAGACATTTTAGCTCGTTAAAAACAGGCAAAAGTTATATAAGCCTGTTAACTTAGAATGAGTGCATTATGCCAAATTAATGTTTGAATATGGTAAAATTTATGCTCACATTACATTAAATACTAATCCTTATTAATCCCTAAATATACATCAAAGGACACCAAAATTCTTGTTTGCTGCACCTTATATCAAAATATCCATACAAAATTTCAGCAAGATTGGCCCAGCAGTTTCTGGGAAAAAGAGAAACTGACAGATAGGCTAAGAGAAATATATATATATGCACAGCCGTAAATAAATAAAATACGGATTCAATTTCTTGCATGTTTTCTCTGATGCGCAACTAATAAAATAATCGTGGCATACACAATATCTTTCCTCCTCCAGATTTTCCAAAAATTGAATATTGATTTTATAACTCATCAACTAAAATAAAAAAAAATAATAATAATAAAAACACAAACACAAAATAAGAACAGGAAAAATCAATTTACTGATATCGATTAGAAACTCCAGTTTATATAAACAAACTTTTAAAAAGAAAAAGAGAAATGGATTAGTTTCTCGGTTGTTTCAACTTTCCAAGAGATTCTTCATCTATGTATGACAGGTGAAATATTATAAAGCCAAGTCAGTTCGTTTCAAGTTGAGATCGAATTAAAATAGAAAAGAAATATTGATCTCGCTTAAAATAAAACAGGCTAAAATTGTTTTGTTTGAAAAATTCAATAAAATGGATAAGCAGGTTTTGTTTGTTTGCTTTTTTTTAATGAAAATAGTGCGAGAGATAATGTATACACGTTTTTGTTTTTATGGAAATGTCCGACTTTTGGCAACGGATCCAATTCTTTCTGGTCAGCATATTTACCAAGTTCACAGGCTAGGTTTAGAGTTCATTGCTTCATCTGAAAGTTACAATGCATTTTTATTTTATGGAACTCGTTCCAGACAAAGCATGAAGCCACTTGATGTAAGGTTTGGTTTGGTTCTTTAGTTTTACGCCATGTCATGTTTGTTTTACCGCATGTCATGTTTGTTTTACCGCATGTCATGTTTGTTTTACCGCATGTCATGTTTGTTTTACCGCATGTCATGTTTGTTTTCCGCCATGTCATGTTTGTTTTATGCCATGTCAACACTTTTACGCCATGTCATGTTTGTTTTACCGCCATGTCATGTTTTTTTTACCGCCATGTCATGTTTGTTTTACCGCCATGTCAACACTTTTACGCCATGTCATGTTTGTTTTACCGCCATGTCATGTTTGTTTTACGCCATCTCATGTTTGTTTTACCGCCATCTCATGTTTGTTTTACCGCCATCTCATGTTTGTTTTACCGCCATCTCATGTTTGTTTTACCGCGATGTCATGCTTGTTTTACCGCCATGTCATGCTTGTTTTACCGCCATGTCATGTTTGTTTTACGCCATGTCATGTTTGTTTTACCGCATGTCATGTTTGTTTTACCGCATGTCATGTTTGTTTTACCGCATGTCATGTTTGTTTTACGCCATGTCAACACTTTTACGCCATGTCATGCTTGTTTTACCGCCATGTCATGTTTGTTTTACGCCATGTCATGTTTGTTTTACCACCATGTCATGTTTGTTTTACGCCATGTCATGCTTGTTTTACCGCATGTCATGTTTGTTTTACGCCATGTCATGTTTGTTTTACGCCATGTCATGTTTGTTTTACGCCATGTCATGTTTGTTTTACGCCATGTCATGTTTGTTTTACCGCCATGTCAACACTTTCCAAGTTATTTAATGTCAAATCCTGTCATTTTGGTAAAATTTTTTATGCTTCAATTTCTTCAAATATTTATTCATGATGTTTGGTTTGGTTGTTTCGTAGAAGAAAACTGTTTTAGAAAAAAATAATAACATCAATGTTTGATGCATTTTAAGTCAGGAAGTTGGTATTTTCAGACAATCTGATCTGGTAGTACCTGTTTGATGTAAGGAGTTCATTATAAAAAGGGAGAAAAGTTAGAATCACTTCAAGACAAACCAAGGAACTAAAAATCTATATAATTATAAAACTCAAATGACCTTGTAACAAGTGATGTAACCCACTTTCTGGTTTATGACATCTGGTTGCGCATGCGCACATAAACATTAACCCATAACAACGTAAACAAATAAATACAAATCACTTCTTTTGCAGGTTTTGACCTGCACACTGAAATATTAACATTATTTTTTCGAAATTATTATTTAATATGGGAAGGGTGCGGATGTTTTACAACTATTCTGTATTACAAGTATACTGTCAAAATTTTCTTACAAATAAATCAACCATGACCACGTATTGTTTTACTGTGTACGTTTTCAGCGTCCCAATTGTTTGGGGTTTTTTTTTCACATTTAAATTATCTAAATAATTGTTAATACTTTCTGCATTTTTTTTTACATCATTCTTTTCCATATTACGTTTAAGTTATTTTAACGCAATTTCTTACAAATAAATCTTTAACTTTTGACAACCATAAGAGCATTTTACAACGTATTGTTTTACTGTGTACGTTTTCAGCGTCCCAACTGTTTGTTTCTTTTTTTTTTTTCGCGTTTAAATTAAACGATTTATCAAAATTTGAATAGTGCACATTTACCTATAAGTATGGCAAACCACTTATAATTCAATGGCTGTAATTTTTTTTTTTTTTCAAAAATAAACAATTATAAACAGAACGATTCATAGAAATCTATCTATATTCTTTTTTCATTTTTAATATACTTTCATAGAAATGTTTCCGTTATGTCACAAAAAACTATTTTCTTTACGTCACAAGTGTCGTGCTCATACATAATTCCATAGCTAATATAACATACTGACCCAACGGGTCACGGGTAGTCTAGTACTACTTAAAAGATCAAAAGCTAGCCAATGATAAATGTTAGATGGATAGATTACTACCTCAGAAAGTAGCAATTATCCACTCTTTGTCAAAAATATCGCTCATTATATGCGAGGACTAAAGGACAAAATAAAGGAATTAAGAACCCGAAGGTCCACTGATTATTTTCTCAATTCAAATGTATATCTCATTTATGAAACTCGTTATGTCTGTCTGTCTCCATTTTTTCCAAACTGTATCTTCTCCAAGACGAAAGTTTTGCATTTTTATGGGTCTTTAACCGGTTGAAATGGTTGTTAGGTAATCAAAAAAAAAAGAAAAAAAAGTGGGTCAAAATTGAAAGAAATCAAGACTTGCCAAGTTTGGGTCGACTAAAACTGCTTACATACACATGCGCAAATCGTTATACATTTTGTACATTCATCTTAGTTTATTTTTAATTAACTCATATCCGACTGATGATGGCTCAGTGGTAACGTCACACACTTCATAGCTATAGTTTTGCTTTCAATTTCGATTCTAGCTGATAGCATCCAAGTCATATATATATATTTTTTTTAAAACTCGTGAAATCACGATTTTACATTGAGTACAATATCATTACATAATGGATAGAAAATGGACTTCATAATCATATATATGGAATATAAATTAAAATATCATATTTAAGCATATTTTATAACTGGACAATGCCGAGTGAGATTCGAAATAAAATCTGCATCGATTTGTTTATATATATACATACATATATATATATATATATATATATATATATATATATATATATATATTTTTTTAATCGCTACTATGAATGGGTACAATCTCAACTCAAAAGAATTTATGTGACTGAAACAGGAATTAATTCTTGAAAAATATCGTTCGATCACGAAACACTTTATTTTCACAATTTTATTTTCGATCATGAAACACTTTATTTTCACAATTTTGGTTTGAAAAATTCTTGAACAAGATTCCTTGTAAGTTGTCTATAAAAACATCTACATATATTTACTTTATTTTTACTCTGGAAATGATTGAAGCACTTTACAATGTGAAAGCCATATGTTTTTTAAGGTGAGGGGGGGTCAACTATTTTTCAGAGAGCTAAAATATTTTAATACACATTAAAACTATTTTAATTAGGTAAATTAGGGTAAAAACATTAATAATAAACACAATGAAAGTGGAAATACGATATGGTCATTCTTTGTAATCATTTATAAAACTCATCATGTCTGTCTCCATTTTTTGCTCGTAATTTTGCTTTCGGTTTCGATTCTGGCTGATGGCACCCAAGTCACAATTTTTTTAAAAAACTTGAAATCACGACTATATATTGGGTACAATATTATATGGAATAATCGATTGAGAATTGACTATTATAATATATATGAAATTTGGATAAACTAAAATATATTTAAACATATTTTACGACTGGGTAATACACTTTAAAACATTTTTTTTTTTTTAATGTTTCGGAATTTTTAAGATGAGGATTGATAATTTATATTATTTGGATTATTCAAACTACTGTTCACACATTAGATGTCATTCTCACAAAGTTTCAGTCAATGTAACCTTCAACCTTCAGGTGTATCTTGTAAAACTAAGAAATTTGGATGGAATTTCGAATGGATCTCTCTATTTAATCCATGGAGGTAGCTTGTTCTCATTCCGTTAGCCATAACCAGGTAGAAGACCTAAGTAATTGGTAATTGAATTCTTAGCATTACCCACAATAAGGATTGAACCTTCAACCTCCAAAGGACTGTGACTTCGAACTGATTATTACTTTAGCACTTTATCTGTTACTCTACACGTCCTTGCAGAGTTGTGAGAATATCAAGGATTAGAACAGTAGTTTCAATAATCCAAATAATATAAAGTTTGTTTTTTTTGCTTACTTTAGGATCTATGTAGATCTGTGGTGCAATGGATAAAAGTATTGATTAGCAATTAGTTGGTAGTTTTCTGGGGGCTGATGAGTTAATATAGGTGATAATCACTAAGAAAAACATTTACTAATGGCGGTTTGGTATTTGTTTATTTGAATTTTAAATTATACTATTTTAGAGTTTTGTATTATCTTTTATTGCTTTATTCAGAAAGAGGTAGTGTAGTATATGTTTCTTTGCCATGATTCCTAGAAAAATAAATGTAAATAAAGAGAATTGTTACCGCTCAGTTAATAAGTAACTACACAGCTTTAACAGTTTTTTTTTTTTTGTTTTTTAGTGCTTTTTCTTAATTATTAAAAAAAAACTTTAAGGAAGTCACTCCAGACAAGGTATGAAGCCACTTGATGTAAGGAACCCATAATTTAAAAAGAAAGAAAAGTAGAATCACTTCAAAACCAACCAAACCTAAAAGAAGCTCTAGCTCCAACGTTTACTCCTCAGTACTCCAAACAGGCTAGCCAAAACTGTAAGCCGTTCAAGAGCCCAATAAGGAAGGAAGTGGTTACAAGGCTGACAAAAAAAAAAAAAAAAAAAAAAGGTCTATCCCAAATGGTAAGTTCTATTATTATAGTTCAATGAATAATGTGAACAGGATATCATTATTGTTCAGCAATCAGACTGTAAATTGGAAATCAGGATTCTAAATATTCAAATCCTGAGAAACAAAATAGAAGGGAGAGGGAGTAAAAGGTAAGAAAGAGAAATGTTGGAGGCATAGAAAAACGTCTAAAAAACAGCTGTACAATATCACAGGTGAAAATAAAATGGCAGTAAAATTTTAAGCATTTACTTGGCATTGAAAATTATTACTGTACCTCAAAAATTAAGGAAAATAATCGAGTATTTTTTTTTTATTTATTTATTAAATTCAACTATGCATTGTAGTCCAGAGAAGTTTGTCATTATCAGATTTTCATCTTAGTTAATGACTCGGGACTCACTGATGGTCTCCTATTGATGTCAACAGTGTAAAATCACTAATTTTACTTTTTATTAAAATTGCACTTGATCATTTTCCATAATTTTCGGTGTACAGCAATATTTTTCAATACCAAGTAAGTATCTTCATAAATTTTTGCTGTTATTTTATTTCTAATTGCTATATTTCACAAGTGTCTTTCTGCACAAACACCAGACATATTGCTATACACTAGACAAAAGAAAAATTACTTTCTCTCTAGGAGATTAGACACAAGGTCAGGCAGGATGGGGATTAGCGAAAGTGTTTCTGTGAAACAAGCTGGATTTCCAAATTTGGCACACCCAGGTTTTCAGTCCATGTCATTAACCACTTAGCCACTGTCAGCCTTTATATGAAGTGATACTTCCGAGAGAAGACGAGGACTAAAATCATTTTCAGACTAATTCAGATTAATTTTACTAATGTAATAATACACAACTGTAGACAAAATTTGCACTTATTGTATTAACATTGCAAACGCTAAATTAAACATTGGTCATAAAAGTCGATTATAATTGTAGGAATTTTGCCCAAGTATGATCGGTTTAAATTAAAAAGTCAAATCACAAATTATCTCTTAAATTAGATAATTATCATAAGCTGCCACAGAAAGGTAAAGTTATAATACAAAATTATTCCTTCGTGATATAACTTGCTACGATGATTAAAAGATTGAAATGAGGTGTTTGCTGATCTCATTAATCCAGATTCAGAGCGCATTCGTTCATAAACTTTGAAATAATGTGGACAGGCTAATTATGAGAGTTCAGTGATCAGACCGTAAATTGGAAATCAGAATGCTAAATATTAAGATCCTTAGAAACTGAGAATAAAAGATAAAATAAAAAAAAGAAAAGAAACGAAAAAAAAATTAACGTAAAAAAATAAAAAATAATATAAAAAGGGAGAGAGAAAGAGAAAGAAAAAAAAAGAAATTCAATTATAATTAAATTAAATGAGGACACTTAATTCAAAATGCTAACCTCCCAGCACCCAATTATCAGATAACGGCAATGCATTAGAAAATTGAGTGGGGGGGGGGCAAATATAGTGGAAAAGATAAAAAATATATATATATATATATATGCTATATACTAAAAAGATACTTTCAATAAAAGAAAATGATAACTAAAATTATCAGCAAACTAACCAAATCAATTCCAAGGATATTTATTTGTGTTGGTTATCTAAAATATAAAGTTTTTTTTTTTCAGATTTTTAAATATAGACCCAAATAACAATCCTCCTGACATATCAATACTTGATTCGGAACAGCCTTTTCTGTTTCTTAATTTTTTCCCCCTCTACTATGTTATTCACATGAGTATTTTATTTCGCTTCAGTTTTTCTAAAAATACTTATTCTGGCTAAGAAAACTTCAAAATGGAACTATTTTCCCTTAGTAACTGAAACAGATTATACTGAATTTCCTTGGGATTTTAAAAATAAATATATACACGGTGTTGCAACAAGGCTGAGAATAAACAAACAACAAATTGAAAAATTAGATTCTTACAGGATTTTTTTCTTGCTGTATTTTTCATTCCCAGCCCTGCGGACTAAATAAATCGCATATTTAGTAATATTACTCGTGCAAACATTTGCATAAAAAATAAAAAGGCAGAATAATATATAATTTACTGTCACAAATAAATTCCAATATGAAATATGTACGGCATAATATTGTTTACACAGGGGTTCTCATTAGATGAGCAACATAGAGCCTGGTTAGTACTGAATGGATCATCATTTAAAAATACCAGGCGCTGTATGTGGATACAGACATAGCTATAGACAAATAGTGTCACCAATCTGCTTGGTCTAATGTGGTCATGACAGCAAGACTCCTGAATGACAGAAACCTATAAGGTGGACGGAAACCAGAGAAGGTTCTGCCTCCAAAGGTAATCAAAAACCATAATGATCACCATCATCATTATTATTATAGATCTATATTATTTGGATCATTCGAACTACTGTTCTCATCTTGAGTGTTATTTTCACAACGTTTTGGTCGATGTAACCTCCGACCTTCTTCAGGTGTATTTTGTCAAACTCTGGAATCTTTCTGTCGAACTCAGGAGTCTGTATGGAATTTTATTTAACTCATGGGGGTAGCATGCTCTTGCTCCATGACTGGGCAGAAGTTCTAAGCAAGTTGCAATTATACTTTGAATGCTGCCCTCACTGAGGATCGAACCTTCAACCTCCAGAAGACTAACTTACAACTGAATTTTACCAATGGTAACTTTTTACTTTAACCGCAATTCAACAATCACCTTTAAATTGACGACTTTTATAGGTTTTTGAGTCTGCTGAAAACGAACATCACATTCCAATTTGGGGTAGACAAGTAGTTTTCTGGATATTTAGACATTTCCAATGTATTACTAAATGAATTTCAGTGGCCGTCACCATTATTGGGGGAGAGGATGTTTTGTAACACACATACACATTAGCATTTGTTCAGTTGGGGAAAAACATGGCTGTAAGTGAAAACAAAAGATTACATTGTATGATAAAGGTTTTAATATCCAGAAACTACTTATCTGCCTTAAATTTAAACGTGACATTTTCAGCAAACCTGAAAATCTATCAAAAGTCGTTAACTTAAAGGTGAGTGTTGAGTTGCAATTAAAGTAAAAATTTCTTACCAAGTACTTTATCCACTATGATAGATCCTTGTGGGCGGCACTCATAATACAATTACATAATTACTTAGGACTAGTGTGGTTACTACATAGCTGACAGCAGTTACATAGACCGAAACGTTGTGAATAACACTCATGATAAGAACATAAATCCAAATCGTACAAATTATCCTCATCTAAAAACATGAGAAGCATCATGATCCCTGCTTGATAAATGTGTCTATATACAGCATAATCACGTTGATACACCGGTTCCTATCAGATTACCGAAGTTAAGCAACGTTGAGCCCAGCTAGGACTAGATGGGTGACCATTTAGGAATAACAGACACTGTATGTGCTCTCCGTTTATCTCGGCATTGTTTCCAGTCGTCCTGAACCTCCACTTGCCACTGGTATTTAACGCCAACTCAGGAAAGGTATGGTTGGAGATTGCGCAACTCTTTATGGTCAAGATCAAAGTGTAGTATCTGTTCTTTGGATGCTACACTTCAATTTCTTGTTATCCCTCGGTGAGGGTGAAATCCTTCACGACTGAGACAATACTTAATTTTTATTCCTTTTCTCCACGTTAAAAAACGACCCTGGTGTCTAACTCTGTCCCATTGAAGGCATTGTAAATAGGGAATCTTGCCATAAAAATTCCATGTGCAAGCATCCTTACAGTGGTTATCCATAGTCTGTCAAGACTGAAAGAAGCTACCATATGTATCTACAAGACTAAGTGCCAAACAGAATTTCTGGATTCTTTCTCAATAGCTTTGATAGTAATTTGAACTCTTATCAACACATAGGAAAATATTGTTCTTTAGCCATTTAGTGCTTTATATGCACACACCATAGAAAATGCTAAGGAATATGATTTTCTTGTTGTCATCGTTACAAAGCCTCCATGTTTTTATCATTGTGTTGCTTGACAGTCTGTCAGCCTTAGGGTCTTTGATGTTCTGATACACGCATGAATGAGAAATGTGTCTTTCTTTCCAGAGAGTGTTGTTCCTTTTTTATACGCTAAGTAGAACTGTTCATCAAGATTCAAGCGAAATAAGATGCACAACTGTCAACTTCTGGAAAATATAATCATATAGAACAGAAGAAACAAAAAAGAAAGAAAAAAAAAAAAAAAAGAAAGAAAAATGAGGAATCGGCTTTCTTTTTTTTTTTTTTTTTTTTGTCCAAACATATAAAGTTATCTTGCCAGATTTTCAAAGTCAGACTCAAATAGTATTTAAACTGACAAATCAAACATTACTTCTGACAAGCTGATTTTCATTTGTAGTTGCTGTACCAGGTTATTGGCAATATAATAGCATACCTATCTATATTGCATTAAAAAATTTACTTTGTGCTAAAAGAAAGCATGTTTAAATAATAACCTCTAACCTCATATTGCTACTGACGGTTTTAAAAAAGAATTGTGAAACGCCAGCCTCTTGCACTAAAAAAAAACAAAAAACAAAACAAAAACTGTAGCTTCATATTAACTGAAGATATGACTGTAGTGATTTTCTTTCTATTTCAATAGGCCAGATTTTCCACACTTAAAATCAATAGAAATATGACTAACAGGATTATTGTACGATACAAAACATTACAACTTGGTTTCTTTCATGGCGAGCATAAAGGTAAGATCTCCCAATTCACGACCAAACGGTCGGGTTTTGAATCTTAAGTGCAACATTTGCAATGTCTAGTCATACTGAAGAGATTCTACGGCAAAACAGCCGTCTCTGGAAGACATTGCAAAAATGGAAATAGGTAAATGGTTCCATTTAAATATGATATAATTTCTTCCAGTATTTGATTTGATACCCGACGTAACATGGAATTTTTTTTTTGTTTATTAACAAAAATCTTAAGGTTCAGAAACGTTGATTCGAAATGCATGCAAAAAATGTAAAAATGAAACAGCAATAGAAACAACTGTTAAGAAACATTCAGCCATTCTGCAAATTTGCTTAGATGTTATTTTATCAATCATCATCATCCCATTTTGATATTTAAGGTGCTCTAAACATCCTGAACTCTACAGTGAGCAATACCAGGCAATGTCTACAGCCTGCTTTCCATGCGGTCCGATCTAAAGGGTTGATGCCAGTCATGTTCTTATGCACTTAAGCCAGGTCTTCTACACATCCGTGTGCCTGAGGTATCCATGCATATTACTGATTTGATGCAGAAGATGGCATGCTGTACGTTGCCAAACCACCAGAGATACTGAGTGCGTGTGGCATCTAAAATTCCACCAACATCAAGCTGATAGAGCACAGCTGAAAGGATTCATTCCTCTACTTTACCGTCACACATACATTTAATCATGACATGGACACTGCACCAAAATGATTGCAAACCTATGTTATAAAAGAATGTCTCTAGAAATGTCACCTTCTCCAACTTAAAACAAAAAAAAAAAAAAGAAAAGAAAAAAAAGATGCATCTCATATTTAGGTTGAAAATGTAGAGTAACTAATGAACGGTAGAAAAAATGAAATAAATAAAATAACGGTTTTTAGGAAGAAATAGTATTTTATGAAGACTTGACAGTGAGCATATGTAGCAGTAGAGTATAAGAGTGACCATGTTAGGAGGAATTGTGTGATATTATCAACATTGACCCTTCAAAAAAGCGTTAGGAATTTAAAGAAGAAAAAAAAACAGAAGAAATAAGATTATCAGCACAGGTAAGGTATAGGAAGTTGATCACCAAAAAACACAAGAAGCAGCTGAACTAGAATTGTTAATCAAGGTGTGGCGGACATAAGACTGGACATAACAGTTAAGGACAGTTGCGAGTTAGACACATTGGAAATCATATTATGGTTTGAATCAGATTGAGAGAGCTTTAGGAGATCGAGATGAGCTGACATCAACTGACGAACATGGCTTCCACAGAAGGTAGATGTAGACTTTAGCATGTAGACAGTCGATGGTGTCACTCACACACCCAGATTAGTATTGATATTTCCAGAAAGTGTCGGCGTTTATGTTTCATTTTATTTATTTATTTTTTTATATTTATCAACCTGTGGGTGCCTCCCAATTCACAATTTGTATAAGAGTTCTTAATTGCTGCAAAAGGCGAAAGGCGGACGTATACCATATTAAATTAAATTTTGTTGATTTTTAAGGTGTTTCCATTATTTTGTCCAACCATTGTACATGTGATGGGAGCAGAGTTGAGTGATAATTTTTCCAAGAGTAACAAAAAAAAAAAAAAAAAAAAAATTATTCAATTGTGAAGTGGGTTGAAGGGATTCGTTTTTTTTTTTCTGTTTGTTTGTTTGCCTTTTTTTTGTTTTATTTTTCCTTTTATAAGAAGCTGCGGTGGCGGGGGTTTTCTCCCTGTAACAATTTTTTAAACTTTTTCCCTCTTCCTGTTGCCAAGTTGAATGAATAACTGAATGGCTAAGATACAAGAATTGCTGCGTCTGCTGTTGGCTTACAAATCACATACAATTATTGGCTACAGCTAAGGAGTTTGTCACTTCTTGTTTCTCCTCAGCGACGAGGAGGCGACCGAAGTGTCAGTGTACATACAAATAATAGAATGTATGCAGAGAGAGAAAGGAGAGACAGAGAGAAAGGAGAGAGACAGAGAGAAAGGAGAGAGACAGAGAGAAAGGAGAGAGAGAGAGAGAAAGGAGAGAGAGAGAGAAAGGAGAGAGAGCAAAAAAAGAGAGAGAGAGAGCAAAAAGGAGAGAGAGAGAGAGAAAAAGGAGAGAGAGAGAGAGAGGAGAGAGAGAGAAAAAAAGGACAGAGAGAGAGAGAGAAAAAAAAAGGACAGAGAGAGAGAAAAAAAGAGGACAGAGAGAGAGAGAAAAAAAGGACAGAGAGAGAGAGAGAGAGAAAAAAAGGACAGAGAGAGAGAGAGAGAGAAAAAAAGGACAGAGAGAGAGAGAGAGAAAAAAAAGGACAGAGAGAGAGAGAGAGAGAGAAAAAAAGGACAGAGAGAGAGAGAAAAAAAAGGACAGAGAGAGAGAGAGAAAAAAAGGACAGAGAGAGAGAGAGAAAAAAAGGACAGAGAGAGAGAGAGAAAAAAAGGACAGAGAGAGAGAGAGAAAAAAAGGACAGAGAGAGAGAGAAAAAAAGGACAGAGAGAGAGAGAAAAAAAGGACAGAGAGAGAGAGAAAAAAGGACAGAGAGAGAAAGAAAAAAGGACAGAGAGAGAGAGAGAAAAAAGGACAGAGAGAGAGAGAAAAAAGGACAGAGAGAGCAAAAAGGACAGAGAGAGAAAAAAGGACAGAGAGAGAAAAAAGGACAGAGAGAGAGAGAGAAAAAAGGACAGAGAGAGAGAGAGAGAAAAAAGGACAGAGAGAGAGAGAGAAAAAAGGACAGAGAGAGAGAAAAAAGGACAGAGAGAGAAAGAAAAAAGGACAGAGAGAGAAAGAAAAAAGGACAGAGAGAGAAAGAAAAAAGGACAGAGAGAGAGAGAAAAGGACAGAGAGAGAGAGAGAAAAGGACAGAGAGAGAGAAAAAAGGTCAGAGATGGAGAAAGCGCAAGGATAGAGGGAAACAGAGAAAATACGGAGTCGGGATCACAGAAAATACGGAGTGAGAGGGCAATGACAGAAACTGAAAAGGGGAAGAGAAACTGAAAAGGGGAAGAGAAACTGAAAAGGGGAAGAGAAACTGAAAAGGGGAAGAGAAACTGAAAAGGGGAAGAGAAACTGAAATGGGGAAGAGAAACTGAAATGGGGAAGAGAAACTGAAATGGGGAAGAGAAACTGAAATGGGGAAGAGAAACTGAAATGGGGAAGAGAAACTGAAATGGGGAAGAGAAACTGAAATGGGGAAGAGAAACTGAAATGGGGAAGAGAAACTGAAAAATGGAAGAGTAACTGAAAAATGGAAGAGTAACTGAAAAATGGAAGAGTAACTGAAAAATGGAAGAGAAACTGAAAAGTGGAAGAGAAACTGAAAAGGGGAAGAGTAACTGAAAAATGGAAGAGTAACTGAAAAATGGAAGAGAAACTGAAAAGTGGAAGAGAAACTGAAAAGTGGAAGAGAAACTGAAAAGGGGAAGAGAAACTGAAAAGGGGAAGAGAAACTGAAAAGGGGAAGAGAAACTGAAAAGGGGAAGAGAAACTGAAAAGGGGACGAGTAACTGAGAAGGGGAAGGGAAAACAGAGAAGGGGAAGGGAAAACAGAGAAGGGGAAGGGAAAACAGAAGGGGAGGGGAACGGAGAAGGGGAGGGGAACTGAGAAGGGGAGGGGAACGGAGAAGGGGAGGGGAACGGAGAAGGGGAGGGAGTGTGAGCAACACGAAATCGATAAGGTTCAAGATCGTATGAGGTTTGCCTGTTGACACAGTTGTGCCTGTTGTAATCCTATTCGTTGGCTATCAACGCACAAACATTTCACAAAGGGTTAAACACGGGCTTTTCAATTAATAGAAATGGAGGTTTTACTGACTGAATAGATAATATTACCTGCAACATTGGAGGAAGATGGATTACACAGCAGCATTATTGTGCCATTTTATTATTTGTCATATACGCATGTCACCTCACACTCTTTTTGATCTCATCCATCTAAATTATCGATCTTGGTGGAAAATTACAAACTACTTAAAAAAAAAAAATCTACATTGTTTTTTCTTCTGTGATTTCTGCATCTTCTTGGCACGCAATGGTATGACATCATAAGCCATCATTCAGATAGAATACAAGTAATAGTTTAATTAGCAGAGTAAAAGTAATTGTTTATTTTTCAAAAAACATTCACATACATAATTTGGAGAGAAAATTCAAGAAAAATATCATGTATATATATATATATATATATATATATATATATATATATATATATATATATATATATATATATTTATTTATATATGAGAGAGACAGATCGACAGAGAGAGATTGATATATACATATAGACAGAGATATATATATAGAGAGAGATCGATATTGAGAGAGATATTGAGAGAGAGAAAGAGATATCGAAAGAGAGAGAGAGAGAAAGAAAGAGATATCGACACAGAGAGAGAGAGAGAAAGAAAGAGATATCGACAGAGAGAGAGAGAGAGAAAGAGACATATCGAAAGAGAGAGAAAGAGAGATATCGACAGAGAGAGAAAGAGAAAGAGAGAGAAAGAGAGAGAAAGAGATATCGACAGAGAGAAAGAGAGAGAAAGAGATATCGACAGAGAGAGAGAGAGAAAGAGATATCGACAGAGAGAGAAAGAGAAAGAGATATCGATAGAGAGAAAGAGAAAGAGATATCGATAGAGAGAAAGAGAAAGTGAGAGAGAGAGAAAGAGAAAGAGAGAAAGAGAGAAAGAGAGAGAAAGAGAAAGAGAGAAAGAGAGAAAGAGAAAGAGAGAAAGAGAGAAAGAGAAAGAGAGAGAGAAAGAGAGAAAGAGAGAGAGAGATATATATCGAAAGTGAGAGAGATATATATCGAAAGTGAGAGAGATATATATCGAAAGTGAGAGAGATATATATCGAAAGTGAGAGATATATATCGAAAGTGAGAGAGATATATATCGAAAGAGATAGAGAGAAAGATATCGATAGAGATAGAGAGAAAGATATCGATAGAGATAGAGAGAAAGATATCGATAGAGATAGAGAGAAAGATATCGATAGAGATAGAGAGAAGGATATCGATAGAGATAGAGAGAAGGATATCGATAGAGAGAGATCGATGAGTGATAGAGTGAAAGAGGGAGTGAGAGAGAATATACTAGAGTATATCATTGAAGTTCAGGATATCATCAATCATGAATTCAGCAAGTCAATTCATGCCATAATAAAAGAGAAAGGCTTAAATGACAGTTATTAGGCTGGTGGTGCAGGAGGCCATCTTCTGGGATTTATACAAGATAAGCAGGGTAAATTACTGTCAAAAGTACGCAAAGAAACTAATCAACAAGTTGAAGCGTACGCTGGAATCAGATATGTTGTGGTTCTTCTCTGACAAGAAAACCTCTGCTGAACAACAGGTGGCTCATCCAAAGAGATGCTCACCAAGTAGTGAAAAGTTTCCGGCAACGACCATGGTCATCGGTGTGGTTACTTCTCTGGGGAACTCAAGTTGAACACTTATGGCTTTCTGAGTGAGATAATAGAACCCTGGATCGACCAGGCAGCTACAGATAAACCGTACATGTTTCAGCAAAACTTGGCGTCTTATTATACCAACCGGAAGACAGAGAACTTCACTTAAAATATGGCCTCTCATTTCACTTAATTGCAACTGCCTCAAGTCCTACAAAGACCAGACGATTAACTCACTAAGCAACAGGTGACTTGTTGCCGAATTCAAAGATGTGCTCGTAGATCATGTAGATGAATTTTTCAGTGACATCACTGGTTTTTGGTGTTGTTAATAATAAACGTGAACTTATGCCACCCACACTTCTTCCTCGAGGGGCTCAGGCTCGACACTGATGGCTACATCTGCATTCTGGGTGAGATGATGAAACTTTGGATCAATCAGCAGGTAGGCCATATGGGAGCAAAACTCAATGTCCTATCATACCAACCGAAAGATCAAGTCACCTGACACATGGTCTCTCAGCTTACCTGACTGCCAGCACCTCGACTTCTTTGTGTGGCACAAGGTGAAATGAGATACCAAGTCCAGTTACAACATGAAGGATAAGTTAAAAACCAGAGTCATCAGCGTTTTTCTTTTTTTTTTGCGGTGGTGGTGCTGTGGGAATTAAGTTGGGGACGTAATAAAGGCCGATTGCTGTGTCAAGACAGTCATCAAAACCAAAGACAAGTTCATCAAAGAAAAGCAACAGTACATGTCACAAAGACAAACTGGCTTAAGTTTGATGAATAAACCTAACAAAAGGAAAATACTGTTATATTTTCTTAAACAATAATCTTGCGAACAAACATCGTCAGCAGCCTGTACACACACACACTGCTGCTGCAGAAAATATCAGACTCCTGATACAATCTTCTACTTATACAAAAGTTAAATACGTCCAAAGATGGAGTACTCCTACAACATCTTGGAAGGTGTCATTCGGAGCACCCTTTCTGGCGTTGCCAGATTAAAAAAATAAACGTCACAATCAAGTAGGGGTAATCTTATCTCTTCTCTACAGCGCCTTTCACACAAAGATATTGCTAGTCTTTCTCTATTTATATTTCCATAGAAGGTGTTCGGCTGAGGTCCAATTTCTGCTTTTATCTTTTACATTCACAGGTGGGGAAAAAAACGAACAAACAAAAAAAAAAACAAAAGAAAAAAAAAACGTTTTGCTATCACAACTGAAAATAACTCAATTCTTTAGTATAGCTAGCATTAGGCAGAATTTCCATGGACAGAATTTCTTTCCAAGAACTTTCCATCTGATGAACACAGGACTGCTTTCTTGTAAATTACAGCATGGTCGTCAAGAAATTCTTGAAGTAAACCATCCTCATAATTAAATTTGGTTCATTCCGCTCAGCGTTTTCATCATCCGACATACAAACGATCCATCTCTTTCACCTTTATCCTCGAGTGGCTTTTAGCTTTGATAAGTAGTGACTTATTTTAAAAATAAAACACACGCACATATTTGCATGCATGTACATTGAGAGAGGGGTATTTTAAAAATTCACGAACACTCTTCTTCAATCTTGCTTATTTAAAGTTTAAATATAAAAAGTATAGAACAAAATGAGTTTATTATTTACATCTTTTGGACTGGCATCCTCATCAAGATTATTCGATTCACAACGTTTCGGCCATTGTCCTCTTCATGTTGATTTTGGTGGCTTTGATCGTAGTCAATCTTCTGAGAATTGTAAAGCACTAATTCATTGGGTTTACCTATGTCTGAAATTCCGAATGTTCTACTCGGCTACTGCGCAAATGACAAAAGGCCCATACAAGAGACACGCAAAGTTGCTTTTGCAGACAGTAGTAATGACTAGTTTTAAAATAATTGAGACAAGAGACAATTACAAGTAAAAAAAAAATAAAAAAAAATAAAAATAAAAAAAAGGACGAAAATGAGAAGGCGGGGGGGGGGGGAAAGAAAACGAGAGAAGAGGGAAAATGAAAATGAGAAAAGAATACGAGAAGAGGAAAAAAGAAAAGGATAGGGAAACCAAAAAGGCAGAAAGAAAATAAAAAGGGAAAGACAAAAAGAAAAGGGGGAAGAAAGAAAACTAAACAAAACAAAAACGAAAAGAAATGGTTTTCTCAGCAGAAAGTGTATGGAAAAATTAAGCTCGAGAAAAGGTGTTGTCTCATTCCTAAATCGAAAAGGGAATCAGTTGCAAGTTTAGTCAGAATAAACAGGGCTTTTTTTGTTTGTTTGTTTGTTTTCAAACTAAATAATGTCACACTTCAGAAAGTAAGTAATTAAGAGTTAAGTGGCTAAATATACTCATGGCAATAAAATCATTGACTGAGAGTTAAAACCTTTTACAGACAATAGTAAAATACGCTTCATCAATCTTTAAAGAAGAAAAAAAGAAAAACAGGAAAAAGTAAACAAAAAACATTCATAAAGGTGTCCATTTTAAATGTTATTACTTTAAAACTTAAGCATGACAATTCGGTAACATGCCATTTCAAACTTAAGCATGACAGCAAACCAACGAAAACTTATTTCAGTTACCCAGAGAAATTTAATAATCTTTAAGTTCTGAAAGAAAGTACAAATAAACAAATAAAATCACTCCATAAGTAAATATCTTTCCGCAATCATCTTGTAATATAATGCGGACACACGCGTACGTAAATGTTGAGCCGTGTGCAAAATGACGTCGCAGTAGAGAAAAAAAGACTAAAAAAAAAAAAAAAAACGTGCACAGACAGATGATGACTTTAAGAGAAGACGATCACGTTAGAGACGAGGGCGAAGTCACAGTTGTGACAAGACGTCAAGCATGGCGGGAGAATGAAGAATAAAGGCATTTTCTTAAAACCTGAAACAAGAGTTGAAGTTCTTTCCTATTCTTTGTCTCCTTTGCGACTGAGTCTACAACGTGTTGGGTTCCAAGTGTCTACATGTCAACACCTGTGTAATGTTATATTTTAACAGATCACTGTACCTCTATTAAATAGTTTTAAGAAAAGGCACTATAACAAATACTGGACATTTCTGACACAGGCTATTTTACATTTTTGCATTACAATCATCCACTTAATATTGTGACACAAAGTTATCTTGTGATATTTTAAAAGTTGGACCCAAATGGTATTTAAGTTGGCGCATCAAACTTTAATTCTGACTAGTCAATTTTCATTTGTTATTTTTGTAACTATCTTGTAATGTGTACAGGGGACAGCCATGTTGTGATTATACTACCACTGTACTCTCAAGGCTATCATTGTGAGGAAAGTTTTAACTTCATAGATAATATATCAAAGCGAATAAAAACTAATTCGGGTTAAACACAACTACATCCATTTCATAGCAATGTTTTTAAATAATAAAACCTTTGTTTCCAAAGTATGTTTTAACATGTTCAAAATGTAATGAGATAATGAATCAGAAATACATACATTTAAAACTTGGACACAAATAGCATTTAAACTGACATATCGAACTTTGATTCTAACTAGCCATTTTTCATATATTATTGTTGTACGAAATTGTTGGTATTATTATAACATCCTGTGATGAATTTATTAAATCATTATTTATTCAAATATCGTAAAATGGAAATATATTTTAATTATGACCGAAAAATCAAAATCAGCAAAATAAATAAATAAATAAAAATTAACTAATGTTTTATTGAAGAAACAAAAAAATCGTTGCCTCCCTTAAAATTACATTTTTTCTTTCTTTTTCTGTATAATTTTAAAAAATATGCAAAAAAACAACAAAAAAACAAAAACAAAAAAAAAAACATAATGATATTGCATCCTGGACAACATTCAGTAGGTACAGCTAAGTTCTTATGATTACACCGTGCTCCCTTAATATTTCTATTAAAAGAAGCATTTGCGTTTTGAGTTTCATTGCCATTAAGTGATAATTAAATCAATATTTTGAAAGCATTAAAAGCTGACATATTTTAAAAGTGTTAATCCTAATGCGCTCTCCCACAAAAGAAATCATTGATGCCATAATCCAAAAATGTTGAAAGATTTGAAGATCAAAATTCTCAAATAGTTAAAATCTCAAAAACCACAATCTAATAAAATAACAATCCCAAAAGTGTTAATCTTAGAAACCATGATAAAAAACAAATAAATAAACAAAAAAGTTAATAAACCAACAAATAAAAAAAAATTAAATTTCTCTCTCTCTCTCTCTATAAGTTAAAAAAGCATTTCATCCAAGGCATGAAAATTGTTAACAAAATGTTTTTACTATAGGCTTTAAAAATAAAGGTACAAGATTTAATTTGAAATTTATTTATCTTCAAAGTGTATTTTTATAAATTTTACAAAGTAAGGTATGCAAATTTAATACCTTACTTTGTAAAATGTATAAAAGTGCACTTTGAAGATAAATACATTTCAAATTGAATCTAGTACCTTTATTTTTAAAGCCTATAGTAAAAACATTTTGTTTAACAATTTTCATGCCTTGGATGAAATGCTTTTCTAACTTGTATCCTATCTTTTTAAGATTATATTTTATTTAATTTATTAATTTGGGTTTAAAAAAAAATGAATGTGATTTTGTATGTATTTATAAAAACCCTCCTACTCTCTATTTCAGATTGTATTTCTCCTCACACCACAACTCTTTTTTGCAACTCTCTCTTTGTCATACATGTCTGAATAATGAGAAAATCTGAATTTTTTTAAGAAAAACTTTAAAATAACTTTTTAAAATTTTTTAAAAAGTTCTTTCAGAATAGAAAATCTTTACAATTTAATAAGGAACACATTTCATATAGGTTTCATCAAAAATATTCACTAGATAATGAAAAAAATAGAGATGAAAATTTCAAAAGGAGTGTATAACTGGTTATGCTCAATAGTAGTCCTCGCTAGCGAAAGACTTTGTTATTGTTATTCTATTATTATTTAAAATATTTTGTGTCCTGCGCTTTTGCGCGAGGACCAATATATTTCTCTCCTTGAGTAGAGAATTGTTGTAAATGTCTCTCACCTGCTGCTTAATTGACATCAATGTGAGGTTTGGTGTTTGTAAATATGACTATATATATATAAAGCTTAATGTTTGTGTGTATGCATGTTTGTGGGTTCCCTATTCAAAGAAAAATGAGAGTATCTCCATAAAATATAAACATCTATTCTTATGTAAAATTTACTGAGGAAGACAATGGAAATGTTCTAAAATCTCTAAGTGTACCCATAAGGGAACTATAAAAGCATAACCCCCTTAAAATTTCAAATATATCTCATTTTTATGAAATAATTCATCGATATAAAATTTAATATATAATTCATATATCTGAAATTTAAATTATATATATATATATATATATATATATATATATATATATATATATATAAAATTTTCTGGGAAGACAATGGAAATGGTTCCGAATCTCTATGTTAACCTCTATCTGCCAAATATCTGTGCTCTCCACCTCTAGGTAACTTAATGGAGCAGAACACACTCTCTTTAAAAGTTCAAATGCATACATTTGATTTTATACGATACTAATTCGGACAGTTTTCCAACATTTCAGCCTCCTCCGACCATATTACCGAACAAAATAGAAAAGAGGAAGTAAAAACAAAGTAATATGGTGTTATGAGCATAGTGAAAAAGTACATTGTAATAATATCTGAAATTTCAAGTGGAAGTACTTGTACACACATTATTGTCTAGCAAGATGGAGGGGATTTGTCTATTAAGATGTGGGAATCATTGCCTACCAAGATGGAGGGCAATTGTTGGTCTTAAACACGAGTGAAGCATTTGTTCACAAACGTTGGCGATTCCAACAGAGTCAGAGGGGGGGGGGGAAACAGAAAACTCACCTGACTTTCGAAGTACCAATATTCTGAATAGACCCACAGTAGTCTTGATTTTTGTCAACATGTTGAAGAAGACTGGACAATAAAAAAAAAGAAAAAAAATTCATTCACAGTAAAAAAAAACAAAAAAAATTTTTTGAAATGAATAATCCGATATTTCATTTGATTGTATTAATCTTGAGTAGTGAATTCCAAGGAGTAAATTAATATTCAAGTCAGGAGTTATTTAAATATATTTAGACGTTAAAAAAAAAAAAAAAAAAAAAATAACAATGTTCAATTTTTGTATTTTATCGAACTAATAGGCAAATTATCCACAAAAATGTTTAATACGAGTTTAAATCTTATTAAATGTATTAGGATAAGATATACGATCTATCAGAAAATGAAATATTGTGGAGACAGAATGTGTGGAAAAAATACAAAAGGAAAAACAAAGTAAACACAGAAATAAATCATTAAAAACGAGAGTGTTACCAGTTTCATTTGGATCAATGAACATCTTCAGAAAAACTGACTTTTTTTATAATCCAAACGAAACCAATACAGCTAGTTTTTGATGATTTATTCTGATATTTAATTTGTTTTTCCCCAGGTTTTCTTTTGCGTATTAATGTATAGAGTCTATATTAAACTATTAAAAATATATATTTTATTAGAAGATAGAAAAATAAAATTCGATTGCATATATAAAAAATCACAGCCAATGTCATTATCTCTATGTTTATAAAGTTCTGGTACACAAGTCAGCCTAACACATAAATAATGGAAAATCCCTCAACCAAATATAATGTTTTTCTTCCGGTTTTAAACCAACATCTTTTCTTGCTAGAAGGCACACAAATCTAAATTATTGAAAACAAACATTTTCCACATATTTATAAAGTTGGGTCATAACAGTGAGATTAAAATGCCAAATTCATATTCCCAATAGAAAACCAGTAGCTTTTTTGACACAATCATGTGTATGAAATCAACATTGCATATTTAGCTAATTTGCATATTGCTTTGCAAAAGGACATATCATTAATTAGCAATTTATTTTTAATTCAATGATTGTTTTAATCTTATTATTGTCCACAATTCTATTGACAAATATTTTTTATATCATGGATAGCATTTTGGCTAAAAGGTCTTTCTGATTCATTTACTTCTAGAGATTCAAATTCTTGGTTTCATCAACTTTTCTCAGAGATGCAAGTAGTCAATGTCAAAAGAAGCTGAAATCAGAATAATTTCCCAACCTAGTGGACTATGACCCCGAGTGTATGCATGTGTGGAGAGAGAGGGTAGCACAAAAATCTACAACTTATCTATATATCTATCATTATGTTAAGTATGAGTTGGTTTGAAAACATTCTTTGAAAGTCATAAGTTCATATAATGGTTATCCTAATGACTTAGTATCTTTAGGTTTTGGTTTCGATTACAGCTTGAGTATTTTTTTAATTAGAATATAATATTTATGTGCATTCTACAACCGGGCAACACCAGGCGGCTTGCTAGTTTCCTAAAAAGCTCCAATCAGTTTTAACTAAGAAAATTAAAATCAAAATATACCGAATGCACATGTAAGGAGAAGAAACAGAAACTCATTCTGTGGTGAAAAAATGTTATCTAACTCTCCTACCGTCTTATGAATGGTTCACAAAATTAAGATTCTCAGTTTTTAGAGAGAACAGTCATAAGAAGGACTATCAGCTTTTTCTTATCCAAACATTTTAAATTTGCTAAAATGCAGAGAACTCACATCCCTGTTTCCTGAGCAATGACAGGACATGTGTTTCACTAGACGTTAATAATTGTGCCTTTTATTGGTGACAAGTGGGAGGGGGGGGACGCGACCTTGCTTGTTATAAAATATGCTTAAAATATTTAAATTCATGCAGATTTCATATTTATTGTTATCGGAGCCAATTCTCTATTGAATATATACAGTACTGATTTCAAAAGTTAAAAAGCAAAACTGACTTGGGTGCCATCAGCTAGAATTGAAACCAAAATATTTAGCGCTCCAGCCATGTTCCCTACTGATTCAGCTAACTCAACAGATAGATAAAGTTATAAATTTAACTCACTTTTAGCTATGATTACTTTGCACATGTACAAACTAATAGAAATATGTCGGCAAGTAAAAAAAAAACATTTTGTATTGCAACTTTTCGACATTTCTGTCCATGTTATTCATCCATCCAAAGGTTTTACTAGTTATAAACCATCCTTGGTGTATAATTACTATTCTCTGTTAACTTCAGTATTATGTTACCAGTAGTTTAAAAGTTTATCGGTTAAATATTTACACACAGACAAACACACACACATTATATATATATATATATATATATATATATACACATACTCAAGTCTTATTTGTTTACCTATATATATATATATATATATATATATATATATATATAGTAATGTTTTTGTTGCTTTTTGTGATAATATTACTGGTATTAAATAGTTGTCTTTCATCTATAATATAAATCTCACCTGTCTGTTTAAATGTGTGTATGTATGCCTAAAACTTTCGATAGAGGCAATGGATTTTCAGGTGATCGATCTCACTTTGAAGCTCGACGTTTCGGACGACAAACATTGAAAAATTGGCCAAAAACATTAATTTTTTTCACCCTCAACTGGGCAGTTTTCTACGAGAGTTGATTTTTTGCAAGCCATTTTTGCAAGTCATCGTATCGGTTGGATTGACTTTGTCTAATTTTAACGTTCTGACCTTTCGTTCGTATCATGAAGTAGAGGTAAGACGTCAGATTTTTTTTCACTTTCTTTTCCACCTTCGTGTCACAGGTTCGAGCCTGCCTGCCTACTACCACTTTTTCTTTTCTCAACACACACCTCCAAACACACGGGAAACGCCGGGTACCCCCAGCTAGTCTTAAATAAAAGAGCTTAATGTAATACAGAGTAAGAAAAAGTTATAAAAAAAAAAAAACTCAAGCCAATATTTTAGCCTTTACACCTAATTTACTCAATCTTTCTCATGAACACAAGATTTATCAGATGTGGCTAAAGACTACTACTTGAAACATGAAATAAATTATGTGTAGTGGCTAGAATATTACTTTGAGTAATTTCCTTTCCACTTTTTAAATATATGATTATTCATAATTATTTCCACCCCTTTAAGAATTAAGTTTCTTAGCAGTTGAGCACTGTCTGTTGAAATGAATAAATCGGTCATTTGGCCTGAATGCAAGATCATGACAGTTTAGTCGCTTGGTCACTGCAGACCGTTCTTGTATGAAGTTTATACCTTTATAAATGTTTAATTCCACTTGGAATATCGCTGTGATTGACGGTGGCCCTGTGGTTTGTTTCTTGCTAATGGAGATAGAAATGGCTTTGTTGCTGGGTTCGAATCCCACAACCAGCAGCAATCATAACTTTCTGCACTGATGATTCCGGAATAGATGAAACACTAGTGTCTGTAGGTATTAAAAATAATTGTGTGTGTGTGTGTGTGTATGTATATATATATATATATATAACTATTTCATTTATTCACATAAATTTACTATACGAAAGTATAGATTTATGCGTAAACTTTAAGTATTTATTTCAAAAGTGCTCAATACGTAGGTAGAGCGAGTTAGTAATTTATAAAATATGTATGGCGATTAAGCTACACTGAATATTCTGCGTTTCATCCAACTATAGGATTCGTCAGGCTTATGCGCATAAGCCTGACGAATCCTATAGTTGGATGAAACGCAGAATATTCAGTGTAGCTTAATCGCCATATATATTTTATAAATTACTATATATATATATATATATATATATATATATATATATATATATATATATACACACACACACACAAATTAAGTTTTTGGACAACCAAATACTATATTATTTATTATTTTATTGGTTTGAGCATGTGGGTTTTTCCCCCCACCAAAATATCCTTAATCCAACCCTCCAACATAAGCAAATGATTATATTTAATGAATAAAGTCACCACATTACGAGTAAGTGTATGTAAGGAAAAAAATACTAGAAGCTGATGGCACTTTATAACCTGAAGTTTGTGCTGTCGATCATGACATAGAGGAAATAAAACTGATAAAAAGACAAGATTCAAATCTTCTTCTGAGCGAGAGAAGAGGGAGGGGGTACGAAGAAGTTCTGCTGCAAACAAAATTATTTCAATTCAGATAACACGTTTGCACATAAAACCTTTTAGGTAACATCTTAAGAGCACCTCCTGCCTCTGTTTCTCAAGATAATTTATTAAATGAAAAGTGCAGCTAGCATGGAAAATCTATATATAAAAAATGCAGATCGTTTGTCTGTCGGTCTGCTTTTCATACTCAATGCAAGCCAACATCCTATACAAATTATAAATTACTGTTACTATAGGATTGTTAATGATAAAAAACAAAAAACAAAACAATATGACTAAGACCTTTTTCTTATTTACTTCCCTCTCCATGAAGATGCAAGATCGGTTTTTAATGTGTCGGGAAAATCCAGCCTCCTGAAAAGAGGCAGTGTGGATTGGAACAAAAATTAAAAATTGTCTTCTCAGTCTAGGATTTCTCTTTCACTGACCAAAGATAGAATAGAGTAAGTGTAGCATCAGAACAGATACTATACTTTGTTCCTGGCCAAAAGAACAAGGAATTAGAACTAAAATACTGCAGTGACATGGACTGATTTTCACTCTGAACATTGGACAACGACTTTAGGATCAATTAGAAACAAGAGAAATGATTCTCATAAAATCTGAGAGAGGAATACATTTTTAATATTCTTCAATTCCACAAAGACTTGATTTTTCATAGTAAACTTTATGAATTTACTTCAATTTGATAGTGAAGAAAGGATGTAGCAAAATCTTAAAATGTAATAAATAAACACCATTGTCGTGTCTCACACTATTGTAAGCAATATGTCTTAGCTTAAGTTTGAAATAGTATTTTCACTAGTAAATGAATATTGAATGTGCACATCCATTCTTGTTTGGGTATTAAATTAGCTCAGAACAGACATTGATTATGGTAGAAAAAGACTTATATACCAAGTTGCGATCATTTAAAACAAGTCTATACACACACACACACATATATTATATATATATATATATATTATATATATATATATATACAATAAAATCCCGAAGCACGGTGGCCCTAGGATACGTTAGCTTTCAGGTTATGATGTGGAATACTGTTGAATAGTATTCTGGGCAACGCCAGAATTATTGTGTGCATAATGCACGCAATAATTAATAAAATACGATGTTTTCCAGCCCCTGGTTACAGTATGTTTCCTTATGGTGTTATTTATAATGTTATTTGATCATTATGTGGATTATATACTGTGCACTAATATATGTACATATGTTACTGTTATACAGCATAATGCGTTGACACTAGTTCTCATCGGATTACCAACGTTAAGCAACGTTGAGCCTGGTTAGTACCAGATGGGTGACCATTTGGAAATTCTAGGCGCTCTATGTGTTCTCCGCTTATCTCGGCATTTGCTTCCAGTCGTTCTGTACATATACTTCACTTGTCACTGGTATTTAACAATGTTGACTCAGGATGGGGGTGGTTTGAGATTGTGCACCTCCTGCCACAAAAATGTCACATGCAGGTACCCCTTCATGAGCATCTATAGTCTGTTAAAGACTGAAGGAGCCAGTTTTATATACTGTACTGTATTTTGTTACTAATGTTTAATGCCATATCCCGGGGTTCTACTATATATATATATATATATATATATATATATATATATACACAAAAATCAAATTTAATATATAAAGTAAAATCAGTCCACCTCCCTACATTGGTGCTCGACAGCTTTTTTATTTTTAGTATAAGCTACATATGAAAATTGAAATGTTGCAGTAATGGCAGTAACCAGGATGAAGAAAACATTTTGAAGGTAATAAAATCTCACCGCAGAAATATCGCCAGATATTGTCATAGACTTCAAATTAAAATGTTATCTTACGACTTTCTTTGAATTGAAATATCGAATAAAATATTTAAACCTGTGCACATAATTTTCTAAATAATAATCACAGAACTAAATGGCATTGACTGTGATGTTCAAAAAACATTTTGAAACAAAAAGGTAAAAAAAAAAAAGTTTACAAGCAAAAAAGAAAATTAAAAAAAAAAAGAAAAGAATAAAAAGGCATTTAAATAAAATTAGAATTGTCCATGTACAATTATTATTCTATGTTTATTATTTTTGATAGCAAATGTAAAATAAAGTAAATTTACTTCTTTTTAAAACAGTAAATAGTATGCGTTCTTACAGTAAAAATAATTGTCAACGTAATATTTTTCAAATCAATAAACCAGATGTCACTTTTTATGTATTTATTTTAATTTTAGTTGACAAGACAAGATAATTTGATTTGGGAACAATTCATTTTAAAATGAGTAAAGTTGAAATTGTTAACTTTGTGACATCAGATTACTCATTAATTTGCTGATCAGACGATCTCATCTTTGAAATATGTGAAATATTAAAAAAAGAAATGTCTTAGCTTATTATTATTATTATTATTATTATTATTTTAACGTCAAGTTAATTTCATTGACACTGAATCTGAACATTAACACATTCGCTGTTGCTAAGAGGTAAACCTTTTGCAGAATTGGAAAAGAAATTGTCTCCTCCATCTGTTTAAGTCATTTATTGTGGCGTTTCGTTATGGTTGAAAGCATTCCAATTACAATGGGAATTATCTTGACTTCTTTGCATTTCTATAGTATAACTAATTCCCATTTTAGATCTTGATATTTTTTTCTCTGTCCTTTCTCTTACACTCTGCTATCAAAGAAGCAGACCATGTCAATGATTATTCAAGTTTTCTTGTTTTTGTTTAGAAAGAAAGTCGGGTTTAGAATGTTCAAGAACCTTACCAGTTTGTATGAGCATGTTTCAAACTAGTTTAACGTTATTGTTATTTCGCACCACTTTTTCAAGTGTCTAATTCTCAATTATTAATATCCATCAGGATAAATAAGTGCTCATATCACTTTTCATTAAGGTCCAAGACAGAAACAGACCAAATATCAACATCTCATGTATGATATGAAAAGAAACTGGAATCTTATGGAGATATCAATCATACCAATTATTATAGGTGCTACAGGGCTTATAAATGAGAACCTGAAGTCCTGCCTAACAAATATACCTGGTGAACCAAGTGCAAGAGAAATCCAGAAAATTGCACTTAAGGGAACAGTGCAGATACTAAAAAGGGCTCTCGGTTGGTTTCAATAAAAAAGCAAGGGAATGTTGGCAGCTGGTTTGGTTGCCTCATACCCAGCATTACAATCTTCAAAGAAAGAAAATTAAAAAAAAAAAAAAAGAAGTCCAATTCATATAGTTAGCATGTATATCAGTATAGTTCTTAACGACTTTGTTGTCTCCATTTTTTATTGATGTTAAGTTATTGTATTTCACAATCTGCACATTGTTATCATAATCATCCCACTCACAAGAAGTTCTCAGACAGGTCATCATCAGAAATTGCTCACTAACAATAATCAGTTGTGTTCCTTGGAATCTAGGTGACAACACATCTCAGATTTCCAGTACTGTTCACCTCTTTCGATAACTTTTGAAAATGAATTTATATTATCACAACAGTTGTTTGCCACTGATTTCTCGATTATTATTATTATTATCATCATCATTATACAATTTTAATTCTGCCTAGTTTTAAACTGAATTCGTAATTGCACATGTACTAATTCTATTCAAATTGGAAAAACAAAAAATGTCTGGGCTTCAAAATAAAATTAGCACTGGAAAAAAATAAAACGATAATAAAATAATTAACAGTGATGAATTGGTGCATCACAAACAGTAGACATGTACATGCATGTGCAAAAAAAAAAAAAAAAATCATGCTTTTAACCCTTTCATGAAGACACTATCAAAATGCTAGATTTTTTTTTTCTTTATCTGAAGAATTCTCAATATCAATCAGGGAAAATAATTTTGAAAAATACAAAATCCATTTATATTTATATACATTTTTGAAGTTATATGCATGTAAAAAAAATGAAATTAATTATTGAGGAATTTTTTTTTAACTTTTCGAAGTACTATTGATTAAGCACATGATTCAAATTTTCAGATTATTAAAAAGTTTTTGTTATTCACTTCTCTTTTTTAGGGATGAGAGGAGTTTTGTTATTTAAAGTTTCATATAAAATAGTGCCCCAACTTAACAAGGAATCCCCTTTACAAATACCTTTACAAAAATTTTAACAGAAACCTTATTATTTATGTCAGAATTTAAGATAAAACTAAAACCTAGGCTAAAGATTAAAAACAAGTTTTTCAGATTGTTTTTATAATATAATAAAATATCAGGAGTGAATGAAATGTGTCATAAATTTATTAGAAACATTTAGTTTTTACTCAGTTACTCTTCTTATCTTGCCGGATTTTCAGTCTGACCCAAATATCAATCCATTTGTCATATTGATACTTGATTCGGACTAGCCTATTTTTTTATTTCTTCTTTTCATTATAATATTGGCATGAATATATTTTATATTCTTTTAGAGTTTTCTAAAAAATATATCTTCCAACTAAGAAAAATATTTTAAAATGGTGATTTTTTTTTTCCTTTATTCACCAACTAATCTTAAGCATACATTAAAGGGAAATGATCATGCTACGAGTCGTTCCTCTTATACTTCTCAAAAAAACTATATATATATATGCATACTGAAAAAAAAGGTTTACGTTTAAATATTAAAAGGGAAATAGGTTTTTAACAATTCTTGTTCAACAAAATAATTTCATTACTAAATTAAAATCAACGAAATTATTTTTCATTTTTTCATGAACAAGTCGGACATTTTTTTTTCTTTTGCTCCCCGATAACACAGGACAGATACAACTTGTAGTTAATGTCTGATTTGATACTGACTGCTTTAGATTTTCACGTGTAAAACTGCATTCTTTCTTACTCTAATTCTTCATTGGATACATTCACGTCAACATGGCAACAGCACATTTAAAGTTATTCAAATTGTAATGTTAAAATAAAGTTTAACAATTTCTTTTTAATTTACAAAGAAAAGCCTTTTAGAAAAAAATCAAAAAGCATTTGACAATAAAAACACAAAAGGGTTAATAAATACAACATACAAACGAAACGCCAACAACATTCACAAAAAACATTTCTTTTCAAAAGCAAATCAAATATTTTATAAGCTAAACATTATTTATTGTTAGTCAGGTATGTATTGGCTCATTATAACCGCACAGAAAATAAACTGAAAATTATTCTAAGAGACTAAGAGTTATGTTTACATAAAATATATGCTGGTTGGAACGATAAAAGTGTCGCCCTAAAGAAAACACTACAGTTTTATTTGAAAACTTCTTGAAAAAAATCAACGCAGGTAACTTGATTATGTCGTAGAGCTGACATCTATTCAATGTAGTCACCTTCAGCCTCAATCACCACCTCGATACGGGTTCAAAACTAGGAGTATGCCTTTTCGACAAGCGCTTGCAGAAGCTCGGTGAATACTCGATGAATAGCTGCGATCAGGCTGGTTTTGGTGTTGTGGGAGGTCATGTTGGTGATATTCTCGACATATGACGAAACAAAGTAGTCCAGCGGGTTCAGATCGGGGGGATGAGAGAAGAGTACAATGTCATAGCACTCCTTCTGAGGCTAAAACTGTGTCTCTTTGGACTTGTGGGCTGGTGCCAAGTCTTGCTGCCACACTTAGTGTCTGCCAGCGGCCACCTGATTGCACTAGAGGATCACTACACTCTTTAACACATCTAGGTACACTTTGGTATTGACTTTCAAGCCAACTTCAAAGATGTGAGGTGGCATTATGTGGCCCTCATTTGAAACCACACCAAAGACCATAATCGTGGGCAGAAATTTTGTTGAGCTATTCCCTCGAGAGTTGAACTGTCTGGATTTGCATTTTGAAGATTCTGGCAATGGTCCTGTAGTCATAACTTGGATTGATATAGAGCACGAGTTGTACAGCGGCTCATCTCCGATTTTGCTCGTTGAACATTGTGTCACTTTCAGACATGATAGAAGGCTCCTATCGCTCTTGAGATTTGTACACAACTGGCCAACTAGTAAACGAAAAAAAAGAAAACTGGTTTGCATCAAACGGAAATGGAATCATAGTCGTTTTTTCTAAGGCGAGAATTTTATCGTTCAACACTGTACTTTTTTTTTTTTTTCAATTATCTTGTTGGGGAGAACATTTCACTACAAGATTTGAATTAGTCTTATGAACAAAGTCATAAAAATATTGACTACAGTTGTAACAATCTTGCTGACAATGGTTAATTGTTTTACAGCTAAACTAAAAACTATCGGTTCTTTTCTACTTCTTAATATTTCCTGTACAAAAAAAAAAAAAAAAAAAAAAAAAAACATAATAAATCTTACTGTTAAACATTCAGGATTATAATTTTTTTTGGGGGGGGGGGGCATAAAGTCGGCTCGAATGCAAATATGATTTTTTTTTAAAAACAGCATATTTTATATCCCTACAAATTAAAATTTAACTCAAATTTTAAAATTTCCTCAGACATCTGATGGATAAAAATATAAAGAAAGAGAAAAGAAAATGGAAAAGAGGTGCTATAAGCTAAACAAAAATGAAAGTAACAAGACTTCCGGACAACGTCGAGTTGAAACAACTTGTACTTTATAAATATTTGCAATGATAAAAACCATATTAATTTCTGGCATTATTCAGTGCTAATAAGACGGATTTTTCAATGAAAAGAGACAGTGAAATTCTCGAACAACTAAACAAGTAAGATAAAGACCAATGAAAAATAAAATAAGACTAAGATGAAAGTGAAAATTTCATCAGACAGCAGTCATTTGATTTTTTTTTTTAATTTTCTATTATGCCACCATTTGTTAAGGCCAAACATCACTCGAGGATAATGGTTTATGAGAGGAAATGATTGCCAGCCGAATGATTGGAAACAATGGTTTTGAATCAAATTTGATTACTGATGAGGCAGTTTATAACAAGTATTTATTGAGATTGATGTAAAGACAACTATGTTGCAATCTTCAGGGCAGCAGTTTCACAATAATGTGTTCCATAGAACTATGGAAACTTCACTTGATGCCAAATACGGAGGAAGAAGAAAAAAAAGACTTTTTGTGTTGCGATACGAAAATGAGTTCTTCCTATGAATGTCTTACAAGGAGGAACCAAATAGAATCAATTCACTCAAAATCTTTGATATGCAGTATCTTATGCGCATCATATACATCTGTTTCTCTGACCAAATCTCAAACCACACCATCTATGCAAGATGCAACAGCACTAGAGACCCTTCTTACAGACTTTGCTGATTTGGCCAGATTCTTCAAGCTGAGGAAGAATTTATTCGCAAGTTGGTAACCCCAATTGCACTCATCGGTTGGGAGAAGCACAAAGACAGCCAACTGGTGATTTGGATAGGAACAGTGAAGACAGTATCGGTGGTCAGCCTTTGGATTTTTTATGTTTGGCGCTGGAACCAAAAATGGGTGAAGTGTGCCAAGGACTCAGGTGTTGATCAGCCGGGGTGCACTGCCTTAACGTGAGATGCAGTGAACTTATTTGGAGCTAGCTCAAGGTACCCAGATTGAATGCTGTTACATTGATAGATTATAGACTAAAAAGAGAAATTTATGTTATGATCATGGAAAGCATCAAGGCATTCACTCTGGAGTCAGTTGGGCCGGCTCTTTGCAACAAATCCATCATATCCTGAACAATGGCTGACTAAGCACGATAATTCAAGGCTGCTTCCATTATGAAGCAGCCATTCATGATTCCAGCGATGGATCCCGAAAAGGTGAGGGCCAAGAATCAGTTCAACATCCTACTTCAAAGACGTCTGGCAAAATAAGATTTTTGGAGGGAGTGGATCTTAGAGAAAGTGCAAATTGTTGGGGATAAACTATTGCCAGTGAACATGGAGAATGCTGCGTAGGCAGTGATGGCCGAATACCTCCAGTTTGCATAGGTAGCTTGCTCATACAGGCCAAGTCTTGCAGCCATAAAGGAGAATGATGCAAACGAGTGCCTATAAGATTCTGACTTTGATGTTCAGACTTAGATCTATGTATCAAAAAAAAAAGAAAAAAAAAAAAAGAAACAAACAAACAAAAAAACAAAGGAGAATAGTAAGCAGCAGTTATCATGAAGATGAACGTCATTGGACATCTTATAATAAACCTTTCTGATAAGCAATTATAAAGATAGAGATTTTAGGATCAACAAGAATCATCTAGTTATTTATTTTTTTTTTTTTTCCTTATTTCTCTTCCTTCAAAACAACAACTTTCATTCTTTCATAAGTAGAAAAGACCTCTGTTTAGCGTTGAGAAACAATTGATAACTCCTGTAAAGATGGCGATGTGGATAGTTTTATAGTGAAACAAGAGTTGCACAATCTCTAATCACACATCTTCTAAACTGGCATTGTTTGATTTCAGTGGCTAGAAGTTATGGAATAATGGATGGTATCATCCCCACCCATCAAACTTTCACAAAAAGCGCTTGTCAAGCTATGATCGCTGCCAATGAGCTCACCTGCTCTATCAGTGTCCAAATCTAAACACAAATTCCATGGAGAAAGCTTCTTTCCTACAACTGCTCGCCTGTAAAACTGTTCCACTGAGCTGCTTTGCGGTTGATTACAACATGGTTGTCTTCAAGTCCAATATAACCAAGTTCTTACTATCCCATCCTTTTAAATAATCCTATTCTGCCCAATTCCCACCAAGATCTGAGCTGTTCTCACAGCCTATGGGACTCCTTGGTAAAGAAAAACAATGCCAGGATGAGCAAGGAATGACTGGCATTATTTTAGAGTGTTACTTATCCTAGATTACTTGTACAACCAAGGCTTGAGAGTTTAGTTTAGTCTATTTAATCCATAGATAGAAAGAATATATGGATTCATACCTTTCTTTCAATGGTATTAGCGAAATCAATGAAGTAGACCTTGATAGATTTCAAACGCAACACTATGATGAGACAATGAATGAGATGAGAAGTAGCTGGAAGATAATGGGGGAGAGGTGAAGGGGGGGGATAAAAGGAATAATTTAAAAAATAGCAGTGTAATATATAAACGTACAACAGTACATGGATAATGGGTAAATCCGTAAATGGGCAAGTGTTGAAAGAAGGAAATGGGAGAAACGGTGGAAGGAGGATAAAGGGAGAAATGATGTGGATGATGGGGGGGGGGGGATTAAAACAGGGAAAGATAGTAGTAGTAATAGCAGTAGCATAAAAGGTGAGCAAGATGATGTAAATAAACATTGAATGATGGGTGAACCTTTTAACGGTCGGCTGTTTGGTCAGTCACCATAGCAACACAGGTTTTGATTGAATAGTATCGATATAGCTTTATTCAGCAACATCAGTATTTGGAATGATATTCCTGAAATTTTACTAATTTCTCTTAAATTGGAAGCACGCAGTAACTTTTTTTTTTTCCTAACTACTTTGAGTGTACTTTTAAAAATACCTATCAATTTACTGTCAAAATTGGTTATGGGTACCAACGTTAAACCAACGAGTCATGAATTGTCTAGTTATTTCTAAAAAGTATTAGTTTTATAGGGGGGGGGGTAGCTAAAATAAATCTGAATCTAGAGTGCCTCTCCACCATTTTTAAACAAAACTCAGACTACTAACTCTTGCAAAAATTACTAACTCTGCATTTCAAAATATGCTGAGTACCCCCCACCAAAGAAAAAATTCCAAGGTGATTTTTTTTTTTTTTTTTTTAAATCATGACAAACCCTTGAAAAACTTGCTCATTTCTACGGCTGCTAAAAACAATAAATAAATAAACCTGCAAAACATTACTATCAAGTAAATTCCAATAAATAGTGACATTCTGGGCATTCTTTGGTGCACCAACTTTAACTCTACATGATTATAGTCATGGATATTGCAGACAAAACTGCCAATCACCTTGCCTAATAACACACTTTGTCCACGCAATTTTATTCTCCACCTTATTTGTTCTTTTTTAATTCCATATAAGGATAAAAAGAAAAAAATATCAACTAGTTATGATTGCGAAAAGTTTTGTTTAATTAAACCAATTGAAGAAGACTAAATAATTACACATAGTTTTTAAAAATAAAACAAAGAAAAAATGTATAAGACTTGAGACGACTGAAGAATTTGTGCCTTGCACCAATCTTTAGAATTGAAAAAACATTTTATTTTAATTTGAATGAAATATTGTAAAATCTTTAAACCAAGGGCCATTCTATTTATTCCGATCGCAATATAAAAGAATTTGTTTTTGGCCATTGAGAAATTTAAAATATTGTTATATTTTGAGAAAAAAAACTGAACAACATCAACCAATTTTTTCTAATATCTTAATCACTTTACATGTGTGTGTCATCCACAGACAGACTGTTCTGCTGTATCACAACTCTTCAGTGCAGCTAGACAAGCAAGTGACTCAAGAACTTATGTGACTGTGTGTGTGTGTGGGGGGGGGTTTAACATACATTTTATTTTTACTTAAGTTCAAAACTTCAAGGTAAAAACTAACACTTAACAACAGAGCATATATAAAATTAAGTTAAATTCAATTGATCAAAAGTTTATTCAATCTTCTGTTCATTTTTGTTTTTTCAAATCCAAAACTTTGGAAAATTTTCTAAAAATGAATAAATTTTTGCAATAAGCATAAAATAATTGTAAAACAAATTAGGCACAAGGCCATTAAAAAGTGTGGGGAGAGGTGGTCATCCTTATCACTCTACTTAAGGGCTGTCTATGTTTTCCTAACTAGAATCCAGTCACCATCATACCACATTCACTTCAGAGGTCGTCCTACTTAAAATTTCCAAATCGATTTTTCAATGTAGAAATACAGTGTCTGTCTGTACATAAGTCTTAAGTTTCATTTTATTTGTGCTATTCTTTAACTATGCCAATGATTTATTTTTGAAGCAAATTATTTTTAAAAAATTAAATCTAATCGTTTGATCATTAAATTATTAACTAAATCAAATTGTTATAAACCTATAACTTATCTTATTATTCTTCCATGTTACTTCCTATAATTTTCAAGTCTTTCCTATTTATGGATGTTCAGCACAAATGCTGACCCTTATAAAGAATGAAGCAAATACATTTCCTACTGACATGTCATGTCATCCGTTACCCCTAAATTTATTTTTCATTTGAAAATATTTGTTCAGTAAATTGTAAATAAATCTATTTCTTAGATTTATTATTACCAACGAAATGTCATAAAATGTTTAAATAATATCGTTCAATCTTTTGTACCACCAATAACATACTGATAAAAATTAATTTTGTAAAAATATAAACGACTTTTTCCATGTTTTTAATACGAATGTTTGATAGTTGTTATGGGGTAAGCTGATCAACCCATTTCAGGAATAATGGACTTGCCCAGAGACAATAGACATAGTTACATCTAACATGTCTTGGATTCAGATCCACACCATTCCTTTGGCATTTTGTTTCAATTAGTGATACATGTCAATCGAGGTTCAAACCTCAACAATCACTCTGGTAGAAATTGAGAATTTTGGTGATCTTTTATCTGGGAAGCTGAGGCATTTGTTCTGGATACTCCCAGGAGGCATCTCCTCTTTGGAGTAGAGGAAGTTTATTGTTTACTGTCCGAGATGCCCTAACTAGAAATGTCAACGAGGCTGCCCAGGCAATTTGTGGGACACCAGAGTGCTCTAGGGGCACTGATTTGATTTACCCCACCTTCGAACTTTTATCACTCTTCCGGTAGTGGAAAGAAGTTAATACTAGTGATTTGTGACAGTTATGGCCTCAGAATCATGACGTGTATTTTTCTATAACAGTTTTGTTAATACATTTTTTGTTAATTATACCACTGTGTTCGTCTTTATTATTATTATTATCAGCTCACAGAGCCACCACACTGCCAACGATGAATTCAATATTTACTCTGCCACAACACTAATAATAGCATTATACCGATCAGTGTTGGTTATAAGAAAAGGTAAACAAGTGAAAAACAACTGCATTTTGTTTTTCTAGATAAAACCGCCCATATCTTGTATTTAGACACATATCCAAACGTATAAGAAAAATATTAACTCACTAGACAAATAAATACATAAATATTTTTTAAATAATAAATTTCTATTTTTTTTTTATAGATATAATATTTGTGTAAATAATAACACCTAACAAAGCGAAACAACAGTAAACGGACGTCACTTCCATTATTCATTTTTAGCGCTTTTGATCGTCCATCAAATTTACACAGAACATGATGATGTTGCCGATTTTACACACACACACACACACACACACACACACACACACACACACACACAAATGGAGATGGCCATAGAAATGTTTTTAAAAGAACGTCTAAGGTTGGTACTTTTTCACAAAGTTTTTGCGTGATTGATTCCGACGTGCACATTTATATTAAGGGGGAGGAGGCTAGCATTTGCCACCAGTTTTTGCCTGGAACCTGCAGCAACAGATTTCGTATGTAATTTTATACTTCTTTTTTTTTTTTTAATCAACTAGTTTAATGATGATGAATATAAAAGGATTGAAAATCATTGCATAGGGTATAATGCTACAAAGTCACGGTCTTTTTTTTTTTTTTTTTTTTTTGTCCATCCCTCTTCGGTAAGACCACCCCGTTCCAATTATTTGAGCAATTAAATATCCAAATATAACTTTTTAAAAAATAAAATAAGATAAAACTTAAAGAAAAAAAGAAAGAAAAAAATACTTGTATCCTCACAGATGAAAAAGTGTGTAAAATATGTTCAGATTTCAAACTTTCAAACCACTCGTGTGGATTTCACTTTTTAACAATCAATAGAAAAGTTCAAGTGTGAGGTGATGTCATTAGATGTTGAGAATATTTTTAAATTTCATTTTTTTTTTTTTTTTTTTTTTGCACGTCGTTATCCAAGATACATGATGTAACATGATGAACAGATGGGAACCATTTTAAAAATATCAATTCGTATTCTATTAAAAGATTCTATTAATTGAACTATGTCCCATTTTGAATAAAGATGGCCGCTAAAAATATGCATTCGTTTCTTGTGATATGTTCTGCATTTTAGTATCAGTGACTGGAAAAGGGGATATCTTATGTTCAGAAGTTTTTTTGTTTTTTTTTTTAATGAAATGTTACTTAATGGGACTCTGTTCCAACCAATAATTAGACTCTTGGGAAAGAGTGTTTGGAATCTTTTCTGTTTAATGCTCACCACTAATGGAAATTTTAGACTCACCTATACCTCCAAAAGGAGATAATGCCTGGGAGGATGGTATAATGAGGAACAAACATATGCTACAGGGAAAATATTGAATGAAAAAAAGAATCCAAAGAATTGTTGTAAATCTCTATATCAATAAATTTGTGTAACCATTTTGTGTGTCCGTATCTATGTTTCTCGTCTCTGTGTGACTTAAACAATGTGGGGGAAAAAAAAGAAGAAAAAATTACTAGTCGGCATTGCCTGAGAGACCTTTTTACTTTTATTTTGTCTCTTTTAAAACGATGGGGTTTTTCTTTCTTTCTTTTTTGGAGAGGGAGAGGATAAATCAAAGCATTATATTATTTTTATATATGGTAATAAGATTTTTAAAGTTTAAATTTAATTATCACAATATTATTTGATCATTAAAATATTACCGGAATCAAATTATTATAAAACTATAACTAATTACGGTAATGTTGTTTTAATATCTATTTGTAAAATTATTGGATAGAAATAGTTTCCAAAACTTCTAATACATGAGAATTTGCTAAAAGTCTTAAATACTTCCAAAGGAAGCTACTATTTAAAAAAAAAAATAAAAAAAAAAAATTAATTCATTACCCTTCCCTCTTTCACTACAATGAACGAAGAAAAAAGTATCCACCGAAAATATTTTCTTAGGTAAGTATTTTCAGGAAGAAATTGGTGCAAAATAAGATATTCCTACTAATAATAGTGAAATAAAGAATAAAAAAAACCAAATGGTTAGTTTGAATTAGGTACCAATATGTAAAACGAATTGCTATTTGGGTTTGACTTTCTAAAAGTCATAAGTGTGTGTGTGTGTATATACACGCACACAGATTAATCGATTATTTACTGAAATCAATAATAAAATAGAATAAAGTACCAACATTTGTTTTTTAATCTTATTTAAAAAATGATTTAATTATGAAATTAAATCTACCAGAAAGCATTTTGTTTTTTTTTTTGTAGGCAACTAAGCCTTGTTGGTACGTGATTTTAAATTTTTTTTTAAAAAGATTGATAAACTTATTTCAACACATGAATAAAGCTATCATAGTTAAAAAAACAAAACAAAAAAAAACTAACTTATTGATTCATACAAGAATTATTTTATTTTTTTATTAACTCGGATTTTACCTGGAATATGTACAACAGAGTTTAAAAGTGTATATAATATGTTCCTTTCGAAACTTCTCTTTCTATTTATTCTCCTCCTATCCATATTTCACTATCCTATCTTCCTTTTCCTCTGACAAATGGAAAAAAAATAATTGATGAATAACTGCATAAAATGTCGACCCACTCTTAACTAATTCTGTTTCAATTGCCTCTTGCCCCCAAAAGAATGAATATTACAAATAAAATATACCCATATTTTGTGTGAGGCAATGTTGAAAAAGAATATATCAGTTTTCTGGGTATGTCGTTTTTTATTTTATTTTTACTTTTAACTAGACACACAAGCAGGTTTCCTTTATATAATAAAATACTAAACCCTCCACATCTAGACAGTTTATATATATATATATATATATATATATATATATATATATATATATATATATATATATATATGATTGAATCAGGATTGACAAGTGTTTCATACTTCTAATACTTTTATTGTTATCAAAATCTGTGAAATCGACTATTTTTCAATCAAATCAATTGATTGCCTGCTCTAGTCAGGAATCAACTGCAGTGTACCGGAAAGAAGCTTCATATACCAACCCCCTCAGTGACTTAGTCCACAATACATTGTAGTCTACATTGTACTGTAGAGAATCTATTTTTATAAAATTATTTTACGGCTTGAATTCAAGTTTAAAATACAAAAGTCAAATATCACGGTTCAATTGTGCCTTGAACAGAAACATTCATTTTGAACACAAATTGATTTTATACACTGAGCCCTTCTGCTTGTGCAGTGATAAAACTTCTCAAATGCACTTGCGACGTTAGGCTGTGTAAGGTGTTAACTTTGGTCAAAATCAAACTGTTCCTGAGTTAATCAGATTTTTTCTATTATTGATACTTATCAGAGGCAATCCAATATACAATCTATCTAAGAACACTCCCAGACAACATACAATTTGCGTGAAATTAAAAAAAATAAATAATTGGCCCAGCCATTTCAGAGTCCATACAGAACTCATACAGACAAAGTGCCTTTATATATATATATATATATATATATATATATCCATAGACAAATGTTTTGATACTTAGAAAGTAATATTGTGCTACATCGTTCAATGCAAAGTGGACTAGACCTTCCACGACAGTTTGAATATATTTAAAAACAAAATGCATTTTTTTTTTTTTAAATGTCAAGCGGCACAACAAACTCAGCAACATTTGATGCCGCAAGTTTTCATGTAATTATCTCCCCTAAAATGAAATGCTAAAAGTGATTTCAAAGTGCCAGTACTTTTTTTACTAAAATTGTATTAATAATAATAATACATGATTATAAATATATAATAATTATAATACTATAGATGTAATTATTGCATACATAAAATAGCACTTGTCAATACAAATTATAAATGTATATTACATAATATAAATTTATTAGAAAGTTTTTTAAAAGTACATATACAAATGAGCCATATCAATCTTTATCTGAGAGTTTAGGTATTTATACAGTATTTAAAAAAAATATTAATCTTTGTCCATTTTCAAGGAATAGAAGTATTCTCATTTAGTCATTTAGATTTATTTAGTACAAGTAGGGGGGGGGCTGCCCTGCCTGGGCATAAAATACACTTAAATATATTTTAATTCAAGCAGCTTTCGTATTTAGTATGAGAGCCAATTCTCTACTGAATATTAGATTATATATATATTACTGATTTCAAAAGGTTAAAAAATTACTTGGGTGCCATCAGCTAGAATAAAGACAAATTCCCTACCGTTTGAGCTATTGACAAATAGATAATAAAGATTTAAAATTAAACCACTTCAAGCAATGAATGAAGTTGCACATGCACAGAAGTAATAGAAATATGTTAGCAAGTTGAAATGAACATTTTGTATTTGAACTTGCCGACATATTTCTGTACGCATTATTCATTCATCCAAACAAAGATTTTGCACATTATTAACCATCCTTGGTGTTTGATTACTATTTCCTGTTAATATTTCAGTGTTGTGTAACCAGTGGTCTCCAAACTAATAAGTCTCTCACTATCAACAAAGTTCCAACTTCTGTCCTATCACTGCAATATTGCATCCCTATGTCCATCTGGCAAGTACTTCAATGGAATGTACTTTGATGAATTTGAGCTCCCTTGACATAAATATTACAGACTAACCCAAGAAGCAAAATCTCACTACTTCATTGTAAAAGTCTAGAGATGCCGGAAGGATTTCTACTCTAAAAGTTTCTTTCCATGAACTACTAAACTTTACAATTCTCTCCCTGTTTCCTGCTTCCCTGACTGCACTTGCACACAGAAATTTAAATGCAATGTAAACAATCTTACTGCCCAACTCCCTACATAGTGACCCTTTAGACATGGCCCCTTACATTACAAGTAGCAATATGCCTTGTTTGGAGTGAATAAGAGAATAAGAAATTTTTTTGATAAAAGAATAATTAAAAGTGGCTTACTGCAGTTTCATGGTAAACCTAATATCTCTATATAAAGTTTATGCTGAGATGATATCTCACTACTAGTTCCAGTCGTGCTGAACCTCCACTTGTCATTGGTATTTAACAGGTGTGATTGGGGATTGTGCAACTCTTGCCACAAAATTTCAGGTACAGACACCCTTACAATGGGTATCTATAGTCTGTCAAGACTGAAGGAGGCTATCATATAAATTTAAATATGTGTATCTGATATATATATATATATATATATATATATATACACACACACACATTATGTTTGGATTTTGTCCCCAAATAAAATTAAACATTTCATATTACAATATTAAGCAGAGCGTTTAGTTTTTTTTTTTTTTTTCATGAAATCTAGCTATTACTAAACTAGACATTGGTCCAATGATTACAGACAAATCTGTAAACTAAAGCGTTCTGTGTTTGAGTTCAATCAGATGCACGACTTCCTCTTGAGAAAGGTATGAACAATTTGGTATGTTTTATGACATATCAACATGTTTTGGGTTATTTAATGCCAAATCCAATTATTTCGGTAAAAGTTCTTATGATTCAGGTTTTTAACATTTTAAAACATTTAATGTGTTGTATTTTGTATACAAATGGTTTGCAGTTTATGTTGTTGGATCTTATGGCATTTCAACAATCTTTGAATTATTTTATATCGAATCGTACAGGTTTTTGAAGTGGTTTTTGTTACAATAATGGTCTGCCATAATGGTCCCCCATTCAGTATTGACCAGACTCAATATCACTTAATGTTGAAAATCGGTGTCAACATAACCATAACCATATATTCAAATGGTTTGTAGATCAATTTGTTTCCATTTACTTGCCTCCCACGAGGGCAGAGTTAAACGTGATGTCAGTTTTTAATGTAGGGAAAATCCAGCCTCTTCCCCCCAAGAAAAGGGAACTCTGAATTGGAGCAAAAAATGAAAATAACCTAATCTAGAAGGGGTTCTTCACTTACCAAGGACAAAAAAAGATGAAGTGTAGTATCAGAATAGATACTACACTTTGCTTCTAGTCAAAGGGTCGAAGGTATATATTTTGTAAATAAATACTCAGTAATTGATAAATTCTATTTAATCACCCTGACAAGTACTATCACACCACATCAGAGTGGATTTGGTACTGGCAACCAAGTGAGTGAATGAGAGAGAGAGAGAGAGATGAAAAGAAAAGAGAGAGTGATGAAAGGGAGACAGAGGAGAGATGAAAGGGAGACAGAGGAGAGATGAAAGGGAGAGAACGAGAAAGAGAGATTTAGTTGAGAGGGTATGGAAATATGGTAGACAGAAGTGAAAAAAAGTAAGAAGGGCTGGGGAAAATGGATTTAGGGTAGAATGGGCGAATGCCTTGCTCAAGGGTATCCCAGATAGTTTAGTGTTGTGTTCAAGACAAACTATTCAACTCTGACAGGTACTCCCACACTGGATCAGTTGAGTAACGGTCACTAAAAGGTGGCTCCATATTCCCCTAAAGATCCCCAACTCCCACCACTGGATACGCTTTAAGGTCATATGTAGGAGCTATATATGAATGCGTATTTCTTCTCTTCACCTATAGGTTAAACAGTAGAATCGACTTCACGCTCAAGCATTGTTATGACAACTACTTTAGGAGAAGGAAAAGCACGAAATAAAATCATCTCTGCCAAACGCGTGGCTGGTATCAATATCGACGCAAAGAACAGTTTCTCTCAAGTGAGTGAAATTGCTTTGGAACTTTTAAAGCTAAAATGTAATCTATCCACGATGCAAACAATAAAACATTATTTTATACGTTGGCTTTTAAATATGAAAGGAAAGAAAGAAGTTTAAAATAGGAAAAAACAAAAGAATTAAGAGAGAAAAAAAAATACATAAATTGAAGAATTAAGAATTGCGGTTGGCATGTCAGCCGGGCCTGACTTTTACATCTCTTAAATGTCTGAGTTCATTTTGCAATGAAGTACTTTTATTCCTTTTCCAGATGGAAGCCGAATGTTCTAATATAACTGGAGCACATTTTTTTTTTTAATATATAGAAAGAAAGAAGAAAAAAATAAATAAATAAATCAAAGTTGATTGAATTACAGGTGAAATAATACAGGTGATATCAATTTGCAATGTTCAAATCAAGCTAATATTCCAAGATCAATTTATTCAGGTCAAATCTCTAAAAGAAAATCAGCTTTTCAATAATTGAGAAGGTTTTGTCCCCCCCCCTCCTCGCACCTCCCAATATTGATATTGTTAAATGCTACTTAGCAGCTACATGCTTTTGAAGTTAATCTAATATATAAAGTAAGCGATTTATTTGGATTCTTTGGACTACTGTTCACATCTTAAGTGTTAGTTTCACAATGTTTCGGTCAGTGTAATCTCTGACCTTTTTCATGTGTATCATGTTGAACTCAGGAATTTGCACAGAATTTCAAATGGAACTCTTTATCCACGGGGGCAGCATGCTCTCGTTGCATCAGCCATGACATAAGAAATTCACAATTCTATTTTTGAGTGTCAGTCTTCCATTCCAGTTGATATCTCACTGCTGATGCAATTCTCTACATGTATAAGAGCCAAGTGTATCCAAGGATGGAGTACTGTTGCCACATCTGGGCAGGAGCTGCAATAATCAGCTTATCCTGCCTTGACAGAGTTCAAAAATAGACTTTGTAGCCTAGTGGGGATGCCCTTTTCTCTTCCCTGGAACCTCTTTCCTACAGAAGAGATGTTGTGAGCATGTCTCTGCTCTATCATTATTTTCATGGCAAGTGCTCGTCTGAGCTCCAATCTATGGTCCCCTCTGTCCTGACTTTCACACAAAAAAAAAACACTCATCTAGCTGAAACCACTATCAATAATTTCCCTCACTCTTTATCTGTGTCTAAACATAAATATAGATTCCATGAACAAAGCTTCTTTCTTAGAACTGCACGCCTGTGGAACTCTGTTCTGTTTCCCTGCTTTCCAACTGATTACAATATGGTTGTCTTCAAGTCCAATGTGAACAAATTCTTGATGGGCCATCCCCTTAAGTAATCCAATTTACAAAATTTCCACTGCTAACGATTACTGATATGTTCCCCTTGATCTTTGTACTCTCATTAACCCTTATCCTCGAGTGGCCTCTGGGTTTTGGGTGGTGACTCCTTTGTAAAATCAATTGAACTTTTAATCTTCAGAAATTCTGTATGAAAATGTTTCCATATTAGTTGGATTCTTTGGACTACTCTTCAACGTTATTTTCATGATTCACAATTGTTTTTTGAGTGTTTCCTACACTGAAGATTGAATCTTCAACCTCCAGAAGCAAAACTTTTACAACTTAATTTTACCAAGTACTCTATTCACTACACTACGGGTCCTTTCGGTGTACAACAAGATACACGTGAAAAAGGTCGGAGGTTACACGAACCGAAACGTTGTGAAAATAATACTGAAGATGAGAACAGTAGTCTGAAGAATTTTAATAATACAAATAATCCTCATCTCAAAAAAAAATTCAAAATCGTAATATAAAGTAAAGTTTGTCCATTTCTTGAATTTCTGTAATCAATATATTTCTTCTTAAAAAAACAAAAATCAATTTTTTTTTTTTTTTTGGGGGGGGGGGACGTTGGTCCATGTTCTTAACAAAAAAATCTATTTCGATTTTTTTCCCATCCCAAAACTAATATTTGTCCTATATATTACTTAATAATCGTATGTACTATCATGCGAGGCTATGATTGACCCTGAAACCCTGTTAATCATATCGACTAACCATATCTGAAAAACTTGAAGATATGGTTAGTAGAAAGTATTAACAAGGTTTTAGGGTCAATCATAGCTTCACATGACGGTACATATCTAATTGATTAGTTTAATCAAGCAAAATAATTTTTAAAAAAATAATAATTTGAAGTCAAATATTTGAGGTGCAATCTAGGTTTAAGAAAAAAAAAAAAAAGACAATGTGACATCAAGAGAATTAGGGAAAGGATTTAAACTTCTATCAAAATTGTCTGTTCAGAAGTAATTCTTCAAGAAAAAATTTAAATGAATAAAATACAGTTAAGGTTGAAATTTGTCTCATTCTGCAAGGAGGCATCTGTTCCAAGGGAAGGATAAATAGAACAGTATTAATCCAGATAATGATTGTGCCGTGATTAGGTGGGTGTGGAGCTGCAAATTGGAAAAAAAGACCCCATCAATTATGCTTTATCATGAACTTGATATTAATGAGAGATATCTTACACACTTGATACTTCAGGTAATCCGGCCAGGTACAGGGTCGTATGCTCGGGAAAAAATGACATGATTCCATTTCCATTTGATGACACCGTTCTTTTTTTCTTTTTTTTTGCTGCAGATCATCTACTAGTTGTACAAATCCCAAGAGCAATAAGAGCCTTCTATCATAAAGTGACACAATGTTCAACGAGCGAGATCAGAGATGCGCCGCTGCACAACTCATGCTCTCCACTGATTCAAGTTATGAAAACAGGACCATTGCCAACACCCTCAAAATGCAAATCCAGATGGTTCAACACTTGAGGGCACAGCTCAACAAAGTTTCCAGTTTGGTATCGTTTAAAGTGAAGGTCACATCATGCTATCTCACATCTTCGAGGTCGGCTTGAAACTCAACGCTGAAGTGTATCTGGATGTACTAAAGAGTGTGGTGATCCTCTGGTGAAATCAGGTGGCAGCTGGCAGACTCAGAGTATGACAGCAGGACTCTGCGCCAGCCCACAAGTCCAAAGAGACCTAAGCTTCGCCTCAGAAAGAGTGCTACGACTTTGTACTCTTCTCTCACCGAGCTGAACCTGCTGGACTACTTTGTTTGGTCATACGTCAAGAACATCACCAACATGACCTCCTACGACACCAAAGCCAGCCTGATCGCCGACATCCACTGAGCTCCTGCCAGCGCTTGTGGAAAAGGCATGCTCCCAGTTCCAGACTTGTATTGAGGTGGTGATTGAGGCTGAAAGTGGTTACATTGAATAATGTCAGCTCTACTACATAATCAAGGTTCCTGAATTAAATTTCTCAAAAGTTTTGAAATAAAGCTGTAGTGTTGTTTTCTTTAGGGTGACAACTTTATCCTTTCACCATGTACAGTGTGGTACCTTTTGCATCAACTCTATAATGTGTCTGGATATACTGGAGGGTAGACGGAGGAGGATGTAGTCCTAGTCTTTAAGAAGCAATATAACTGGGCAACCTAGTTGATGAAAACCTTTTAGATTGACCCGGATGGAGAGCAGATGTGAGACATTTCTTGGTGTTGTGCAACCCGAAGTCCAAGGCACACAGTACCGTAAATACTGAAACAAGATGAAGAGAAAAGAGGACAATATGCAGTACCCCCCCCTCCAAAAAAAAAAAAAAAAAAACTCCTTGTGAGAATAGGCAATAAGTATATACATAAGTATAATGAAATAATTTTCAGTACTTATTCAGAAATAACATTATTTAGAAACTCATTCTTAACATGGGGAATGGGGCTTTTTATAACTATTCTGTACTTTCACCTGACAATTTAATAAACAAAAGATACTGTAAACATTGAAGTCAACTTGAAAATCCTATCTAAAAAAAATAGCACGGCTCATAAACTGCATAAGTAGTGATAATTCTAGTCAGTGCAACTGTAAATTCCGATAGTATCGATTCTGATACCATGGCTCGTCTAGTTTCTCCAACTTTTCTTACAGGTGTGATAAAAAAAGAGTTGAACAATAAATTTGAGTTTTAATGTTAAGTATCCAGTTATATCTAGCTCTAATAATTTTTCTTATTATTGTTAAATATTACTTGTTATTTTGAGTTAGTGAAACTATAGGAATATTATACGTTGGGTTTGCAATTAACAGATAAAGATTACCGAACCATACCGAAACGGTACTAAATCCTAGCTGGGTTGCACCAGCTTCTTCTAAAGGAGGAAGTTTCAGAGGAATATTAAATTCACAAGCAGTCCCCTGTCACTTGTATATCTCCATCAGAAATGATAATGCTAGGTTTTTGCAATTGTGGCAGGGAGGTATTGAGTTCCTCCTACAGTGTTTGATCTTCCCAAATGGTTACCCATTTAATACTGATCAGGCTCAGCATTGCTTAATTCAATTAACTAACAGAAACTGGTGTGTAAACATGACTATAAATATAGATTAAGTAAGAGAGTAAAAAAATTTATTTATAAGTTTAAAGTTTTTTGATTAAGAGTACATGGCAGGATATGACGTCATAGAAAGAAGCATGTGGCAGAAAAGCTGTAATGTTCCCGCTTCTGGAAAAGTAGTTATCGAAGTAATCAGACATGTTTTTGAGTCTTTCTTCAGCCTATGAGGATTGAAAGGAAAAGATGCACTCCATCATGATGTACTTGCTATAAATTACTGTAGAAAGTACATCAAACCCCGGAGAAAATAATGAAGTTATTTGTTGTTCTTTTTTAATTGCTTCCATTATTCAAGCAAAAAGGAGAAAAAAAAAACATCTATGATTACTGCTGTTTCCACTATGACCATCTCCTAGAAATCAGAGTCAAACCTTTTTGAAATTTCAGGAGTCAGAATCAAACCATTTATTTTATTTATTTTTTAATTTTTCAAAATTTGGAGGAGTACTTGATTCTATAACTCCACAGTCCTGGTTGTAAACAAGTTTTACTCAAATACCAAAAAACTTCACGCCTAGTCTTACATTATTTCAACTACAAAGTGAGAGAAAGACGGAAACTTTAGCTCCTACATCACCACTATGACCATCTTTACATTTAGATGTCACTATACAATGAACAAACTCCTGTGTTTCACAGAGAGACGAGCAGCTGTTTCTGTTAACAGTGAAAACGACAATGGAGAATCTGAAGATTGAAGAAGCTCTCTCATGTTATGTTACACTAAATCATAAATCAACCTAATATAGTCAACATGATTTGATCTCGGCATAGCCAACTTCATAGTTTATCACAATCTTAAACTTTGCCACATTATTAGGTTACTCTAAAACGTAAACGAAATCTTAGAGCAAATAATGGAGCTATTTGTTATTTTAAATTGCGTCTATTATTCAAGACACCAAGAGAATAAAGAAGAAAATAATATCTCTACAGCTGCTACATCATTATAACCATCTTTACAACTACACATCACTACACATTGAGCCAATTGCTGTGCGTTTGAAGAGTTCTAGTAAAATATTCTGTGAATTTCAAGGGTTGGAATTGAGCACTTAAGCCGCTAGCTTCACAGTTCTGGTTATGAGCAAGTTACAGTTGAGTACCAAAAACTTCACCCCTAACCCTGACACTTCTTCATTATTAGGTGCAAGATTAGTGTGAAAAACATCAGTGATGGGTAAACATCCACTTCCCAATTAATATAGATATTTTTTTGTTGTTGTTGTTGTTTTTTTTTCACTTTGCATGAAAAGCTATTTGGTTTTTAGCTTCTAGATAAAAGAAAAGCTTCTTTTACTAAATAAAAGCAATTCTCAACCAAAACGTAATTGACGTCAGAATAAGATTTATGGGGGAAAAAAAAAAAAAAAAAAAATAATGGACATTTATGAAAAAGAAAAAAATATTGCATTTCTTTAAATAACAAGTGAAACAAGAAGAGATAAAACAATCGATAATCAATAACCATATTCTGGAACCTCATTTTGCTAATATGCAATCCACAGAACATGTGTTCTTTGTAGAAACCCAAAATTTAAAAGCTCCTCACACATCTTTCTCGCAAACTTGTGCAACTTACGAACTGACACAAATGATAACAATTTGTGTCTTCTATTAAAAATTATTATTCAATTCATTTGCAATAGAGCAAGTGACACTGTTTATTATTAAATAACGTATGTCCATGTGTCAGCAATAGTATTAAACAGTCTCTATGTATACCTCCCCCCTGAAGGACAGAATTAGACCAGCTCGGTTTTTAATGTTCGGATAATCCAGCCCCACCCCAAATAAAAAAACGTACACTGAAATATGACAAAAACAAAAATTGCCAGTCCAGAGAAATTTCACCTTCACTAACAGAACAGAAAAGATAAAGTGTAACATCAGAACACATACTACACTTTGCTCCTAACTAAAAAGATCAGGGTAGTTAATTCTTTTTTTATCCAGTATTGTATTATATATCTAACAAATTTATCTGTCAGGTTTTCCAAGTCAAACCCAAATATCAATCTGTCTGACATAGTGATACTTGATTCGCACTATTTCTATCATTTTTTCCCCCTTAACTATGTTTTTAGGACTAATATAATTTATTTCACTGTTTTTTGTTTTTTTTAAAGACTTATTACAGCTGTTGGAATTATAACATTTTGAATTACTCAATACAACATATTAAAGGGAAGTAATTATGTGCAATTATACAGAGTTCTTTGTCTTAAGTCCTTCAATTAAGCAATTTCAAGCATATCAATGTTTGTGTGGATTTTTTTTTCTTGCCTCCATATTAATTAAACATTATTATTACTATTAATCAATTATTGTGAAGTGCTAAAACCAACATTTAAAAGAAATTATACTTCACAAAATAATTTCATACCACATGTGAATGATTTTTTTGTTTTTGTAAATAATTTTACTTTTTGTTATTTCATTTTCTTTTTCATCTTTTATGCTGGTTATGGAATTGTTATTTTAGTTAACTTTATGGGGGTTTTACTTCTGGTATATTTGAGCAGTACCAATTTTGTGAAAACTTTACAATTGTACAATATTATTTTTAGCCGGTGTAAAAAGGAAAATATGACCTCTCATCTGAAATTAGTTTCGTACGTAAATTTATTACAAAACTGAGCAGTACCATTTCCTTAATTAGACATAAAATTTCAGTTTTTCTGTTATGTAGATCGCAATGTCGGACTAAAAAGAAAGGACCTCTTCTTTAACATTAAGTGTATACTAAGTGCTAAGTGTATAAAAAAAAAAGAAAAAAAGTGTATACTTAATATTAGAGAAGAGGTATTTTTGTCCTTGTTACGGTGATTAAAATATATTATTTAAATTTATCCACTAAAGAAAATTGGTACCAATACAGCAGAAGTAAGGTTTCTTTCATTTTATTTTCAAATCATTTTTTCTTTTTTTTTTTAATTATATATATATATATATATAGAGAGAGAGAGAGAGACAGATATATAATCTAACCATCCATTTAGTTTACAAACAAATCCATAAATTAACCACTAATTCCAGCAATATGAATTTTCAACTAATACAAAAACATATAAAACAAATTTTAAAACAGCCGACATGATAAATTAACATATAATAATAATAATAATAAAGGCTGAGAAGATACAACAATAATGAAAATGACTAAAATCTTAAGGAAAACCTTTGAATGTATATGAACTACAAATGCGAATAATAATAGAAACTGCAGCAAAAGTAAAACAAAAAGATAAACACCACATGAAAACAAGAAAACAAACTGTAAAATTGTAAGTTCACTACCTCCTCTTAATAAAAAAAAATGTATAATCAGCATCAAATGGCACCACGCCAAATAATCGAAAAGGGTCAAGGAGGATGGAAAGACAAGAGAGAGAGAGAGAGAGAGAGAGAGAGAGAGAGAGAGAGAGAGAGAGAGAGCTCTAATCAGGCCTCCACTGAATGAGTGAGAAATGCAACTGGGACCTTGGGGAAGCTTATTGCCACCTAAATTTCAGTGAAGACCAATAGTGATTTGCTAGCAAGAAACCAATAGCAAGCAGCTGTTGCGATGATGCAAATTCATTTGCAAAGGTTACCGAACCAACAGAGGTAGAGAAGACTGGAAATTTGGGAACGCCTTTTATCACCCAGACTCCATGAAACATCACCAGTTGCTGTCAATGAGCGATAACTTGTGAGAACTCCTGGTGAGTATAATAGAAACAAAATATACTTTGGTTTGATCCTTCCTATAAAAAAAAAATACATAAATTGGCAAAATATTCTTTACGATAATAGAAAAGTAAAAAGCAATTTAAAAATATCAATAAGAAGAGCTTTAAACTATTGATTGCATTTCATCCATCTAATCAATCAAATCAGGATCTTAAACAGGAGCATGTGTTCTATCCCAACTATTATCAACGGACCTGAGGTCATCTCGTCAGCATCAGACAAGGCCAGACTATTTGCCAAGAACTTTGCAGCTAATTCTACCCTATGCGACGATGACCATCAACTCCCTGTATTTCCTCCTATAACAGACAACACGCTATGCAACATACAAATATCTGTGCGTGAGGTTGCCAAGCTAATCAAGAACCTTGATTTCAGTAAAGCAACTGGCCCTGACAGCATTCTAGTTATAGTGCTGAAAAAGCTTCAACCAGAACTTGCCCCCATACTTACAAAACTGTTTAAGCATTGCTTTAAGGAGAAGTGCTTTCCAACACTCTGGAAAACCTCATCAGTATGCCCTGTATTTAAGAATTCAGGTGAAAAGTCATCTCCCTCTCAGTACAGATCAATAAGTCTCCTGTGTGTCATGAATAAGTTGTTGGAATCCATATTAAATAAAGAAGTAGTCAACCACCTCAACAGAAACAACGTTCTTAATGACATGCAATATGGTTTCCGCTCTGCAAGATCTACAGCAGATGTGCTAACGGTTATATCTCATAGAATTAGTGAATCTCTTGACAAAGGTTTCCTTTCCAGGGCAATTGCTGTTAACATATCAAAGGCCTTTGATAAGGTATGGCATAAGGGCCTACTTCACAAGATTTCCAGCTACGGTATTACTGGAAAGGTTTTCTCAATCATTAAATCATTTCTCTCTGATAGGTTCATAAGAGTAGTGGCTGATGGGCAGAAATCAGAGGCCCATAGTATTAATGCTGGAGTCCCTCAGGGGTCCATCCTAAGCCCAACTCTCTTCCTGATCTACATCAATGATCTCCCAAAATACTTAAATCATTCGTTGACATCTATGCTGATGACACAACCATCTATGGCAACACATCAAAGGCTGTAAATGACAAAGTTCTCTCTAATTCTCTCTCCTCTGATCTTGAGCGTGTGGTACAATGGGGAAAGAGGTGGCTGGTCACTTTTAATGCATCCAAAACCAAGCTTCTATCTTTACATCATCAACGCTCTGATCCCCATCTGGCATCAATTGAAATGGATGGCTCTCGTCTTGGGGAGGCTCCATGTTTTGACAAGCTTCTGGGTTTGACCTTTACTCTTGATCTGAAATGGAACACGTACATCAAATCTGTTGCCAGGGACGCTGGGAAAATGGTGGGATCCTTCTACTGCTCCAGAAGATATCTCACTACTGATGCAATTCTCTATCTGTATAAAAGCCAAGTAGGTCCAAGGATGGAGTACTGCTGCCACATCTGAGCAGGAGCTGCTAAAAACAGCCTATCCTGCCTTGACAGAGTACAAAATAGACTTCGTGGTTTAGTGGGAGATGCCCTTTTCTCTTCCCTGCAACCTCTCTCCCACAGAAGAAACGTTGCAAGCCTGTCTTTGTTTCATCGTTATTTCCATGGCAAGTGCTCGTCTGAGCTCCAATCCCTCGTCCCTCCTCGCCAATCTTTCATGAGAAACACCCGTCTGGCTGAAACTACTGTCAATAATTTTCCCCAATCTTTATCTGTGCCTAAATCCAAATGTAGATTCCATGAGCAAAGCTTCTTTTTTAGAACTGCACGCCAGTGGAACTCTCTGCCGCTTGCCTGTTTCCCACCTAACTACAACTTGAATGTCTTCAAGTCCAACATAAACAAACTCCTGACAAACCGCCCTCTTAAGACACTCTATCAAAACCCCTAATACTAATGATTACTACAATACTATCTTGTTGATTACTGTACACGCAATAACCCTTATGCCTGAGTGGCCTTTAAGCCTTGATAAGTGGTGACCCACATGTAAAAAAAAAGAAATGAACGCAAAAACATTTAACAATAGTATAACTACTACTACTACTACCACCACCACTACTCCTACTATTACCAATTTATGTAATTGCAGCATAAAAAATAATTGCCCACTAATGAATAAATGTTTGATAGTTTATGTCATATACAATGCAACTATAAATGATATCGACAATGAACACTTAGTGTATACATAGGGGAAACAGAAAATAATTTCAAGTGAAGGTGTAATCATATTACACCATTGATAAATGGAAAATATTGAAATAACATTGCACCCTCTCTCTCACTATATATATATATAAAAGAAAAAACAGTGCTAATATCAATTGGGAAATTGTAAAATTAGGCCCCTCTTTCAATATTAGTGAAAACCTTTAATTATTCTGATATAAAAAATATCACCATTCATATAAGGGGAGTTCCAAAGTAATTCCACACAAATGGATCAGAGAGGATTGCAAATTGCATTGCTATGATGACTAAACTTGTGCATTTACAATCTGAAAGTTTCATCTCTCTTGCAGATATTGACGGTGTAAGACTAAGAAAGCAACCTCTGTCACGGACGTGCAGCAGAAGCAGAGATGTGTGATTGAATTCCTCGATGCAGAATAAATTGAACATTCACTGGTATCTGTTGAACGTTTATAAAGCCGATGCAGTTGACATCAGCACATTTAGGAGATGGGTTCATTGATTTCTGTGGTGACAGAAGTGGTAACGACAGAGCACGCTCGGAACATTTACGATGGAGGCATCAAAAGAGGCTAGCAAAAGTGCACTGAGAATGGTGGTGCCTATGTAGAAAAAATAAATTCTAGACCACAAAAAGTTGTTAGTTTTAATGGTACCATTCCCATCTTCGTAGCCCTTCAATGTTTTAGTTTGTTTCTTTTAGTTAAAAAATAAGCCTTATATATAGACGCATACATTTCACATTCATACGCACGCACATATGAATTGAAAATTGTACATATTATGCACCATTTTTAGCTATTTTCTTTGCTCCTGAAAAGGCCCATGAAACAGTGGGTGAAACATTGAGTAATTAGGTCTCTTTTTTCCATTTTTAATTCATTCGAATTTGTTTTTTTGTTTTATTCTTTTATTATCATACACATCCATACATTTCACATTCATATATACTAGATATATATATAGATATATATATATAAAGGGTATAGGGAGGCAGAATTCGAGTTGACTAAATTCCTAAAGTACCAGAAGGCATAAAACTGTTCATTATTTACAAAAAAATCATTTTTCAAAAACGCTGATATTTGAGATTCTACTGACAGCAAAACCGTTTGTAACTACATTTTATCATTCTCATGGGTGTGGATCTTTTTAGAAAAATACCAAAGGAGGGGAAAAAATTTGATGGTAATTTGAGGGTGAAATGTAAAATAGATTGGCATACAAGACCATTTGCGATGACAACAGCACGGATGGCATGAGCAGCATTAACACCAAGAAGACAATAGTTCTGTCCCTGTATAACAGAAAAAACTGGCTGCACATATGCATACATATTTTACTTAAAACTGGAGAAAATCCAAAATTTCATCAGGACGAGATCTTAAAGAAAAGTTAAAATATGTGACTAAATATCAGCAACCACTTTATTAATATTCTGGACACATGTTCTCCGTAGCCTAGGAATGCAATTTTCGAAAGTTTCCTTTTAAAATTCTTGTTTAAAATTTTAGCCTGTCTCGTATTGACATATATAGCCAATGTTTGTATAAATAATAGTAACATTCATATGATTATTTATCAACTCTACACCTGGAATTTATATAATAATACAAAGTTCTGATAACCATGTCTTTACTCACCTTTAAAAGAACAATGACACATGAACAATCAATAATAGATGGATATATATTGAATTCTCCATAAGTGTGACTCTTCAGATGTCATAAAATCGTGTCCAGATTCCTCAGAAGAAAAACAAAAAAACACACACAACAGTAACAACAGTCAGTTTTCGACTTCTGAAAAATAACACTTATGGAAAATCCATGATATATAACAGTATATGATCGGTGGCTCTTTTTTTCTTTTTTTTTTTTCATTTATTGGGGGTGGAGTGAATAAAAAACAGGGTTACCGGAATCTAATTTTGTATTGCTTATTTATATATGCTCTCATGTTAAAAATATCTTGAAAGTAGGACTAATATATATATATATATATATATATATATATATATATATATATATATATATATATATATACATATACCCACACTTTATAGTATATCGCTTCACTAAAAACAGACATTTTATGCTAATCTCAAAAAGGTTCAGTTTTATATATATATATATATATATATATATATATATATATATATATATATATATATATATATATATAATACATGCCATGTCATGAAATGAATGTCATGAAGACAAAATGTAATGAAAGACAGAATGCAATAAAGGAATTAAACATGTGAGAAAGAATAACAAGCAAAAGATGTTCAGATTTTGTTCAGATAGAGAAACAATTTTTAGCATAATGATAGAATAAGATTAATTAAACACATTGGTGTTTTTCTTTCTCCCGTGTTTAATTGGTTCATTCCATTTTGTTTTTCGTTTACGTATATAACATAAAATGCAAGTGTGCGCATACACAACAAACATGTTTATCCGTTATGTATAATGCTAAGTATATTTAAAAAAAACATGCTAATGCGTGTGCCTTTTTTTTTTTTTTTTTTACAATTATGTGTTTCATACAATACATCAGACGACAGTATAACATGGACAACAAGAACCTATAAAAATACATATGGAATGAAAAATGAATTTAAAAAAAAAAATAATAAATGATAAAGATATTTTGGATGAACGGAAACATGAATTTGTGACATGCTATAGAAAATATGTGTGGTTTTTTTTTTGTTTGTTTAGTAACAAAAAATAATTATATATAAAAGAAAGCAAACATCATAAATGGGGCCGCATGAACATTAAATAACAGTTTATAAAAAAATGATGATCAATCTGTAGAACTAGACGATCTCAAAAGAAGAGGTGTGAGAAAGGGGATAACATCTTCACCAGACAAAAAGGCACATTTTTAATCTTTAATGTCACAAAAAATTTGAAGCTGTCGTTATATGTGGATACAGAAAAATTAAATTAAATATATTTTGTAATAAAAACATTTTAGTATAAATTAAAAATTATTCCTTAGTAATATTTTGCCTAGCAATTATATATATATTTTTTAATTTTAATTCTAAATTTAATTTAAAAAAAATTTTTCATGAAAACAGAAAATTTTTTTAAATATTTTTTTAATTAAAAAAAAAAAAAAAACATTTACTATTTTTTTTTTTTTTTCATTTCTGTTTAATATTTTTTACTTTCTTCCTCACCATTGTTTTATTATAATAGAATAAATACTTTAATGATTAAGGTAGTTACTTATTTAGTAATAATATGTTTTGGGTGAAATTTAAGTCTGCCAAGTGCAAAAAAAAAAACAAAAAAAAAAACATTGCTTTGCCTGTCTCCATACACAAAAGGAAATTATCTCATTGGTTTAGCTTAATCATGTGACAGAAAACTTTTACTGTTATTTAAGAGTTACAAATGTGAACTCAAGTGAAGAATCCTCATATGAATTCATATAAGTCATATGTATTCATTATAAAATTTATAAGTTTTCACTTTTTATTTATTTAAAATGTAAATACATTGAGAAATGTATCTAAAATTCAGGTAAATACTCAATGAACTGGAATATTAAAATACATAAACTAAACTTGAATTTTTTTATTTTATTTAAAAAAATATAATCCTTTTACATAGTAATTTACATTTAATATTAATTTTGTAGATTTAAAGAATTCATAGAAATTGCATGGTTTAGAAATTAAAAATAAAAAGAGCAAGAGAAAGATATAGAGAAGCTTCAGACATGAGATTTATGGTGAAGATGTGGTTATCTAGTAATATATCTAACATATAAAGTTATCTTGTACCAGTTTAAAAGTTGTACCTAAATAGCATTTAAGCTGACATATCAAACTTTGATTCTGACTAACCAATTTTCATTTGTTACTGTTGCACCATGTTATTAGTGCTATAATAACGTTTGTCACTACAATTTATAAAATTAATTAGTCCCGTTTAGACAATTTACTATATGGATATTTTTTTTTAATGATGTCTGAAAAATCAAAACAGGATAATCTCATATTTTTTTGATTGAAGTATATAAACAAAAACTAAAAGCGTAAATAACTTCACTGCATCTGATTAGGTACAGTGAGCCAATAACGCTAATTCAACAAAATTTTTGATTATTAATATTCTTTCATAACTGATGATTGACGACATTAAAAACGTTGGTATAATTTTAGCTCTTTACATCAAGTGGCTTCATGCCTTATCTGGAGCAATTTGCCATAGAAAAAAAAATCCACAAAACACAACTTTAATAGTTGAATGATAGTGAAAATGAGCATAGAGTCTGGTAGCAGATGTTGGGGTTGATTAGTGATGGAGGAGGGGAATCATGATGCTGGGTGTAGTAGGGATTAGAAAATGACTATGAGCATGTGGTGTGTTTATGGGGGACGGGGATGACTGACACTTGTACAAAAAAAAAAAAAAAAAAAAAAAGAATAATCAAGAACCTGGATGATGTCGAAGAGTCAGATAACTGTGACGATTCTGCCGATGATGAATAAAAGCTAAAAGAGAGGAAAAGTAAACAAAAAATTAAAAACTAAAAAAAAAAAAAAAAAAAAGCAAATAAAAATTAAATAAATTAAAAAGCATTAAAAGCAAAAGGCAAGCATGTATTAGTAAAAATGTAATGCGTTTTTGAAATGATGATAATGAGGATGAAGACAATAATAATGATGATGATATGAATGATAAAAATTATGATAATGATGAAACTGATAATGAATGTGAAAAGAATTATGAATGAATTGTGTGAAGGATCAAAAGAAAAAAAAAAAGAAAAAAAAAAGAAAAAAAGTTCAATACTGATACCAAACTTTGTTTCCAGATTCCAGAAACATCACTGTTTGTTTTTTTTTATTATTTTATTTTTTAATTTTTTTTCTACAAATTAGCATAACGGTTAATGAATAAATAGACCAGGGGTCAATATTCAATCGAACCATACTAAAGATTTATATTAAAAAAAAGAAGATATTTTATACCTTTCCTAAACACTCAGAATCATAAGGTAAATATAAAGGCCAAGTGGAGCAATTGAGAAAAAGAAATGCTACCCTCCCTTACATCTTACTTTGCGTGGTGACCAACAAAAAAAAGAAAGCATCTTCAGGTTGCCTTTGACTATGTCCAAACTATTATTTGAGGAGAATATTGTAGTTTGCTTGAAGCATTATGCACAGTGTGTAAGAAGTTGTGTTTGAAGACCATGACACTGCAGTTTGGTAGGAAAAATACTATTGGATGCGAAACCAGTTTTCTTGCTCTATGTGCTTAGCATTAGGCAGGATTTTCCTGGATAGAGCTTCCTTGCAAAAGTTTCGCACATGTGCAACACATTATCGTGGGACTGTTTCCTTGCAGACTATGACAGTAATCTTCAAATCCAATGTCAGCAAATACTTGTCATAAGTAATCCAATTAGTCCATTCCTTTGGTCAATTTCAATACTTCCATAGTTTTCTTGTTTTTAATTGCTAATCATTGCATCTGAAATCCTCATCATAAGCTATTAACATACATTTTTTTTTGTCTCACTCCCTACGATAAATTTTTTGGCTAATAAAATTCTTTTAAAACAAATTGGAGATCATCTAAGCAAACTCAAACCACAGAGTGAATGTAGTATTTTGGTGTGAATGTCTAGCATAGGGTAAGCTCAACAGTTTTTTATAAAATTGAATGATTATTATTGCAATATTTATTTTATGTATAATGGGGGTATGCTCCCTCAAAGTTGGGCGATACTATTTATAAACACTGTTGAAAGGAACTGACGAATCAAATTCACGTTCTGCTATCAGTCAATCAGAAACCAGAATTGCTCCATAAAAATTAGATCATTTTAGCATTCCAGCACATAATTTTTCCGTGTCAACACAAGGATCTTTTGTTCTTTGGCTGCAAAATTATAAAGTCCAGAACCTGTAATAAACAGCTGCCCACCGAAAATTCCTCATCTCCAAGACTTGTAAAGAATAACTACCCATCAGAAACTTCTGACATTAAACATGGCTTCCAATTCAAGAATTATCATCCCCCCCCCCAAAGAAAAAAATAACGATTCAGGCTTCATGCCTAAGGTAAAGAATCAAAATTATGATTTTTTTTTTTTTTTTTTTTAAATCAAAAACAAACGAAAAGACTCGTTGTGAATGTACATTTTTTTTGCTTGAATAAATTTTCATCCTGCAGTGGCTATTTGTCTTGATAAGTGATTTTCTATTCTCAGAATATTTATGTCAGTTCAATTAAAGATGTCTTTTTGTTGTTCTTTCCCAACTATCATTTATTTTTGACAACATTACAGATTCGATCAAGATAACAGAAATAGATATACGAATGGGCTCAGCTGAGAAACAAATATGACAAGAGAGCGAAAATAAAGGGGGGGGGGGATAATAACCTAACAAAATGATAGGTAACAATAAAACAGTTTCTCTCAAAAACTGATTGATATTGACCAATTATCATGAGAATAGAAAGTTCTTTGTAACCTATTCATAACGTATGAGGTGAGAGAGAGAGAGAGAGAGAAAAAGAGAGAGAAATGCATATTGATTTTTTTATTATTGGTGACACTCGATAGGCAATAATTTATTTCTTCATCTGCCATCTCCGTATCTTCTTATTTTTATTTTTTTATATTGAAATAGATGCATCCATGCATCTCCATAAATGCTTGGTCTGTCTGTCCGTCCATCATCCTTCAGTTCAAAATAATTGGTTTGGTTGTTTTGTTTTACTTTTCGGTTTATTTAATGCCAAAATTAATCATTTTGAAAGATTTTATGCTTCAAGTTGTTTATATCTTCAAATATTTATTCAGGCAGTTTGGTTTGGCTGTTTAGTTGAAAATTGTTATTTTTGTTTTTGACTTTGCAAAACCTGATCGAGTTATGCAAAGAAAAAAAGGAAGGGGAAAAAACAACATCAACGTTTGCTGCATTTTAGGCCAGGAAGCCGGTATCTTAAGACAGCCTGATCTTTACAAAATGTGAAAATTGAATGGACGTATCTTGTGTCTTTTACAAGAGACTTCACTTCAAGAACTGGAATATGAAGTCTTGCAACCTCCTCCCAATATTGCGCCAACCGATTAAAAAGATTTTTTTATTCCCCCTTAACAAAGCATATCACCATTAAAATGTAAGGATCAGATTTATAGGGAGCATCTTAAATGGAGTTGTGCAGCAAGATATTTGTTCACATTACATTTAAATGTCTGCATGTTGGCATAATCAAGGAAATAGTGAGAAATGTGTGTTGGGAGAGGTCAGCACAAAAAAAAAAAAAAAAAAAAGAAACAACAACTCCACCTCCCTAAGCAACTCCAATGAATTTCAACTTAGTTCAAATTAAGGAAAAAAACACAAACTGCATACGTGCAGGAAGGAAAGGGGGACAGGAAGTCATTCTTTAATAACACATATCATCTAACTCCCCTATCCCCTTTATGAATTGCTTCAAGTGTTAGCCTTCATGTCAAAATTAGCAGTTTCAGTTTTCAGAGAGAACTCTCATAGAGGGGGAAAAAAAAATCAACTATTTCTCCTTTTTATAAAGAGTGGATTTCAATCAAAAACACACATCCATGACACTCAAGAATAGTGCCATTCAGACTCTAATGTACAATCATTGTCCAAACAATGACTGCATCTAACAAAGATGGGAGATCCCATCAAGGAAACAAATCTATACTATACTTATTATTTTAGATCTTCCGCCAGCTAATTTGATTCTATTTCGGAGCTCAAAGATTAATATATAAGTGAACTGCTGTCAATTTTTGGTCTAGAAACTTGAAACTTGATATATAGAGTAACCACACATGTGGAATAAATTAGATTTAGTTTTGGGCCAGGAAAAAAAAAGTTGCTAGAGGTCAAAATAGAAAAATTGGAACTTGGTATGCATAAGTAGAGTTAAAGTGCATCCTCTATGCATGTGCAAATACACAAGTATTTATTTAAGTGCGTTAATTTATCAAGTTTTTCTATGCAGGTGTCCTCATGTGAGATGGTAACAAATAACACTGGAGAGCTATTTTTGTTTTGATTCTCGCTGATGGCACCCAAGTCATATAAATATATTTATATTTTAAACTTTTGAAATCATGAGTATATATTTGGTACAATCAATAGAGAATTGACTTTATAACAACAAATGAGAAATCTGCAAGTAAAATATCATATTTAAATGCATTTTACCACTGGGCTATGCTGGGAAACCTGCTAGTACATTTAAAAATTTTGAGATGAGGACTGACAATTCATATTATTGGAATTATTATTCTCAGTTTTTTTTTCTTTTTTTTTTTTTTTACAAAGTTTCAAATGATAGAAACTCTGACCTTTTTAAGGTGCATCGTTTTAAACTCAAGAATTTATATACAATTTTAAACTGAACCTCATAGGTGTAGATTGTTCACATTCTGTCAGCGCAGAGGCTGTTCTTGGCCTTCGGGCCAGGAGCGGAAAAGGAACTAATCAGTTCTGGTCAATGTGGGGGCAACCCTTCATATCGGACAATTACTTTTTAAGTCAATTAGTTTGGTCAATGTGGGGGAAAACCTTCATATCAGACAATTGCTAATTTTGGACCCTGCCAGAGTGCCCCCTTGGGGGAGCTGGTTTTTCCTCCCCACATTAAAAAACGGCCTTGTGCATAATTTGCTCTGTGGGGACGCAAATAAATAAACAGCCATGACAGAGTAGAAGTAATAAGTAATTTTTATTTCATTCTTAGTATCATCTATAGTGAGAAATGAACCGTAACCTTCAGAAAATTCTCACTTAACACCTTTATCCATTGTGCTCTGAACAATATAACAATAGCCAACTATTCCTCTGGCCTTCGTCAGTTGGTAACTGCGATGGATAGGAACTTTGAATCTCCAAACTGCATTCTCAGCAATCACTGCCATCCGTAGTTGTTGTCGTCTCACCACGTTTTGGCCAAGTAAGCCTTTGGCCGGCTTTGGGTAGGATTGAAACCGCTATCTTCAGACAATGCTCATCTGGAACCGTAGAGATTCAACATCTCTATCAACTGTGCCACGGGCCCCAAAGGGCAATCAAGGTTGGGTTTTTTGATCTTATAAATCCACGTTTATTTATTATCTGATCTTCCATGGTCGGGTCCGTATCGAATGGTATATATATTATTTTAATTGGAATTCATCATTGACTACGGATGGCAGTGATTGCTGAGAATGCAGTTAGGAGATTCGAAGTTCCTATCCCGTCGCAGTTACCACCTGATGAAGACCAGAGGAATAGTTGGTCGAAACGTTGTGAAACAACTAATAAAGATGAGAATAATAGTCCGCAATAAATTAATATAAATAATACTCATCTCAATAATAAATTCCAATTAAAATAATATATAATAAATTTTTAAGCAAGTAAAATATCTGTTTATTTTCCTAATATTGCGTTGTGATTTGGCTTTCAAGCGCACTTAATACGTATTTTATTTTATTCAAATTAAATCAACACTTCTATTATGGAACTCACATGTTGACGATAGAAACAATTAGTTTTAGATAATTTTTATTTTCCCTTTTATAGCATATTGTCTGCCATTGAAAGAATTCTATGACAAACGAAAAGAATACATGGCTATGTGAGGTTGGGGATTATGAAGGGTGGTTGCACAAGGTCAGACATAAGGTCAATGATAGACATACTCTGCAGGTGAAATAAAATATGTGGGGAAAAAGGTTTTTGGAATTGGATTTTGAATGATAAGATCTAACGAGAAATGGAATGTTGACAGAGAAGGACATAAAAAATATTACCCTATAGTTCTTAATAACAATGCCTCCCCACGGGGCAAAGACATCAGGGTCGTTTTTTAAAGTGGAGAAAAGAAACAAAAATAAAGTCGTAACGGATTTCTCCTCCACTGAGAGAACAAGAAATTGAAGTGCAGCATCTGAAGAACAGATACTACACTTTGATCTTGGCCTAAAAACCGTCTAACATCCTATTTTATATAATTCACTAAGTCACTGGGGCGAAGCATGTGAATCTTCATCACGGTGGGTTCCTGACTAAAAGCAGGTAATCAATCAATTTGGTTTGAAAAAAAAAAATAAATAAAATAAAGGTGGGGGTCACCAATTTCAGTGACATTAAAGTACTGGAAGTGTAGAACATTCATTGATCCTCATTCAATTACGCGCAACACCGAGTATCCCTGCTAGTCTTTTTACAAAGTCATGTTGAAGGTTTTTGATGGCAAAAACTATATAATACGTCAATTACCTTCAAGCAGTTATAAGAATTATCAAATGTCACTTGTAGATATTTATTAGATTACTGGTGGTTGAATATTTGTATGTACATTACATAAACTGAAATAAGTATGGCAGACGAAATAAGTCACCAACGTCGATGTTGAAGTAACAGAGGAAACACTATTTACTGGCTGGATTTAACGAGTGTTTTGCGGTTAAGATCGGCATATTGAAAGCAACCCTCTAGTGTTCAGACGAGATAAGCTGAGAAGGGGGTCACTGAACTCAAGTGGTTTGAAGAGTAATTGCCTATTAATGATTTACTTGAAGATTAAACTTTAATATAACCTAAAATAGTCCATCTGTGGAAATCTATACTGCAGGGCTGCTTTCCAGCTGACTACAACATTCGTTTTTAAGTCCAATGTAAGAAAGTTCTTGTGAAGTCGTTATCTTTATTAATCAAATTCTACCGAATATCCACCCCTACCGATCATTATAGTGTTGTCTCACCGACCGTTTGACACTCATTAAGCCTTACCCTCAAGTGGCTTTTGGCTCTTGATAAGTGGTAACTCCTATATATATATATGGTACACTACTACCCTCTAAAAATATGCCACTGATGAAATTAATAAAATTCACAATCCTTTCTACAATCCAACAATATTTAGTACAAATCAACTTCACTGGGTTTGACTTGTCCACCAAATTTTAGCCATGAAAACTCAACAGTCTTTGTTTTATTGATGTTCAGTGATAAGTACACCTGGTTATGACATAAAAAATTATCAATAACTAACACACTTTTTTCTTGGTACTGCTCTAAATTTTGGTTTTGATAGTTCTCTTTTGTTCTGGAGTAGTCAGATTTTTTTTTTATAAATCTTAACTTCAAGGATAACACCACAAATAAAAATCTAGAGATTTTATTGTCTAGTGAGTCTGAAGCTCATTCAGGATCACACTTCCTACTGATAAAACTATCCCTAAAATGCGCCCCTCCATATGATTGAATGACTATAAAAACAAAGACTGTTAAATATTTATGGTTCAAACTTGGTGGACAAATTAGATACAGCAAGGACCAAAATTCGTCTGAAATTACAAATGAATAAGATTTTTTTTTTGTACCTACCATTCCTTATTAAAGCTATTCCGGTCAAAAGTATAGGGGAGTTACTTTATAGTCAGGATTATATACGCTGCTGTTTTCTACATGTTTTAATTTAGTCAACAGGTTATTAAGATGTTCATTTGCAAATTTATGAACAGTCATGCAAAACGTGACATAATCGTGTGGAGCATGACACGAGAGTTTATATAAGCCACTGCAATTAATTTAAAAAAAAGTTGTTTTTTTTTAAATGAACATCAAAATAAACAACACACTGGATTTAAGTATGTACCAAATATCAGTATGAATAGCAGAGAATATAAGGTGAAACATCATTACGGATGAAGAATAGATCCAAAGAAGACTACAGGTCACATGGCCGAAATGTAGGGGGGAAAAACCCCCATCAAATGCTGCTAAAGACAATAGTAGTAAAAAAATAAATAAATAAAAGCGGCAAAACAAATAAAAAAAAAACAATACAAATGAAGATAACAGTTCTCTCTTAACACATGGAAACAACAAAAAAAAAATCATTCCTCTTTCAATTTTGTCAAGAATCAATCAAGAAAGTAAAGTTGCCTGCAAGATCAATAATTCAGATTTTATAGATTAGCCATGTTCTTAGTCTATTTATAGTTCAATAAACGCAGACAAATGGTATGCATATATATATATATATATATGCATATATATATATATATATATATATGCATATATATATATATATATATATATATATATATATATATATATATATATATATATGCATATATATATATATGCATATATATATATATATATATATATATGCATATATATATATATATATATATATGCATATATATATATATGCATATATATATATATATATATATATATATATATGCATATATATATATATGCATATATATATATATATATATATATATATATATGCATATATATATATGCATATATATATATATATATATATATATATGCATATATATATATATGCATATATATATATATGCATATATATATATATATGCATATATATATATATATATATATATATATATATATGCATATATATATATATATGCATATATATATATATGCATATATATATATGCATATATATATATATGCATATATATATATATGCATATATATATATATATATATATGCATATATATATATATATATATATATATATATGCATATATATATATATGCATATATATATATATATATATGCATATATATATATATATATATATATATATATGCATATATATATATATGCATATATATATATATGCATATATATATATATGCATATATATATATATGCATATATATATATATATATATATATATATGCATATATATATATATATATATATATATGCATATATATATATATATATATGCATATATATATATATGCATATATATATATATATATATATATGCATATATATATATATGCATATATATATATGCATATATATATATATATATATATGCATATATATATATATGCATATATATATATATGCATATATATATATATATGCATATATATATATATATATATATATATATATATATATATATATATATATGCATATATATATATATGTATATATATATATGCATATATATATATATGCATATATATATATATATATATATATATATATATATATATATATATTTGCAGGACGTTATTTTATTATACTTTCATGTTGTAAATTTAGAAAATATGGGTAATGGTGGATTATAATTAAGAAAATAAAATAGATGAAACCACAAATATTCAACAAAGAACTGTTTCATACTTTTTTGTGTTTTAATGACTTTAAAAGTATTTTTATTTCAATTTTCGTTCAAATACAATATCATCAGAGTCTGAATTCAAAATGGTTATCTCCAATTTCCAGAAATCAATGAAGTCTGATTACTCTTCTTTTTTTTTTTGCGTATTTTTGTCATTTTTCTCCTTTCAATTAGGCAGATAAGTACATTTTATTGCGTTTGGAAAATTTATTTGTTGTGCATTTGTTTTTTTTCACAGGAAAAGATGCAAAACCCATCAATCAAACTTTGATAATTTTCGGAAAGCCATCCATCCACCATTGCGAAATGTAACTAGCGATATTGTATTTGAACGAAATCTTAAATTGAAATAAAATCTTTTTCAACTACTTTAAAATCAACACATTAAAAAAAAAAAAAAATTAAAAAAAATTTACGCAGGTAGATAGAAAAGTAACTTTCTCGTCTTTGGTTACAGTTATTTGTTTATTATTTTATTATTTCTTTTTCACCCAGTTTTTCGTTGTTGATTATAATGCGTCATTGCTAAAATAGGCTACAATAAAATGTACAGTATCCCTTGACTAATAAGAATTATTACAATAAAAGTGAACCCATGCCATCTAAATTGACATTTTTTTCATTGCTCCAAAAATCATTAAAAATGCAAATAAATTGAAAAAAAATTATCTTTGCTTACAAAAAATAATGATTAAAGTTAGCTATTTTTTGGTAAACAGACAGATACACATAAAGATATGTTGCCACTACAAAGTACACATACATATTTAATTAGAGAATGTACTCTGCTTACATAAAACCATATCTGGTTTTTGTTTAGTGAAATTCAGAAGAGGTAGTTTTTCTGTCTCTTAAAAAAACGTACTCTCCCACCATTCATCAATAACAGGAAGATTTTTTTAGTAAGAGACATTTGTTTCGATGATGTACTAGTATTTTAACTCCATAGTAAATGAACGTTTTTAATACACACACACAAGCGTGTGTGTGTGTGTTAGAACATATAATCACAATTGGAAAAAATTGAGCTTATTTTCTGATGCCAAAAACAATCCTTTTTGTTTGTTTAAACTTAATTTTCAACTGCTAGTACGAATGAGAAAATAAATATTTATTAATCTTAAACTACCAGTAAAACTAAAATCTACCCCCTCACAAGTGTATTTCTTATGCTTGTGAAAATGGGGTTTTAAGGTAATTTAAAAAAAACAAAAAAAAACACAAAAAATAAACTCTTTACCTAAATATTTAGAGATTTTAAAAGAATCGAATCAGCAATTAAATGAATCAGTAAAAATATTGGATTTGTTCCATCACTATATATATATATATATATATATAGGTTATGTCATAAAAATAACAATATACTTAATTTTAGTTACTTCCAAACGTACAACTTTTATAATTAAAGTCATTTAGAAAAAGCAATTGTGTTTACAAACAATACTAATACTTCGATTTAGCTGCTGCTGATACTTAATGAACAGCAACATGCTCCAACTACAAATCGCAAATATATATTTAAATATTGGTCAGAACATCAACCACTAGACTCTTTCTATTCAACAGGGTCAATAAAAGAGTCTCCGATCTAAGAATTCCTGCACTGTCAACCAAGCTCTAATTCCTGTCTCATCGACACAACGTTGCATCCCTAAGCTTTTTTTTTTTTTTTTTTACAAGTACTGCAATGGAATGTCCTCCAACAGACTTGTAGTACAAGTGCCCCCTTGAGGTAAAAATACCTTTGACTAACCCAACATGCAGCAAAATCCTATGCTTTCACTGTAGAATCCTGACTCTAGACTTTGGAATTCCCTCCCTGTATCCAGATTCCCTGACTGTACTAATACACAGAAATTTTAATGTAAAGTGAACTGATATCTTGCTGCTCAACTCACTACTTAGAGTGTCGCTGTAGACATGGTCCCTAATTCACAGTGGCCTCTTACGTCCTAGTGCTAACTTGCCTTCTTTGGAGTGAATAAGAGTAAATAAAAAGAAAAAAACACGTATCTTTTGTAAATATTGGAACACAAAACGAGACACTGCCTTTACGAATTTTGCTTTCCAACTCACCTGCAACTTTTATAATTAACTTCTCTTTGAAAAAATATTTTTCAATTGCAAACAAGATTAATACTTCAGTCAACTGCTGTTTGCGTTTTTTTTTTTAATATGTACTGAATTATCTCCTCTTAGTGTTACACAGAGGACTAATTATTCATATATATGATAGATAGATATTGAAACAGGTAATACATTACTATATTAAAGCTGTTACATTTTGTCTATCTAAAGATGGGTTATCTATATACAACAAATGAAAATTGTCTATATTCCATTTATGTAGCAGTAGAAAACATAGAAAGTGGGTCTCCATTTTCTGACTACAATTTGATTGTCTTCAAGTCCAATGTAAACAAGTTCTTGATCAACCGTCCCTCTAAGTAATCCAATTTACAAAATTCCCACTACTTATGTTTACTATGCTATAATTACATGGACTAATGCATACCCATTAACCTTTATCCTCGAGTGGCTTCTGGGCCTTGATAAATGGTGATTCCAGTGTAAAAAAAAAAAAAAAAAAAAAAAAAAAAAAGAGGTAGTCTTGAAACTTTTGATTTCCTTCATTTTTTCCTTTATTTTTCAAATTCCATGAGCAATGTTTCCAACAAAGAGGGAAGAATTATTGTTTTCAGAGTTGGAATCTCTCCATATCATACTTATTGCCGACTTTTTTTTTTTCTTGAAGTAGTTTTTTTTTAATTTCTTACATCAAGTGGCTCATGCCTTGTCTGGAGCGATTTCTCTTAAAAAATAAATGTTAATAGACGTACTAACTGTAAATTCATTAAACATTGATCTTTATTATAAAGTGGGGGATTATTGATTTTAGCAGATTATACTTGGTATCGGTTTGAAGATATGGACCAAATCTAGCATCAACATGAAATATATGCCATGATACACCATGGTTTGACACAAAGTAAACACTCATAAATTGTTTTTCTTTGATTTCTATGATATACAAGCGCTGCAATGCCAAATAAGATTCTTGCACGCTCGATGAAGAAAGTTCAGAAAACACAGCACTAAAATAACCAGGAAATATTCTTCCTTTTACTTCTCTGTAAATAATTCCGATGTCTTGGACTATCGTTTCCTTTGCTCTTTTGCAGCAACTATTGTTAACAAAAAGCAGCGAACATTTGTTTTATTTCCAAAGTTGAGTGATGTGCGTTCTACTAAGTTGGTCAGGTTTATTTTTATTATTATTTTTTTTTTGGTGCTGTATCTCTTTAGTCTTCAGATCTGTCTTTTATAAGAATGAACGTAGGTAGAGGGAAACAATCTATATATCTATAAAAAGTGATTGTGTGTGTGTGTGTACATTTCCCTATCAAACTACTCTGTCAATTTTCAGTCTACAGATTCGAGATTTGATATAAGGGATATTGAGATTTGGAGAAATCTTTTTAATCGGTTTTCGGCCAGAAATTTGGCTGGTAAGATGTTAAAATTCAACGATTTGACCTTTAAAAACTCTACTAAACTCCTTTGTCAATTTTGGGTCTAAACACTTGAAATTTTAGATGTAGGTTACTTGGACATGGATCTAACTTTTTAATTTGATTTGAGCCCAAAAGGGGTCAAAATTGAGGTCAAAGTTTAAAAAAATTTATCTCTGTGGTCTACCAAATTACTCAGCCAATTTTTGGTCTAAACATTTGAAATTTTGCATAAAGTGTATTCAGACATAACGCAAGCTTTTTAATCGGTTTTTTGGCTAAAAATGTATCTGCCAACAGGTCAAAGTTCAAATGATTTGACCTTTGCGGTCTCTAGCAAACTATTGAGCCAATTTTGGGTCTAAACATTTGAAATTTTATATAAAGGGTATTCAGACATACAGTAAGCTTTTTAATCAGCTTTTGAGCGAAAATTTATCTGCCAAAAGTTGAAAGAGTTAACCTTTACAGACTCTACCAAATTCGTCCGCCAATTTTGGATCTAAATATTTGAAATTTTAGATGTAGATTACCTGGACAGGAGTCAAACTTTTTAATATATATATATATATATATATATATAAAGTTATGAACAGTACATAGCGCCAGAGCAAAGCCAGGCTGAACTGCTAGTAACTAAATAAATTCTGGCTCCTTGGTGTTAAAATTGCTGACTGACTACTAGCCACGAGTTCCACAACAGTTCCTCACAATACAATCAGACTTACATACATACATATTTGATCTATACAAAATGCGTAGTAAGTTTTAGTTGTAAAAACTTTATAAATCATAGCTAAATTGATAATTATTATTTTATTTTTTTTTTTTTTTTGGTGGGGGGTGTTATATCTCTTTAGTCTTCAGATCTGTCTTTTACAAAAATGGACATAGGTAGAGCGAAATAATCTATACATCTATAAAAGTGATGGTGTGTGTGTGTGTGTGTGTGTGTGTGTGTGTGTGTGTGTGTATTCCTTTATCAAACTACTCTGTCAATCTTCAGTCTAGAGATAAATTGATGTATAAATGATGCAAACTATTTTAGAATTTTGTTTAAAAACTGATATTGTCATCTTCATTACATTCGCAATGTTTCGGTGGATATAACTTCCACTTTTCTCCAGGTGCATTTTTAAAAAGAAAAAAAAATTATAGCTGCAACCAATAAAAACGGTTATTATGGAGAGCTATTCTAAGAGTTTCATCTTATTATGGTCATAAGATGCCGGATGAGATGAAGCATTGTCATGCTTTGAGAAAAGCATATAAAAATGGGAAACTGATCAATCAGTATTTGACTTGAAATCCAGCCTAGAAAAAGACTGAAGGAGTGGATTTATATTTTTGGTTTCCAGAAGTAGAGAGTGCATTCTCTTGTTGGATATTATAATTTAGGGGAAGATTATTTAAAGGGATGCAAGTCCTGAATATTTTGAACCAACACAGACTTAATCACAAAACAATACTAAACATAATATCAGGGCTTTGGAGTTGGAGAGCAAATCCATTCCTTTCTTATTCTAAGTTGGTTGGTAAAAATTGTTTGTTGCAGATTTAAAAAAAAAAAAAAAAAAAAAAAAAACTTGATATCTGATGAATAATTTCGTTTGCCGCATTTTCCTTATGCATCACTTTTTATTTCAATTCTTCAGATTTCATTAATTAAGAAAGACACTAAATTCACATTTTAACCTTGAAAAACATGCTTGTCTTTCAAATAAAAATGTTACAAATCAAGTTTGAGTGTGTATAATATATATTACTCATAAAATAGTTATCCATAGGCACATGTTTTGGCATACCTACAGCTCACCAACTGACTATGCCAAGGCTCAACCCCACAACTATAGAGATTATGATTGAATACACATACTGTTACGCTACTACGGCTTGTTGAAATTATGTTTATCCTTATAAAGTTATGTTGATTCGTGTTAATTTCAATGATAATTAAATTCAGTATGAATTATCTTCTCCTAGGAGATGAGGAGGATAACTATTTTACAAGTAAAATAATATATATATATATATATATATATATATATATATATATATATATATATATATATTATATATTTGTAGTCATCGACATACAATCCTGTTTTGTTGTATCACAACTCATCAGTGCCGCTAGACATATATATATATATATATATATATATATATATATATAAAAGATTTATATATGTGCATCTGTGTGTATCTGTTTACATCCAAAAATATGGGGTTAGTGTTCAGATCTAAGGGAGACTATCTCCCTGTCTCCTAGGGGGAGATAATTCATACCGAATTTAATTATTGTAATTACTAAAATTCGATATAGGATGTATCAGTAAATGCTCAACAGAATCTAAAATCGAGCAAAAATTTAAAACGTGAACACATGTTTTTAAAGGATTATGATTTTTAAATCATAAAAAAAAGTTTTAAAGTAATTCTGATGAATACATATTTTATCCGGGTCAACATACCATAATTGCAATGAAAAGAAAATTTGTCAGAACACCTCATGAACGCTGCAAGTCATACCAACTCCTCTTACCTTAAACCGTAATTCACAACATCAATTCTAAGCATCTATGCTCTCTCTCTCGGTTCTACAAATACTTAACTTCCTGTCCTTTCCAATTCGTCCTTCATGTAGCAGCTATTCTCATCATATGCAAATTAATGTAACATATATATAAATAATCCATTTACAAACTTATGCTTTTCTTTTTTCTTTTTACTTCCCCGATCCCATCACCTAACAAGCCAAATAGAGGTGCTCCCACTTGTGCGTAGTACCTTCTATTATAAATTATTAATAGTGGGAAAAAATTTCTTATGTTAGCATCTAAAATGGAGCTTTTAAAATTTCAGTGAGAATTTTAAAAATTGTGCTACCGATTCCACAATCCTAACCTGTATAGATACTTTATATTTCGGTAAAAATTCCAAGAATTACTTTTTTTTTTCAAGTGGTGCAGCCTTTGTATCACTTTTACTACAGAGTAGCATAAAGTAAACTCTTAAACATTGATTGTGCAACTAACCTAGAAGGAAAACTCCAAATAACACTAGCCTCTCTCTCTCTGATTATCCCAGCATTTGTTTACAGTCATTCTGAATTAGCAGCAATATGCTGGTTTGAGAAAGATGCAGTGGAGGATTAAGGAACCTTTGCTTCTCTCTAAATTTTTTGCATAGGTACACTTAGGAGGAAGGAGGGGCCCATTATCTATGGAGGTTGAAAGTTGTCCAAAAAAAAAAAAAAAAAACTACTAAATAGACATGAATTTTATTTTGAAGGGAGAGGGAAGAATTACGTTGTTTTTCAAAAGATGGCTAATTTCTTTTTTTCTCCCCCAACCCCACCTACTTAAAAAAAAAAAAAAGAAAAAAAAATCAATAAGTAACAGAGAAAATGAGCAACTGATTGATAGTAGTTCATCAATTATGATGAGGCCGGTGAAGATCGCTTTACAGACACAACAAGAATTAATTTACAAGTGACTGCACCAGATCTTTAGACCTTCCTCGTAAACAAGTACATAAATAAAAATAAAATCTATTTATCCTATGAAATATATAACACTAGATGAAAAATATTAAGTTAATGTTATAACGCGTTTCGTTCAACATAATAATATCCATAATAATTGAAGCCATTAACTTCAGTATATTTATAGTAATTGCACCATAGCAATATTGATTGACAGAAGACTCACTAAGAAGGACAGAAAGGCCATTGATATTAACACAATGATAATGGTGATCTAACAGAGAGGGGAGAGGTGGCAATGTAATTGCACATTACTATAGCACTCTATTGATTGCAGTATTATTGTGATAAAAAAAAAACAAAAAAAACTTAAAAAGGCCTCCCTTCAATCAGAAGAGGAAATACACACACCCTTCCCAGTAAGGGCACCTGAGCAAGTAGTCTATAGCAAAGCAAGTGTTGCACAATCCATATGCTCATCTCCCCCTGAACCTGCATCATTCGAAGTCAGGGGCAAGGAACAGTCTGGGACAGCTGCTTGGAAAGGCAGAGAAAACGGTGTTTATTTATTTATTTAAAATGGAAATCGCTCAAGACAAGGTACAAAGCCACTTGATGTAAGGAGCTAACAAGAAAGAGGGCTTGAGAGTTTAGTCTTCCCTACTATTTAATCTATAGATGGAGGGAGGATATATGTGTTCATACCTTTCTCAAGATTATTAGTAAAAATAAATGGAGTAAACAAAACGGAACCCTAATCCAGCACACCAGGCTCACACTTACAATCATTATTAAGCCACACTACTTCTATTTGTTATAAGGACTATGCATCTATGCATCCCACTAAACATGCAGCATTGTTCATCATGTAAACATGGACACTCATCAGGGCGCAGTGATTTATCTACTTTTTCTTATACATTAATCCCGAGCTATGGCAGAGTCCACGATGTAGATTTGTCTCCATTTGATATGATTAAAGATTTGGTCAGGGTGAATGCCGGTTGTACAGAGATATTTATGCAGGGGGTCTGCCCACCTCATCATCGACCTTCCTTTGGGTCTGTTCCCAGTGACTTTTTATTCAAATTCACGTTTCACAACGCCATTGTTGTTTGTCCTCTGTATAGATCCAAACAATGTAGGCAGCCATTCCCTCATCTACCAGCGTGATTTTTTTTTTTTTTATTCTATATGGAAATTGCTCCAGACAAAGTATGAAGACACTTTATGTAAGGAGCTAGAAAAAAAAATACTACTTCAACAAGTTCAAAAACTAGTCAACGATATTTGTTACATGGATGGATTCCAATTCAGGAAACAGCAATTCTTCTCCCTTTGTCAGAAACACCAGTCACCGAATGTGAGGACCAAAGGATAAAATAAGAGAAATGAGAATTACAAGGCTGCCAAAAGTAAACTCAATTATTACTGACATTGTTGCTTTGCATCCATAAGATGAAAAACGGGTTTTCTGCGCGGATATATGAATATAAGTTATAGTTTTGAAAACGATTATTCTGATTTTGCTGCAAGTATTTCAATTCTAATCTCCGAGAACAAATGGTATTAGCTAAAATTGAGTTTTGTAAACAAGAACGTTCTGCCGCTTTCTAGTCGAAGTTAATCCCGTGGATTTTAAGCTTTCCAACCACCAAACAAATGAGTAAATATAGATCTCCTTTAGACATAATCATGAAATATTTATTTCTTATAAAGTGCTACATCCCCCAACCCCTCACACACACGTAAAAAACCAAAAAAAAAAAAAAAAAACACTTACAATGTTAATATTATCAGCTTTGAATTCTTTACTTTTAATAACAATTTCGATTTTACCGTCATTGGATTTTCCAATTGTCATTGATTTGAACATCCATTCACGTGAAATTATTTTTCATTTTTCCCCACTCCCTCTGCTTTTCACTTTTACGCTAGTATGATCTACTTCGTACTTGTGGTTTCATGAAATACTTTACAAGCAAAATCTTATGCCGCATCTTATTAACTCCTCTCCTCTGATGAGAAAGAAAATATTTCTCTCAAAACTCTGCAGAGTAAAGACAATCCATTTTATTTCTGTTTCCTTTCCGTAAATGTGTTTTTAACTTTTGCTGGAGGGTTTTTCAACATATTTTATTAAATTCTTGTACTTATATATATATATATATATATATATATATATATATATATATATATTAGGTTGGT
>NC_136500.1:79088233-79250733 GCF_053919585.1 Euprymna scolopes
AGGGAAGAGAGAGAGAAAAAGAAAAGGGAAGACAGAGGGAAAAAGAAAAGGGATGAGAGAGAGAGAGAGAGAGAAAAAAAGAAAAGGGAAGAGAGAGAGAGAAAAAAAGAAAAGGGAAGAGAGAGAGAGAGAAAAAGAAATGGGAAGAGAAACAGAGAAAAAGAAATGGGAAGAGAAAGAGAGAAAAAGAAATGGGAAGAGAAAGAGAGAAAAAGAAATGGGAAGAGAAAGAGAGAAAAAGAAATGGGAAGAGAAAGAGAGAAAAAGAAATGGGAAGAGAAAGAGAGAGAAAAAGAAATGGGAAGAGAGAGAGAAAAAGAAATGGGAAGAAAGAGAGAAAAAGAAATGGGAAGAAAGAGAGAAAAAGAAATGGGAAGAGAGAGAGAAAAAGAAATGGGAAGAGAGAGAGAAAAAGAAATGGGAAGAGAGAGAGAAAAAGAAATGGGAAGAGAGAGAGAAAAAGAAATGGGAAGAGAGAGAGAAAAAGAAATGGGAAGAGAGAGAGAAAAAGAAATGGGAAGAGAGAGAGAAAAAGAAATGGGAAGAGAGAGAGAAAAAGAAATGGGAAGAGGGAGAGAGAAAAAGAAATGGGAAGACGGAGAGAGAAAAAGAAATGGGAAGACGGAGAGAGAAAAAGAAATGGGAAGACGGAGAGAGAAAAAGAAATGGGAAGACGGAGAGAGAAAAAGAAATGGGAAGACGGAGAGAGAAAAAGAAATGGGAAGACGGAGAGAGAAAAAGAAATGGGAAGACGGAGAGAGAAAAAGAAATGGGAAGACGGAGAGAGAAAAAGAAATGGGAAGACGGAGAGAGAAAAAGAAATGGGAAGACGGAGAGAGAAAAAGAAATGGGAAGACGGAGAGAGAAAAAGAAATGGGAAGACGGAGAGAGAAAAAGAAATGGGAAGACGGAGAGAGAAAAAGAAATGGGAAGACGGAGAGAGAAAAAGAAATGGGAAGACGGAGAGAGAAAAAGAAATGGGAAGACGGAGAGAGAAAAAGAAATGGGAAGACGGAGAGAGAAAAAGAAATGGGAAGACGGAGAGAGAAAAAGAAATGGGAAGACGGAGAGAGAAAAAGAAATGGGAAGACGGAGAGAGAAAAAGAAATGGGAAGACGGAGAGAGAAAAAGAAATGGGAAGACGGAGAGAGAAAAAGAAATGGGAAGACGGAGAGAGAAAAAGAAATGGGAAGAGGGAGAGAGAAAAAGAAATGGGAAGAGGGAGAGAGAAAAAGAAATGGGAAGAGGGAGAGAGAAAAAGAAATGGGAAGAGGGAGAGAGAAAAAGAAATGGGAAGAGGGAGAGAGAAAAAGAAATGGGAAGAGAAAAAGAAATGGGAAGAGGGAGAGAGAAAAAGAAATGGGAAGAGGGAGAGAGAAAAAGAAATGGGAAGAGGGAGAGAGAAAAAGAAATGGGAAGAGGGAGAGAGAAAAAGAAATGGGAAGACGGAGAGAGAAAAAGAAATGGGAAGACGGAGAGAGAAAAAGAAATGGGAAGACGGAGAGAGAAAAAGAAATGGGAAGACGGAGAGAGAAAAAGAAATGGGAAGACGGAGAGAGAAAAAGAAATGGGAAGACGGAGAGAGAAAAAGAAATGGGAAGACGGAGAGAGAAAAAGAAATGGGAAGACGGAGAGAGAAAAAGAAATGCGAAGACGGAGAGAGAAAAAGAAATGCGAAGACGGAGAGAGAAAAAGAAATGCGAAGACGGAGAGAGAAAAAGAAATGCGAAGACGGAGAGAGAAAAAGAAATGGGAAGACGGAGAGAGAAAAAGAAATGGGAAGAGGGAGAGAGAAAAAGAAATGGGAAGAGGGAGAGAGAAAAAGAAATGGGAAGAGGGAGAGAGAAAAAGAAATGGGAAGAGGGAGAGAGAAAAAGAAATGGGAAGAGGGAGAGAGAAAAAGAAATGGGAAGAGGGAGAGAGAAAAAGAAATGGGAAGAGGGAGAGAGAAAAAGAAATGGGAAGAGGGAGAGAGAAAAAGAAATGGGAAGAGGGAGAGAGAAAAAGAAATGGGAAGAGGGAGAGAGAAAAAGAAATGGGAAGAGGGAGAGAGAAAAAGAAATGGGAAGAGGGAGAGAGAAAAAGAAATGGGAAGAGGGAGAGAGAAAAAGAAATGGGAAGAGGGAGAGAGAAAAAGAAATGGGAAGAGGGAGAGAGAAAAAGAAATGGGAAGAGGGAGAGAGAAAAAGAAATGGGAAGAGGGAGAGAGAAAAAGAAATGGGAAGAGGGAGAGAAAGAAAAGGGCAGAGGGAGAGAAAGAAAAGGGCAGAGGGAGAGAAAGAAAAGGGCAGAGGGAGAGAAAGAAAAGGGCAGAGGGAGAGAAAGAAAAGGGAAGAGGGAGAGAAAGACAAGGGAAGAGGGAGAGAAAGACAAGGGAAGAGGGAGAGAAAGACAAGGGAAGAGGGAGAGAAAGAAAAGGGAAGAGGGAGGGAAAGACAAGGGAAGAGGGGGGGAAGAAAAGGGAAGAGGGGGGAAAGAAAAGGGAAGAGGAGGGAAAGAAAAGGGAAGAGGAGGGAAAGAAAAGGGAAGAGGAGGGAAAGAAAAGGGAAGAGGAGGGAAAGAAAAGGGAAGAGGTGGGAAAGAAAAGGGAAGAGGTGGGAAAGAAAAGGGAAGAGGGGGGAAAGAAAAGGGAAGAGGGGAGAAAGAAAAGGGAAGAGGGGAGAAAGAAAAGGGAAGAGGGGAGAAAGAAAAGGGAAGAGGGGAGAAAGAAAAGGGAAGAGGGGGGAAAGAAAAGGGAAGAGGGGGGAAAGAAAAGGGAAGAGGGGGAAAGAAAAGGGAAGAGGGGGGAAAGAAAAGGGAAGAGGGGGAAAGAAAAGGGAAGAGGGGGGAAAGAAAAGGGAAGAGGGAGAGAAAAAAGGGGAGAGAAAAAAGGGAAGAGGGAGAGAAAAAAGGGAAGAGGGAGAGAAAGACAAGGGAAGAGGGAGAGAAAGACAAGGGAAGAGGGAGAGAAAGACAAGGGAAGAGGGTGAAAAAGACAAGGGAAGAGGGTGAAAAAGACAAGGGAAGAGGGTGAAAAAGACAAGGGAAGAGGGTGAAATAGAAAAAAGAAAAGGGAAGAGAAAGAAAAGGGAAGAGAAAGAAAAGGGAAGAGAAAGAAAAGGGAAGAGGGACTGAAAGAAAAGGGAAGTGGGGGGGGAAGAAAAGGGAAGAGGGGGGGAAGAAAAGGGAAGAGGGAGGGAAGAAAAGGGAAGAGGGGAAAGAAAAGGGAAGAGGGGAAAGAAAAGGGAAGAGGGGAAAGAAAAGGGAAGAGGGGGAAAGAAAGGGGAAGAGGGGGAAAGAAAAGGGAAGAGGGGGAAAGAAAAGGGAAGAGGGGGAGGGGGAAAGAAAAGGGAAGAGGGACTGAAAGAAAAGGGAAGAGGGGGAAAGAAAAGGGAAGAGGGGGAAAGAAAAGGGAAGAGGGGGAAAGAAAAGGGAAGAGGGGGAAAGAAAAGGGAAGAGGGGGAAAGAAAAGGGAAGAGGGGGAAAGAAAAGGGAAGAGGGGGAAAGAAAAGGGAAGAGGGGGAAAGAAAAGGGAAGAAGTGGGAGAGAAAGAAAGGGAAGAGGGAGAGAAAGAAAGGGAAGAGGGAGAGAAAGAAAGGGAAGAGGGAGAGAAAGAGAAGGAAAGGGAAAGAAAGAGAAGGAAAGATAGGTAGATAAACAGACAGACAGTGTGGTGGACATCGTAAGACTAAGAGAAGGTTCAAACAATACACAAGGAGAGAGGATAAAATTTAAAGAAATAATATGTGTATCTTGATGAGAAAAGACTTTATTATCCAAGAAAAGCTAAAAGAAAGGACACAATTGCACTCTTCCCTGGCAACTTACCATGAGTAAGGGGTCGATTTGGGTGCGATACATGTACTTATACGCACTGTCATGCACATACTCTCAAACCGACTGAATAAAGACGAACATACTCCCTCTTCTTACATAAACTAATTGCTCTTTTCCAAGAAAAAAAACAAAAACTTTTTAAACTTACGAATAATGATGGTGCATCTAGTTTATATATGTCACTGTGCACACAGATGACCTGTAACCTTAAGAACCATGGATCGTCTATTTTCTCGCCTCTAATGAATGACACCATTCTTTTGCAACTTTATGACATTATTAAAGGATCACTTGCCAATGTTTTCAACCTGTTTTAGCGAATGATGTCGTATGGTATTTGTCCAGTGTCTTTGAACACGGTTTTAATAGCTCACATTATCCCATCGTGACATCATCCATTGTACATGAAGACAAACAACATCCATAGTGTGTGTGTGTGTGTGTGTGTGTGTGTGTGTGTGTGTGTAAAATACACTAATTCAGAAAAGCGAAATTGAACGGCTACTCAAATGCAATTGCCTTTAGATCAGAGATCTCATCAGGACATTAACTCATACAGATTGATGCTTAGTCACGCTCTCCCCATTCTTTTCCCAAAATACTATTATTCAATCCTGCCCTATTCATTCGTTCTCCTATCTTGTGAAACTTACGGGTACATACATGTATGCATCCGAATTAATCCGTTCTTCTTCCGCATTCTTATGGGTCTTCAACTAGAGAGAAAGCACTTCACATGTCTTGAAGCAAGGTGCTTCTTACCACACTAAATGAAGATTGTGTCATATCATTATATAAAAATTAAAATGTAATATTAAATTGAATAATAGACGAGCAGGACCTGTGGAAATTCCACAGAGGACTCATTCATATGTAATATATTTATGTTGGCATTCTGTAGATATTCAGCATAAATGGAGACGCACTGATATTATTGTAGCTATCTTGTTAAAACTACAAAAGTATTAATCCAAGCTAGCAGGGACGCCCGGAGTAGCCTGGTCGTAAAATACGCTTAATATATTTTTAATTCTTGCAGATTTTGTATATATTATTATAGAGTTAATGTTCTGATTTTTATATATTATAGAGTTGTGATTTCAAAATTAAAAAATATGTCTATATGACTTGGGTCCATCAGCTTGAATCGAAACCCAAACATATATATATATATATATATATATATATATATATATATATATATATATATATATATATAATTTTAGCTCCTTCGGCTATTAATCGAAACCAAAACGTATGAAGAATTCTTGGTAAAATTATTTATTTCAAGAAATCGAAGTGCATAACAATTATAGGGCCCAGACGTAAGCGTGACACAGAAAATAACACACGCTATTGTATTTAACATATAGATGTTTGTATAAAGAAAATTTTATACCACCTAACTATATCTATGGCCAGACAAATCCTCAAGAGGATGAAATTCAGAAAATTCTGTGTAGCTTAATTGCCCACATGTATTTTCATGACACACACACACACGTGTGTGTGTGTGTATATATATATATATATATATATATATATATATATATATATATATACACACACACAATGATCAATAAACTATTTATTTGACAAACAAAATGAGTTTTTGCTCCCCTTTAAAGAAAAAAAGTGACTAAAAATTAAAGTATTTATAGTTCTAGTCCTGCACTATTGAACTTTTAATTGAATGGTTTTATTAAGAAAATCATATTTGGACTAGAAAATTTTTTTTGTGAAAAAAAAACTAAGGTAAAATAAATAAATATATATACACACACACACACACACACACACACACACACACACACACACACACAGGGTGTCCAAAAAGTCACTGAAGGGTTGAAAATCTTTGTTATTTTACCATTAATGATTTTTCCCCCCCTCTCTGTTTCAAATATTTTACAGATAATATTTTGGAAATTATGAACAAGTATAGCATTGAACAACGTACGCAAGTTGTGAAATTGTTTTACCAAAATCAGAGGTCAATTTGGCGACAACATTATGGAAATGTCAAATGGCCACCACGTTCCCCACACTTGACTAACCCCAACTTTTTCTTGTGGGGATATCTTAAAGAAAGAGTCTTTGTTAACAAACCCCAAACCCTGCAAGAATTGTAAGGAAAACACAAAGAAAGGAAATAAGGGAGTTAAATCGCAATCCAGAGATTCTGCAATCTGTCATGAATAATGTTTTGGAAAGAGCACAATTATGCGAAGCTGAAAATGGGCAACATTTAAAAGACATTTTTCATAAATAAAAATGGTTTGAATTTTGCAATTAAAAAAAAAACCTTATGTCTTAGTCAGATTGTGTTAAAATTACAGAATGATATCAAAAATGATGAAAATGAAAACTATGTTCAAAACCCTTCAGTTACTGTTTGGACACGAGAGAGAGAGAGAGAGAGAGAGAGAGAGAGAGAGAGAGAGGGGGGGTGCATTTTTGAGGAGAAGGGATAAAGATGAATGAAAAAAATAGATCCACCACATAGAATACAATGAAATTCATAAAGATGTTTTTAATATTTTGTCACACACATACTCCCGAGTTAGTCTTCTTTATAATAAAAGAAAACTAACTGAGTAACATGCGTGCGCGCATATGTGTACTGATCATGATGCTAAATTGTAAAAGATAAAATAGTCTTATGCTCCATTTTGTCGCTGTAGACTGGAATGTCTGTGGTTTATTGATTACCTGTGTAAGTGTCGACGGCTGCAGAGAACTTGAAGCACTTTGCTCTCATTTTAACGCATACCAACTGTTTGACTGCCAGCAACAATTCATTAATCAGCTGACATTACAATAACCTACCCTCGCATATATATATATATATATATATATATATATATATATATATATATATATATATATATATATATATGGTACTTGTACAGTTTAATCAAGACATCAAAAAATGAAAATATCGAAAAAAATGGTTATATTGTACGTATCCATTTTGGACTGAAGATCTCAAAAAAAAAAAAAAAAAAAAAAAAAAATCATTTAATTAAGTTTTGTTTTTCCAGCGAAAAAACATGTATTTATGACGTGTTGAAGGTAGACATCTTGAATTTTCTGAACACGTCACGGGGAGATAACTCAGTTTAAAGCGTCGACACACTCTCCCCATCTTTAATACTAGCTTTTCTTCCTAAAAATCTAACTTTTTGCTCGGTATCATAAATTGTTTTTCCACTGTAAAAAAAAAAAAAAAAATACTTGATCAAATTAAGTGAAATTCGGAGAACTTCATAACGGATAGGTACAATATAATGTTTTTTTTTCGATACTTTCATTCTTATTTTGTTTTATTAAACTGTACAAGTACTATATACATCCACACACACACTAATTGGGGGAACCCGGCCTTGCCCGGTCGTAAAATATGCTTAAACATATTTTAATTCATGCAGATTTCGTATTTATTGTTACAGAGCCAATTCTCTATTAAATATTATATTGTATCTAAGATAGAGTACTGACTTCAAAAGTTTTACAGAAAAAGAAATGATTTGGGTGTTATCAGTGAGAATCGGAACCAAAACATTCAGCGCTCCAGATGCGTTCTCTACCGTTAACAGATAGATAAGGAAGATTTAGAGTTAAACTACTTTGAGCTACCTTTGAATTTGGGCATGCGCAAAGATAATAGAAATATGTCAGCAAGTTGAAATGAACATTTTGCATTTCAACATGCCGAAATGTTCTGCATGCATTATTAACCCAACCAAAAATTTAAGTCGTTATAAACTATCCTCGGTGTATGAATGATTACTATATCCTGTTAATTTCAGAGTATTGTGATCTGTAGTTTATTAGTTTATTGGTTAAATATTTAGTCACACACACACATAAATACATCTGCTTTATTTATATACTAGCAGGCGACCCAGCATTGCCTGGTCATAAAATATGCTTAAATATGATATTTTGATCAATGCAGATTTCGTATTTATTATATTATATTGAGCCAAAAAGGTAAAAATAAAAAAATAAAAATGACTCGAAAATTGAAACCAAAACGTTTAGCTTACAATTTATTTTTTCCTTTGACATTAATGCCTGAGCTATGAAGACATGTTTGCTGCAAGGCTAAAAATTAAAACATGAATCAATAGTTATTACGTTACGCATGCATATTCATAATGCCGTCATTTGACTTTCACCTGACAAATTCTATTTCTTTAATTTTTCACACTTTTGCACTGATTTTCCCCGGCTAAAATCCAACTATAAAGTTTTGCATGGGTTTGAATACTCTATACATTAAGTTTCATGTCTGTAGACCAAAAACTGACAGGAGTTTGATAGGAAAATTTTTCAAACAATATATATGCACACATAAATATAGAAAATATAGAAAGATGTTCCTGTTCACTATAACCTTTTTATGCACATTACACAGGTATAAATCATGTAGAATATCTGCATGAATATAATTACATGTAATCTATATATATAAAAGCGAAAATGTATGTATGTTTGTGTATCTGTTAAAAACTTTCGACAGACAGAATAAAAATTAACAAACTCGGTATCATATTGAAGCTCCATCCTTCGTCCGAAAAATATCGAAAAATTGGCCAAAAACGTTAATTTTTTCACCCCGAAATCGACAATTTTCGACGGGGGGGGGGGGCAACAAAAACGGTCCTTTCGTGACGACGACCGGTTCTACGCATGAGTCAGATGACGCCATGACCTGATTTACTTTAAATAGTTGAAGAACTGACTAAATTTCATGTATGTTAGCTCAGTTGATTAGTGCGTTGGGTCATTATCTAAACGTTTTGGGTTCGCATCATGGTGTGAGATGTCTTTTTTTTCTTTTTTTCTTTTTTTTTTTTTTGATTTTTTAAATTTAAATATTGAACCAGTGTTATTTAAGCCATTTTTCACGTAACGTTCGTTTTTCTGGTTTTTATTTTATTTTTTATTTTTTTACTTTTTTATCCACTCCCGACCACACACCCGAAAACACCCGGGTACCCACCGACTTTTTAAATTTTAATATCGAAAGGCTTATTTAAGCCATTTTTCACGTGTTTCTTTTTTTTATGTTCGTTTTTCTGTTTTCTTTTTTGTTTTTGTTTTTCAGATTTTTACATTTAACATCGTTCGGCTGCCTTACGTTAGTTTTTTTTGTGTTTTTTTTTTTTTTCGGTGTTTTGATTACCCTCTCCCCAACTTAAGTTTTAACATTCGTTTTTGTTTTCTTTTTTATTTCGCTTATAACAAACAAACCTGGCCATTGACCTCATTAAAAACAACTACTGAATAGCTATTGCTTATGTCGTCGTCGTAACGCTCGCACAAAATCTTAACTCTACGACTTCCGTGCGGGCACCTGTCAATTTTGTTCTTACTTAAATAAATTCAAACATCTTTCAGTAACTCATTCTGCCTGGCCGAACGGTTCATATTTTTTTCACATTTTATTTTCAAACTTCGCCTCAGGGCTTCGGGTTCGATCCTATCAACTTACCAAAACGTTTTACTCCCCCTCCCCGGTTTCTTTTTTATTTAAGAGCACACACACCTCAAAAATCCCGGGCAACGCCGGATACCCCCGCTAGTCTATAATATAAATCTCACCTGTCTGTTTAAATGTATGTATGTATATGTATGTCTGCATAAAACTTTCGACAGAGGCGACGGATTTTTACAAAAGTTACACTTAGGTTAATTGGTCAATGTAGGGGAGACAATTATTATTTTTGAATACTGCTAGAGTGCCCCTTTTTGCCCTTCTTTTAGGGTAGCTGTCCCCCCCCCATACACACACACATTAAAAACGACCTTGTGTCACATTTGCTTTCGTGGGGAAGCAAATAAATACCTTAATAATAAAAAAAAAGTTTTTAATATGAATATCAAACAAAAAAAAAATTATAGGAGTATAGATAGATGAAAAAAACAAAACAAAAATACAATACTCTAGGTGTAGATAATAGTCCGTATTGTTGGAATGTTACATGAAAGTGATAGAAAGGGGGCGACTATGCTGGGGTAAATATGTCAACTTATGTGGGCAGGAATGCGAGAAGAAATATGTAAAACTTGCTTTTCCTCATAGTATTCATGCCTTCCCTCACCTTTCGCTTTTGAAACGTAACAATGATACTTCAACGGTAGTGGTGGTGGTTCAGTGATTATTACTGCCCGTTGAGAACTCTTCTAGGGTTAGAGCTCCGTTGGGACTAATGCATCACTTTACTAACGCTCTTAGGAAAGGTATGAATCCATTTGTCAACCCTCCAGCTAAGTGTTAAAATAGTAGGGAAGATCTCTTGCGCTCTCTGCTTGCTCTCCTTCCCCCCCCCTCCTCAGTTTCTTTTTTTCTGTCTTTTTTTTTTTAAACTTCAATTCATATTAAAACAAGAATCATTGTATTCTGTTTTAAACATGATATTTTAATTTATGCAGATTTCGTGTTTATCATTATAGTCAATTCTCTATTGATTATATTGTAACCAATATATAGTAGCAATTTCAAAAGTAAAAAAAATATACATTTATTTTATGACCGGGCAACACCAGGCAACCTGCTAATGTTACATAGATAAAATTCAATGCAAGTTTTAAAGTGGAAGATTGTGCCAACCTTATGCCTCAGAAAAACCCTTTAAAATAATAGATTATTTGATGAGGGTTTTCAATTTGGCAAACTAGCAATTGATAAAGATAGGAAATAGGCCAAAGAAATGATAATAGTAATTTTTCTTGAAAAAAGTGTCAGTTAAAAGAGGAATTGGTAAGGTGAGCATAATTGGAAAGATATTTCTAATGTGTTTAAGCACAGATTAATGGCAGCTGTCGTTTATAAAGGAATTCTTAATTGGCATTGATTTTTTTTCTTCTTCTTCCAAACAAATTAGAATAGTGCAAAGCTATGGCTATCCCTATAACAGGTCGAGAAATCTAACATTTGAAGTCTGACTGGAGGCAATTTTTTACAATCAGTCATCAGATCTTTTTAGTTGCTAACACTTTACTCTCATTGCTCTGAGAAAATTTCGTTCTGAAAGGATTCTAACCATCGACATAATTAAGTGCAAATTCTCTTTAAAAAAAATAAAATTTAATCCCACAATGAAATAAAAATCACTCATTGAAATATGTACTTGTTTTTGTTTATTCAAAATTATATGCCTCTTCATTTTATGGAAATCCATAATTATATGCCTCTTCATTTTATGGAAATCCCTCCAAACAAGGCATAAAGCCACTTGATGTAAACTGAAGATTAAAAAAAAAAAATAAAATAAATAAGAATACTAATTCAAGGTAAAAAAAAAAAAAAAAAAAAAAAAAAAAAAAAACTAGCCAGCAATAATCGTCAGATGGCTCGATTCTGACTCCGAAAAAACAGCAATTCTTCCCTGTTTGGCAAAAACAAATTACAAGGACTAAAGGACACAATAAGCAAAGTTTACAAGGTTGATGAATTTTTAAGAATTTGTCAATTCTCAAAATTGACCATTGTGGTTATTATTTGGTATATAAAAAACATAAAAACTAATCTCACAGGGAAGTTTTTTTTTTTTACTTTGTAACTGCTATATCAACTTTTTACTTTGTAACTGCTATATCAATTTTCTTTGAAAATTCATATCGTCTCCAGTAAAAAAAAAAAAAAATCCTAGTCGCACGATCGCCTGACTTGTCATAGGAGTAGCTACGGCAAGGCAGAAATAACTATTCCCCCTTCCGTTATGTTCACCTTTCATTAATTCCAGTGACAATCGCCTGGCCCGTTATATAGGAATAGCCAAACAAAGCATGAAGCCACTTCATGTAAAAATTAATAGATAAAAAGTAATTACTTCAAGGTTAAAACAAAAAGTGTTAGGTGGATAGATTCTTACCCAGAGGGTAATTTTTTCATTGCGTTTTTACTGCTATATTATATTTGAAAATTTATATTATATATCTCTATACTCCTATGATTGTTTTCTTTCCATGTATTGATATTCATACTAAAAACACTTTTCTATTTATTTAAAAAGAAATTACAACTTTGTCATATATGGATCGTTGAATTGCATCCGTCTGCAAAAGACCTAGCTAATTTGCATATCCTTTTAAACATTCATTTTAATTTATTCCTTTAGTTTTTTTTTTTTTGTTTTCTTATGAGATGATCATTAACTATTACGCGTAATTATATTCATGCAGATATTCTACATGATTTATACTTGCATAATACTTGCATAAAAAGATTACAGTAAACACAAACCTCTTTTTATATTTATTTATGTATGCATATATATATTTGTTTAAAAAATTTTGCCTACCAAACTCCTGTCAGTCTTTGGTCTACAAATATGAAACTTAATATATAGGATATATGACCCCATATGAAACTTTATATTTGTGTTTTAGCCAGGGAAAATCAGTGAAAAAGTGTGAAAATTTAAGAAATGGAATTTGCCAGGTGAAGGTCGAATGATGGTATTACGAATATGCACGCGTAACGTAATAGCTATTAGTTCATGCTTTAATTTTTAGCCCTACAACAAGCCTGTCTTCATAGCTCAGGCATTAATGTCAACGAAGAAAGTAAATCATAAGCTAAACGTTTTGGTTTCAATTCTCAGTGGTGGCGCACAAGTCTTTTTTTTTTCTTTTTAAATCTTTTAAATCATTACTATATATCGAGTCCATACGAAATCTGCATTAATCAAACTCATATTTAAGCGTATTTTATGACCGGGCAATGCCGCGCGGGCTGCTAGTAATATATATTTATATTATAAACGATGTCAGTTGCATGATCGCCTGGCTTATAGGAATTGCCATGGCATTGATGTTTTCTTTCTTCTCCTATCCAACAAGTTAGTATTGTGTGAAGCAGAAATAACCAGTTCCCCTTCCATTACATCCACCTCCTAAATAAATCTTGAAATAAGGTGCAAGTTTAACGCAGATGGAATGGCTTCTCTCGACTAAGCCGGTCACTTAGATTTTAACTGATTGCTGCCATTCTTCCGAGCAGTGGTGTGCAGGATGATGCAATAAAAATAAACGATGGTAATTGTCGTGCGGGCGACAATGCTGGAATCGATATTGCCAGTGACATGCTAAGTACGACGAATGATGACCATTTTGGATGGTGTCGATAAATGCCGGTCAAGACAATGGGGATAGCAATGTTGGCTAACGAAGATACGAGTAAGAATAATGGGGAGATAACGTTCACAGATATCATGGAAATTAGAATTCAAAACGGATAATCCTTCACTTTATAATAAAGAGCAATGTGCATTATTTTAAATTGTTATTATTCTTATCTTAAGTGTTATTTACACAATGTTTCAGCCGATGTAATCTCCAACCTTCTTCGTGCTTATTCCGTCAAACTCAAGAATCTGCATTGAATTTTGAATGGGGGACCCTTCATTTAGTCCACAGAGTTTGTATGCTCTTGTTCCATCAAACATGACTGGATAAACGTCTTAATTCGCAATTGTATTCTGTATATCGCCTGCACTGAGGATTGAACCATCAACCGCCAGGAGAGTTTCACTTACAACTGAATTTTACTCAGTACTTTATTATGCCATGGAAAATACTTGTATGAATTTTGAGAGAACCCTAAAGAGCAATGTGTGTGTGTGTGTGTGTGTGTGTATACACTTTGGGGTGGAGAGGGCTCCCGTAAGCCGTGGTGAAGGCAACCTTTCTAGGAGAAGCAAATTTCTGATTTAAAAAAACATAAAGCGGAAGACCATTACCCGCATTAAGCTGGTCTGCAGTTTAATTTGTTGCTGGCTATCTTGCTCTTGCTTGTTGCTGGATCTCAACATTTTGAACCGAGAAAGAGACTTAGCTGTCGTACAAAGCTAAGACTCTGTAACATCATATTTGTATAGATACTCCCTCAGACATTTGGGCTCATGGATTTTAAATGTCTGAGGGAGTGGCACTCGTCTGACAAGACGTTGCAATCATATATATATATATATATATATATATATATATATATATATGTATATATATACTAGCAAAAGTACCCGTCGTTGACTGGGTTCAAAAACAGCCTACAGAAAATGGACTCTGATTTATGAAAGTATCATAGGTTATGAAAAGGAAGGGTTGTAAAGAGATAGCTTTATAGAATTTGGAAGTATCAAAACCAAAGCAAAATATGATGAAAGTAAAAATAAAATAGATAAACCCCATAATTTATTATACCATACCTGTTCACACTGAAACACTTATCACAATATTTTATGGATCTATATTAAAAAATCTTGTTAAACTTTGTGACATATTTCTATTCTATGGAGGTCAGGCGCGAACGAACACCCCATAATTTTATTATACCATATTTCTTCAAACTGAAACATAATTATCAAAATATACTTACGCAGATAGATATGAAAAGTCTTTATTAAAGTTTGTGCCTATTTCCATTCTATGTCGGCCAGGCGCGAACGCAGACCCCACAATTTTATTATACCATCCCTATTTAAGTTAAAACATACTTATCAAAGTATTATTATGTACGTCTATATCATAAACACTTGTGAACGTTTTTTTTTAATTTTTTATTTCCATACTTTGTGGACCAGGCGCGAACGCAGATGCCACAATTTTAATGAAGCACCATTCTGCTAGATCAAACATACCCATTCCTGTGTCTCGATACATCTTCTATCATTATATGTGATCAGTTTTTTAAAATAGTCAACCATATAGGAGCCTATTCGTGACCAGATACACACACACACAGAGACATTCAGCTTATATATATATATATATATATATATATATACACACACACACACACAAACATAAATACATACAGAAATTGTTTATATGCAAACTATATGTTACATATTTCAGAGATGTACCATGGTTTCATTGCAGTAAGTTTGTCTGTTAAAAAGCTTTTAAAAATCCAAACCAATCATCAGCGACTCACAAAATGAAAAACAAATCAAAGAATGGCGTTCAAAACGAAATCACTTGTTTAGTTATATATAAAACCATATATGGTACTTATGTACTTTTGTTCCCGTGCTGAAATAGTATCGTTATTATTTAGAAAGCCATTCTAAACATGGGCGGGGAGGATGTTTTGCAATTATCCTGTACTTTCACCTAACAATTTAATAATAAAAAGAAAAACACTGTAAAACTTGAATTTAACTTGAAAATACTATTTATAAAAATAGCATAGTAACAAACGTGCATATGAATCATATATATATATATATATATATATATATATATATATATATATATATATATATATATATATCAAACAAGTTTAAATGTATTGAAGTAAAAAGAAAAAAAAATTTTTTTAAACCTACTAAATATATATGTATATCTTTTATAAGTAAAATTATATAAACATCATAAAATCCCTACGGAGATTAATCAGCGTTTAGGTTTAACCTCTGATGCGACAATTAACATCGTTAAAACGTAGGGTTTTCTGATGTTTACGTATACAGTAGTGTCAAACCAGTGAAGCTAGTGACATGTCATATCGAAGTGAAAGCTATCTATCTTAAACTAAAAACTCCTATACTCCTGATCATTTCTTTTTTATTCTTTCAGATTTATTGGCAATTTGAGTACTTTAAGGAGTACGGCTTGTTTGTGCAATAAATGCAGTGAATAATATTTACAAATTTCCCTTTCATCACTGTACACCTACTTTTGTACCACCCTGTTATATAGCGTCAGTCACAAGAAAGCGAGTAAAAACTGCCAGACAAACCCATTTCATTATGGCGAACTGTGAAAGCAAATCTATTTACAAAATGAAACTATTTTTCTTTACCGTTTTGCTGGATGGTGTGCACTTGTTATAAGTTCCTACTTACAATGCCTCCCCACGGGACAGAGTTAGACACCAGAGTCGTTTTTTAATGTGGAAAAAAGGAACAAAAATAAAAAATTGTCTCAGTCGTGAAGGATTTCTCCTCCACTGACAGAGAACGAGAAATTGGAGTGCAGCATCTGAAGCACAGATACTACACTTTGATCTTGTCCCGAAGGCCAAGATGAAAGGAATGGCGATTTGAAATGATAATGTCGACTTTTTTTTTTTATTATGTCTCTTTTTTGGCATCTGGAATTTCAAGCAATGATCTTCATTGAACTTTGAATTAAAAATCTCTTCTCTATATATGAAGTTAGCTTTGCTCACCTAATTTGTCTTCGAGGCCCCGTTATACAGCTCCCTCCCTTCGGTTTCTTTCCTCCATATCGCCACCATTCTCCCATATTATATCGCTTATTATTTATATTTCTAAATTTCTCCCAAGTTCTCAGTACAGTTTAAATTCACCTGCATTAGTTTAACCCCCTCAGGCACCCGGCACCACTTTCTTATATACCAGATACCTTAATATCTACTCAATTATACTCAGCTAGATGTTGCTAAAAACTGTTTGCAACCTAGCCCTCTAGCTCTTCTTCTAATGAGAAACATTACGCTTCAAACTACAGAGATAAAAAGAGCATATAACGCCTCTCTCATTTTTTTTTTTATTATTATTACATCAGTAAATAAATCTATATATACCCATATATAGCTTTGTCTTGTCTATAATTCTATTATATATATATATATATATATATATATATATATATATATATATATATATATATTGCTTGATCTGTGTTAATAGATTTTCTTCTATGTGGCATTGGAGCTCAGGTGGCAGGATACTCGCCTCGCATGCAAGTGACACTGGTTTTGAATCTCGAGTTCACATATGTTCTACTGATGAGCCCAAATAAGGGCGAAACTCGAGTATAGGACTTCTAGTTTGCAGTTTTTATGATTTGTGTGAGCTGCAGTGTTGTTTGATTGGGGAAATATGTAACTCAGATGTGGACAAAGTATAGTTCGATAGCAAAGCTATTGAGATTGTCATGATTTTGTTAACTCGATGATAGCATGAGAGTGAAGCAGGTGCTAGTACAATTACAAGGGTTATAAGTGAATAGAGTAAGTTAATGGAAATTCTGTCATTACTAACCAGCAGAGCATTACCACTGTCAACAACAGGAAGAGTCTTATCAGGCAAGTGTATGCAGTGTAATGATGTATGGGAGTGAAACCTGGCCAGTGAAGGTTGAGGACATGTGTTGCATGGAGAAAAGTGATACAAGAATAATGTGCAGAACAGCAGACTTTAATGGTATGGCCACATTGAAAAAATGGATGGTATGGCCATGTTGAAAGAATGGATGAGTGATAAAAATTGACTTGAAAGAAAGAAGGATAAATAAAGACCCAACCACAGATAGGTTATTTGGAAGTCAGTCTCTTAAAACGCTTCTAACACGTACCAGTAAATAAAACGGATGATAATGATTGTGGGTGTAATTTCCTAGCCCAATGAATGGATCATTATGAATTTTGGAATATATATTCTTGGCAACCTGGTGAATAACATGAGCACATTATTATTATTATTATTATTATTTTTTTTTTTTTTTTGGAAACTTTATCATTTAGGGGGTGTATCTACCTAAACTCGGCCCCCCCCCATCATCCCAAAAAATGTTTAAAATAAGTTAGATGAAATTTTTAGTTATATTAAGTATTACATTTTTAAAACATCCATGTGTACATGTGAGTATCAATAACATTTAAGTGCTTAACTATTTACTTATTATAAATTATGGAATATATAGTCTATGCAACAGTGTTAGTAAACATGGGAACATTTTATTTATTTTTTTGGAAACTTTATCATTTAGAGGGGTACCACCAAAATGTGCACATATATAGCCAAAATATTTGTATAAATAAAATCTCTCTCTCTCTCTCTCTCTCTCTCTCTCTCTCTCTCTCTCTCTCTCTCTCTCTCAATGTGTGTATGTAAATTGACTAAAAAAAAAAATGTTTCGTAAATATATACTAGCAGGACCTGAGTACCGGTGTTGCCTTGTGGAAGTATGCTCCCCACACCACCTGTAAAAAACAAAACAAAGAAAACTCTGGTTGTTAGTGGGAGCCACTGCCAGCCCAGTAAAACAGCAGGCACTGGCGCTCATCATAAAAATGTATGTACCGTGTCGAAGTAACAACGTTAGTATCTATAAACTAATTCTTAACATGAAAATTTGATTATGTGTTGTGATTATTCTGTGCTTTCACCTAACTTGTCAACATTGTGTCACAAAAAAAAAAAGAAACAACCAAAAAAAAAACACTGCTGCGGACCTGAACAATGATTCCCATAGGCTTTGAATTTTTCCTTTTTACTTTGTCATAATTTTTTCCAGTGATTATCAGTGATTATCATCGAGTACAGGCTTAATTTTCAGATTAAAAAAGAAATTTAAGGTAATATTTTTAATGACTGTAATAGTCGGGATCAATTTGTAATAATAACGTTCTAAGAAATCAAACACATATTTTTTTTTCACATCAGTTATTAATGCTGCCCCTAGCCTTTAAATGTTTCCTTTTTCTGTTGGTTAGATGTATACACATTTTTCCAATTTATTTTTGTAATGTGAAAGCTAAGTGTGTAATCTATAAGTGCCGTAGTAGTAATAAAAAAAAAAATCAAAAAAATCTAAATGCTAGTGGCAATATTAACAGGAGTGACCAAAAAGTGGATGTTCACTGTAGTAGAAAGTTAATGTCAAAAAAGGCCAAATTGATAGCCATAGCCAGATTTTCACAAACCAAAATGCCAAATTAAAAAACAAATATTGTGTGTATAAATATATAAACATTCATGTATTTTACACATCATTAGTTATATTGTGTTCTTATGTAAATTGGTGATGTTTTAAACTGACACATTTCATATATATTTATATATTGAAGAGTTTAGCTTCCAAATAATCACATGTTTTTTTATTACAATTTGTTCCGAAAAAAAAAAAAAGAAAAGAAAAGAAAACCGAATTTTAAGAAAAGAAATATGTGGAAATAAAATAGTTGGCAAAAAATAAGTTCATTGTATTTCGTTCAATAAATTTGTATTCTTTGTTTCGGCATAATAATATAAGAAAAATGGAAATATTTGGGAGCTAACCTCTTCCATTTAGTTCAGAAAATTTAATAAAAGAAATATGTTATGTAAATAAGTAATAGCAAAAAATGAGTTCATTTTATTTTGTTTAATAAAGTTCTGTAATTTCTTTTTAGCATAATAAAAAAAAAAGTGCAAGTATTTGGGAGCTAAACTCTTCAATTTAGTCCAGAGTTAATAACACGCCATTATAGCTATATTTTGTGTACTTGTGTAGGTGTGTGATGCTTTAAACCGACGCACTTTATGTTTATATATTGCTTTATATAGTTTATGTATTTAGCTTCTAAATCATGTGTTTCTTAGTATTTGTTCTGAAAAAAAAAAAAAAAAATTTGAGAAATTTAATTGAAAGAAATATGTTGCAGAAACTTCTGTATTTTTACCTATAAATATCGTAAATTGCATAGAAAAGATAATTTACAAATAAACTTCCATATATTTTTAATGTTTTTTTTTTGAGAAATCTTAAATCTAAAAGATGCAAATGTTTGGAAGCTAAGCTCTTCAATATGTAAATATATAAAATGCATCAGTTTGAAACATCAATGTATGCAGTGTGTTTAATGATATAAATACTCGATCGCAAGGGATGGTCAATTTATTTGTTGTGACAAAGACATCTTAACATGTCTAAGTGATATATTTTGATGTTGGTAAGCGTTCATTTATAAAGCGAAGAATTGGATTCCAGAATATGAGAATTTTTGGAGCTCAGCCAATCAGAATGGACGGACTTTGGAAAAGGAGCCATTATTATATATCAATCAGAAATTGGAAAATTTATGTTTGATCTGTGTATGTAATAGCCAGTTATGGTCAGTGTATTCACAGAATTTGTGGAACATGTAGAATTCGTTCTGGTGACAACTGGTACCAGTAGTAGGACTAAATATTTAGAAAGAAAAATAGGAACTCCTTCCTCTAAAGATGTTGCAATTGTGATGGTGATACTCGTAGGATACAATGCAGCATTTCATTATCATGACTGAATGTGTCTAAAATGGTTTCCAAAAGCTACATAAGATAGTGGCTATAAGCCTAGATAAATTAATTTGTATGTGGTATCTGTTGTTGCAGTCATTTTATTTTATATGGAGATTATATAAACTAGTGCGGGCAAGGACCAGCTCTGCCTAGGCGTAAAATATGCTTAAATATGATATTTTAATTTGTCCAGATTTCATATATATAATTACAGTCGTGATTTCCAAAGCAAAAAAAAAAAAAAAAAAAAAAAAGGTATTTAGATGCCATCAGTTAGAATCGAAACCGAAACTGTAGCATTCAAATCTGGTGATGTTAATACTGTACCAACGTGATATGCATATAAACTGATTAAAAATTAACTTAGATGAATGTACAAAATGTTTAGCGATCTTTTCAATTTTGACACATTTTTGACCCCTTAAAAACAATTTTAACCAGCTAAAGACCCATAAAAGAATGGCTCGTAAAAAATCCAATCATTTGAGGCCCCCAGCGCCGCTCTGTTACTTTTAGTTTCAGAAGAGATAAAGTTTGAAAATATGGCGACAGATCGACAGATAGCCATTCATATATTAGATTATTCAGAAAATTTCAAAAAAAAGCTTTATTTTTAGAAAATTGGTTCTGCTCATCTTTAAAGATATATACTTTTATGATATACAAAAAATATCAAACAATTATAAAAAGACCGTCATAAACTGAAAAAAAAAAAAAAAAAAAAAGGTAAAATGCAATTATACTCATTTAATTTATAAATCTTATTTTATTTTTTTTTTTCACTCTGACGAAGGGGAAATTCTTACAATTGAATTCACTTGTTCAAAATATTATAAAACACGAATCTTTTTCACAAATACCCTCAATCTCAGACTATATAATAAAAAAAAAAAAAAAATCAAATTTTCGTAAAATACTTCATCTCCCCTCCACCCCCAATTTTCTTATTTTGTTCTAGCTCGAGATGGGACATCCTACCGGATGCCAGACATTCACTCCAACCAAAAGATCTTTTTAAGATTCTAACAGTCCCATACTTTGTATCGCTCTAGCCATTGGTTCATCTAGTATATTTGCCAGGTAGCTTTTGAATTAGTCTGGTTACTCCTATAATTACTGAAATGATGGAGACGTTAAGATTCCAATTTCTTTTCAGGTTGTACATAAGAGCTTGGTATTTCTATTTTCTTATCAGATAGACCTGAAAAGCGCCCTTGTAAATTTATTTTTATCATTATTTCTGGATTCATCCAGTTTATTCTAAAAAAAAGCTAAATAAATAAATCGTATCTCGTAACTAGAAATCCCATGAATTATTTGAAAGATCTTAATTATGTCATCCTTCCTTTTTATCAAGCAAATTAACTAAACCTTACTTTAGGAGAGTAGATAACGGACCTTGAGTTAACTTTCAGCAAGCTTGTAATTCTTGCTTCCTTTATTTTGTCCTTTAGTCCTCACATTCCATGAACGATATTTCTAACAAAGTAGAGAAGAATCGCTGTTTTCTGAGTCAAAATCTATCCAGCTAACATTTATCATTGGCTAGTTTTTGTCTTCTAACGGAATATTTATCTTTGTTTTTAGCTTCTTACATCAAGTGGCTTCATGCTTTGCCTGGGGCGATTTCCATAAAAAAAAAAGAGTTTAACCTATTTTTATAACTGAGGAGACCCTTGATTCCTTTTATCAGCTCTGTCACTTTTTGTACACCTGCCAATGTTCATTATTATATTACAACTCCCATCTCTTGCTACTTATACTTAGGATTGGGTACACCATTCTCTACAGGTCTTATTAAAGTATTATATATTATCACAATACCGTTTACTTCTCTTAATGGACAGATAGATGAGGAGGAGGGTGCTATTGGTAGTGATGACATTAACAATGTTAATAGAAGAGACGCCGACGTGACGGAGATGGTTGCAAAAGCAGTAAAGGTGATATACTACTGGTGCGCATGATTGCAGTGGTAGAGGCGGTGGCAGTTGGGAGGGGGGGGGGGGAGAAGCGTATTATACGGAATTTGAAGGCAGTAGCATACCAACACTCTACCGTAGACTAAAATGACAGGAAGCACAAAATCAATAATATTATCATAGCAGTAGAAAATGACATTTTAGGAAGAACAGACGGAGGTAGGTTAGTTTAAAAGGAGAGGAAAAATAATTCAAAAACTAAATTTGTATGGATCTTGTGTTTCTGAAACACATCAAGAAAGACCTTTTACATACTTGTGCGTGTGTTTCCCCGATTACAAACTAGTGTACATTACCTTAACATGACTTCCACAAATGGAAGCTTGATCAAAAGAAACCGACACTTTTTTCATTCATATAATTATATGAATGAAAAAAAAAAAAAAAAATACACACCTAAATATTACATAACATTGTATAAATGAAATATTCAACTTGTCATACACAGAAAATATTGTAATAAGGTACACACACACACACATATATATATATATATATATTAGATTTAATTTATGTGCTAATAAGTCAAATTTATAATTACCTATATTTATTTTGCTAAAAACATTTCCTCTGATGAGATGAGCCATTCATTGAAAATCCATGAATTAATGAAAAAAATTTTTTGTATTTGTCAAACAATAAATTTTGTTCTAATTTCTTTAATTTACATAATTTAGTTCAAAATTTTCATTATATATATATTACAGAAGATCAGAAAACATTGATACTGTCGGTTTCAAATCCAAAACAAAAGGGACCATTATTTAGTCGCTTAAGTCGGACTCTTTCAACCTCTGTTTATAGCTATCTCTCCAGAAATGGTGTCTAATCGAGTACTCTGCTGGGGTCTTCTCTCACTAACCTTATGTGTGCGTAGATATTTTCAGTATTTACCTCAGTGCTCAATACATTAGCAGTAGCCTTAGTACGAAAATATATCCATGTCAAGTAAGCTACATAAAGGAATTCATATTTCATCCTAACAAAAATACCATCATGCTAAATACCTATATTTTGTAAACTTGTTTGGTATTCGCTGTATGCCTATAGAGATCTATTTTGAGGATGGTTGGTAGTGAAGCATAAAATGTTTTTGTTTTTTTTGTATTTTATTTTTTAAATAAATTCTTTAATAAAAATTTTAAAATAAAAACAAAAAAGCATAGCTTTAATGCCTTAATACCACAAATCATCCTCACTCTCTCTCTCATATATATATATATATATATATATAGTTTTTTGGGGGAAAAGGAATCCAGCAGAATGCTCAATTATAAGGAAAATCTGAAAATAAGAGCGTATTTATATATATCAAAGTACATAGAAAGACCACACACAAAAACGACTATATTCATTACTACTCACACCACAATGATAAAATAAAGACGGGCATGATTATAGGGTTTTTCTTACGTGCCTTTAGAATATGCAGTCCCCAATATCTTAATGATGAATTTCAATATATTACGAATGTTTTAAGAAAACTACAGTATCCATCCTATTTCATTTCTTACGCAAAGAAAAAAGCTACGAAAATACACTATAACATAAACACACAGAAAAATAAAACAGATACCTCACTATTAAACAGACATCTTTTCATTCCCACCCACACCAAAAATACAAAAATCTACGACACTCTTAATAGACTTGGTTTTCACCTGATACAAACAACTTCCTCAACCATAAAACAGACATTAAAAACTACCAAGCACTCTCCCAAAACCCTCACATCCGATGCCGGTATATATTCCATCCCATGTAACAACTGTCAACAAGCGTACATAGGTGAAACACAACGAAAATTGAAATTAAGACTTAACGAGCACAGAAGAGATATGAGGAATGGTAACGCCCTAAATGCACTCTTTTGCCATTGTGCAGAACACGATCACTCATTTAATTTAGATCAAGCGAAAATTATTAAATACGTGATAGATAGAGCTAAAAGAAGACTTTTAGAATCAGCACTAATTTTGAATACTAATACTATTATGCAAAGAAAAGGCTTCTACCATTTAACCCCTAGCATAGGGAAAATAATAATCAAAGAGCAAGGTATCAGGGTGGATCCTGGCTAGCCGTTTTTCTTTGAATGTTTCAGGAAAATGAGTAGTTTCGCAGAAGAAAAAAAACAAAAAACAAAAAAAAAACATGTACATATTTATTTTAAATGCATTTTAAAATTGTATATATAGACATCAAACAACCTTCCCATACGCACACATATTCGTCCTTTCCCGACATGGGTTGGATTTTAAAAAACTGTCTTTTTTCGCACGATCTATGACTTTTTCTTTTATCACATTTTTATTTCAATTATCCTGAAGATGTCCTCTGAGACAAGGACGAAACGTTGATTTTTTAATAATTTCATTCGGTTTTTTTTCTATTTTTTCTTTAAACATATATATATATATATATATATATATAATATATATATATATATATATATATATATTTTTTTTTTGTTTACAGAAAGTTTTTAGATGAGACAAGTCATCGGTACCGTCGGTTTCAAATCCGATAATTAGGACCGTTTTAGATACCCATATCAAGCTCTAGTCAGCCAATACTCATCTCTGATGATGATGGGTATCTAAAACAGTCCTAATTATCGGGTTTGAAACCGACGGTACCGATGACTTGTCTCATCTAAAAACTTTCTGTAAACAAAAAAAAAAAAAAATATATATATATATATATATATTCAAAAATGGAGTACTGTTGCCACATCTGGACAGGAGACACTCGGAACACTATCCAGTCTTGACAGTTCAAAATCGGCTTCAAAACTTAAATTCCCTCTTCCCGGTAACCTCTTTCCCTACAGAGACCTGGCAAGCCTGTGCCTACTCTACCGTTATTTCCACGGTAAGTCATAGCTTAAACTTGAATCTATGGTCCCATCTTGCCTAACTTTCACAAAAATACTTGTCTAGCTACAACCACTATCAACGATATCCTTCACTCCCTATCTGAGTCTAAATCTAAACACAGATTCCATGAACAAAGCTTCTTTTCTAGAACTATCTGTGGAACTCTCTTCTGCTGGTCTGTATTTCAGTTGACTACAATATGGTCATCTTCAAATCCAATGTAAACAAGTTCTTGTTAAGCAGTCTCCTTAAATAATAAATTTCTACCAGATTTCCACAACTAACGATTACTACATTGTTGTCCCGATGACCTTTGTATACTCCTTAACCCTTATCCTGGAGTAACCTTCAGAACTTGATAAGTGGTGACTCCCTTGTAAAAAGAGAGAGAGAAAAAAATAAATAATATGCATCACTTCGATTTTACAGAAATACTTGAACACTTCTTAGTTGTATATTTTCTTCAGCCGACAGTCTGAAACTAGGGGGGAGGGGGCAAATGTGTTAAATAACTATTTTTGAGACCATCATCTGAAGAGCAGATACACTTGGTATTCTTTAGATGAATGGGTGAGATTTTTAGTATTTCTGTGAAACAGTAGGCATTGATGACCGATCAAATTAGTGTATAGTGTTATTTGAAATAAAATATATTCTTTTATACATAGTTGAACACTTTCCCTGTTCAAAAACACAGTAAATAAAATTAAATGAATTTTATATTTTGTTTCAAGTTAGTTAAAGGAATTGTATCCAAATTGAACTAAGGAAGGAAGCTAAATATTATTTACACACAAAATAGAGCTTAATAATATGTGTGTGTGTGTGTATATATATATATATATATATATATATATATATATATATATCACACACACACTCTAGACTCCAGGTTAAAAATATCCAAAAGTAAAAACTATTGAATTTAACCAGGTTGTTAATAGTGCTCAATAAAAAGAGCAAGATGTTATTTTATTCAATTTATGCAAACAAAATTACCAAATACCCACAATAGAAATTTACTTAAAAAAATTTTTTTTTAAAGATTTGCAAATTTTTCTTTTTTGTTTTTCTTTTCATTAAAAGACATGCCTGATAAAGATCTGGAAGCTATGGTTTCCTGATAAAAACTTTTTAGGTTGAAACAGATTTATTGTTGCGACCAATGGTAATTTTGTTTACCTCAATTGAATTTATATATGAGTTAAAGTGTCTGTGTGTACATATCTCTATGCAATAATTCTGTCCGTTTTCAGTCTACAGGCTCGAAATTTGATATACAGGGTACTGAGATTTGGGAAAATCTTTGTAATCTATTTTCAAACAGAAATTTGGCTGTTAAAGGGTCAAAGTTCAACGATTTAACCTTTGAGAACTCTACCAAACTTCTCTGCCAATTTTCGGTATAAACACTTGAAATTATAGATATAGGTTCCTTGGACATGGGTCAAAGTGAAAAAAAATTGACCTTTGCGGTCTCTACCAAATTACTCAGAAAATTTCTGGTCTAAACATTTGAAATATTACATAAAGGTTATTCAGAGATAGGGCAAGCTTTATAATCGGTTTGGGTTGAAAATTTGAGCTACCAATATATAAATGTATGTATGTATATATGTTTGCATGTCTGCCTAAAACTTTTGACAACATTAATTTCTTCACTCTCAACTGGGCACTTTTCAACAGGGAGGGGCTGCTTTTTTGCAGATATTTTCGAAAGTCATTCCCTCTTTTCGATTGTCTAGCCTTAATTTAAACCTTTGTCACTTCCGGTTTGGTGGTGGTCGTAACAGCAAAGACGTCACGTTTTTTTCCCCCCCGTTCTTTTTTCTCCTTTGCGGTACGGGTTCGAGCCTGCCTTCCTACTACTACTTTTTCTTTTTTTGCTCAACAAACACCTCCAAACACCCGAGCAATACAGGGCACTTATACTAGTATATATATATATATATATATATATATATATATATATAAGTGAACGTGTCTGTCTGTATACATTTCCCTATGCAATAACCGTCAATTTTTAGTCTACAGACTCGAAATTTGATATACAGGGTACTGAGATTTGGGAAAATTTATGTGATCGGGTTTTGGCCAGAAATTTGGCTGTTAAGGGGTCAAAGTTCAACGATTTGACCTTTGAGAACTCTACCAAACTCCAACAATTTTTGGTCTAAACACTTGAAATTTTAGATATAGGTTCCTTGGACATGGATTTAACTTAACTTGATTTGTGCTCAAAACAAATTTTAAGGGGTCACAATAGGGGTCAAAGTTTTAAAAGATTTGACCTCTGCGGTCTCTACCTAATTACTCGGACAATTTCTGGTCTAAACATTTGAAATTTTACATAAAGGGTATTTAGAGATAGGGCAAGCTTTTTCATCGGTTTGGGTCGAAAATTTTCAGTTACCAATATATAATGTATGTATGTATGTTTGCATGTGTGCCTAAAACTTTCGACAAAGGCGACGGATTTTACCAAGATCAGAATCGTTTGGAAGTTCGACCTTTCATACGACAAATATCGAAAAATTGGCTAAAAACATTAATATCTTCACCTTCAACTAGGTACTTTTCTACAGGGAGGGGGGGGAATCGCTTTTTTTGCTGATATTTTTGAAAATTATTCTCTCCTTTCGATTGTCTAGACTTTTGGCGGTGGTCATAACCGCAAAGACGTCAGGGTTTTTTTTCCTGTTCTTTTCCTCCTTCGCAGTACGGGTTCGAGCCTGCCTTCCTACCACCACTTTTTTTTTTTTTTTGCTCAACATACACATCCAAACATCCGGGCAACGCCGGGCTGAAATGCTAGTATATATATATATATATATATATATATATATATATATATATATATATGTGTGTGTGTGTGTGAGAAATAAAGAGAACACTTTCTAAATTTAATGGTTTGGATTTTTTTTTCTGAGTTCAGTTTGATTGGAGATTAAAACATGGAATGTATCATTTAAGAAAAAATGTGCTTTAAAATGGTTAGAAACAGTTGATGCTTTTTTTGTTTTTGTTTTATTTTTGTAACAAATTTGAAACCTTTATTTAATAATATACTAAAATTAATTTGAAAAAAAAAACACTCCACTATTCTTATAATGAAATATTTTCTTTTTTTTTTTTTTTTGGTATCTTTCCAAATCAGTCAAGTTTTTTTTTTTTTATCTTTTTATCAATCTTCCCAGTTTGAGGTACTTTCTTTTATTCTGATCTTGTTTTTTATTTTTATTTTTATACTTTCAGCGATTGAGATGTATTTTATATATTAGTGTAAACACTGGTGAAGCATAAGTTTTATTTTCGTCTTCAATTTTGATGATGGATGTACACTCGTAGTATATTATAATTGTCTTGTTGCAAACAACAGGAGAACTTAATTATTAGGGCTATGCCAACAGCATATTTTTTTCATTGTTTTGACTCTCAAGTATATATCCGATGCAGTTAGAGACAGTTAATCAACCAAGAACCATATCACTCTATAAAAGCATATAAGATATTAACGGATACACACTCGAGAGTCAAAACAATGAAAATATGCTGTTGTCACAGCCCTATTAATTATCACACAACCTCCAGAAAATTGGCTTTACTTTCAGCAGCCACGCAACTCTTTCCTTATTTTATCTCTTTAGTCCTCACATTCCATGAGCAATGTTTCTGACAAAGAGAGAAGAATTGCTGTTTTCTAGGTCAGAATCTGTTCCATCTAATACTTATTGTTGGCACGTGCTTGACATTGAAGTAGTATTTTTTTTTTTAGATCTTTACATCAAGTGACTTCATGCCTTGTCTGGAGCGATTTCTATAAAAGAAATTATTAGTTTAAAATGTACTGTGCATTGAATACAAGACCTACTTTCTCAACCAGATATGTTATAACTGAACTAGACAAGTGCAGCGTTCCACATCCACGTCTGCTGCAAAGTGGTACTTTTGAGTTTTCCTTCTTACAGACAAGTTGCCCTACTAAAGAATTAGAGTCTAACTCAATTAGCGCTTCTACACTATCAGAACGAAATTTTTAGGTCAATAAATGGAGTTTTCAGATGAAAAAGAACCCAAAAAAAACAAAGGTTTCTACTGATTTTTTTTGTCAATTCTAATAAATTACAATGTTAGCGTGATAAATCTGATTGGATTAGAACTGTTTGTCGAATCCATAATCTATGTTGGCATCTTTTTTTTTCTGATTTTGCTTTTGCTGGGGATGGGACATACTATAATATGCCAGATATACACCCACTATTTCACACACTCAAACTTAAGATATTCTTTCAAAGATTCTAACTGTGCCTTTAAGTGCAATCGTCTGTATCTCTCTTGCACTTGGTTCATCAAGTATATTTACAAGATAGTTTTTAAAATTCTTCTTTACGAGTTCAGTTGCTCTTATAATTAACAAAATGATGAAAATCTTCCTAAGTTTCCAGTTTCTTTTCATGTCGTACATAAGACGGTATTTCGTTATCTTTTCCTCTCAACTCCGTTTAAGCTAGCATCATTAGGGACACTGACTTTTAAGGTTGTTTTTCTTCGTCTCATATCGCTATATCAGGTGTTAACAGCTGTTTCCTAGGTACAAAGCGGCAGGAATTGCATAGTCATAGTAGATGGTTTATGACTTTTAACCGTTCTTTCTGGTATATGTTCTCAGAACTTGCTGCTGCACTGGATATTCAACTTTTTAGAGATGGTCCAGTGGGGATATTTACATATTCCCTTGTGTCACATTGTATAATAGCCATCCTCTAGTAGAACCTTACAACTGGATGTCATGTGACTCAAACTCTCTACTTCTGTGGTCTGATGTACCATAGAAGTCACTTGAGTATTGTATCCTGGGTATCACGGCACTATGGGTAGTCCGATGCTACAAGAACCATGTATGTGATGACTGGCTGCGCTGTCAATGGTTCTATGTTCACGTTGTGTTGAAAAGATCCACAGAACGTTGTGTTGATACAATTTAGTTAGGACCTTGAGTAAGTGGACGATTTGAAACAAGTCATGCAGGGATGTGCTGCCTGTGACCATAGCATGAGACATATGACTTTTAAACTGCATTTGAAACATTGACGTGTTACGATTACTACATGACAATTCGAGTTATTCAAAATTGAATTGCCCCTCAAACACAAGAATATGACTTTAAAATTTAATTTAACCAATTAATAGTGCACCAGAAAACTTATTGTGTCACATACCATTTGCATCCCAACTTTTTGTAGACTTGTAGACAAATATATTTAATTTTTCTTCTTTATTTAATTGATGCCTAAGATGTATAAATTAAAATATGTGGGTTTTCTATAAAAATTATTCCACTATGCAATAATGCACTGGAGTTAAAAGCACACTTGTGAAACTGTCACACTCTGCAAGACAAAGGTTCGTCATGATAAATTTAGTTTAATTAGAATCAATATTTTGGGAGCTCATAAGTGTTACTTGACTTCTTAGCATTAACAGCAGTATCGATATTTTTATCCCTCTATGCCACATGCAGCTATAATCATGTCAACACATCAGTTCCATAAGCTTGCAATGTTGAACTTGATTTTGACTTAGAGAACTGGTATTCCCAAATGATGACTTATGTTAAACTGTCCCAGTGGCATCGCAAGCCAAGGATCAGTCGCCAATCTGAAACAATCAAGAATAATCCTGGATCATTTATTATGATCTGCATCAACCATACAGTGACTGACAATAACAGATTGATTCCATATGGCAAATGTGTAAAGTAAAACTATGAGACAATTCAAAACTAAACAACCTTTTATTGTGGGTAAAGTTAGCTCACTGAAGGAAACACTTTAGCTGAATGAAAAACTAACAAAGAATGAACGATGAAAATTCTCCGGTAGGGGTGCCTCAGGCAACTGACAATCAAAATGTTATGGATGGAAAAGTTTATCTCTTAGAACTTAGTCAAACCGTAACTCATTCTGACAAGGAAGGCTGGAGCAACATGAGCCAGACCACTAAATACCACAATATTGCCAAAGTGGACCTCACCTGGTATGACCACCCAGGCAGGTAGGGATGTTACATTGATTTTAAATCAAAGTGTCAAGTTTAATGGTAAGTGACATACTTCCAAATGAACTCATCAGCACCAGCAACAACCAAGCAGCTTGAAAATATTGCCATGTAATACACTTGATTCACATGACGTCAACTAACGATCAGTGTTCTATTTTCTTTCTTTTACATTTGTTTTTTTTTTTTCTTTTGAGTGTTTAGTCATACTCAGGTGCATTACAGTTTATACAGAAGTGTCTCTCTTGTGCTCAGAAAGGTGGCAGGGGAGGTGCTAGTACTATGTAGCAATTTGTGAATAAGTCTACTTGACGTTTTATCAAAGAAAAAGAATTTTTTTTTTTAATTAAAGATATCTTAGAGAAATTTATATATATATATATATATATATATATATATATATATATTTCCAAAACATTTTATTTTAAACAATTTACCCACACATACACACACATTGAGAGAGAGAGAGAGAGAGAAATTTTATTTATACAAATATTTTGGCTATATATGTATACATTTTGGTGGCACCCCTCTAGATGACAAAGTTTCAAAAAAAAAAAAAAAAAAAAAAATGTCTCATGTTTACTAACACCGTTGCATAGGCTATATATTCCATAATTTATAATAAGTTATGCTTATATAAAAGAATATTTTTTTATTAAAGATATCTTAGAGAAATATATATATATATATATATATATATATATATATATATATAAGATATCTTGAATAAAAAAATATTCTTTTTCTTTGATAAAACGTCAAGTAGACTTATTCACAAATTGCTACATAGTAATAGTACCCACCTGCCACCTTTCTGAGCACGAGTACCGATTTCAAATCTCGCTAGATTCTGCCACTCTGAGGAGTCGTAGATGACGAAACATGTGTCAGTGGATGATTATATTTTAAAAATAATACTTATGCCGTTCCCCATTTGGGGGTACCAAACTTGTCAAAGGGAAAATTCCCAACTCGCATTTAGGTAAAAATGCACTTCATATAAATAATTGAATTCGTTCGATAAGTATCGCTAACAAAAGGAAACAAACAACATCGACGTAAAAATGTGATAAATTAGTAGTCCTGCGAGATAACTCAGTGAAAGAGGCTTAGGCTTCTTATCACGGAGTCCTGATTTCGAATCTCGCTAGATTCAGCCACTCTGATGAGTCGTAGATGATGAAACACATGTCCGTGGATAATTATATTTTATATATATAATATATATATATAAATGAATAAATTTTTCTCTAAAATATTAAAAAAAAAAAAAAAAAAAAAGATGTATACGTATATATAAAATATTGTTAAAAAAATCTTTAAGTATTCATGCAATTAAAAAAAAAGAAAAATGAAACAAAAACAAAAGTAAGAAGACTACAAGACAATGTTGGATAGGTACAACTAGTATGTATGTGTGTATATGATGATGGACTCTCTCAACGATTTAGACGCATGAGCTTCTGCCACAACAACCAAGTTGCTTGGAAATCCCTGACAAAATTGTTTGTGATATGGGTATATATGCTGATGACACCACGCTCTATAACAGACAACAGGAAAACAAATGAACACATATCTACAAAAATGGCAGAAACATTAGCGGATAACCTCCGATCTGTAGTGGAATGGGGACAAAAATGGATGATTACATTCAATGCTGCCAAGACTAAACTGGTTTCCTTTTCTATCACCAATAGCAATGGCCAATGACTCTCTATCTGAAAGTACATCTTTCAAACTCCTCGGCCTAACGTTCACAGGAAACAGGAGTTGGAACAATTACATTGAGAGCATTGCCAGGACAGTTGCGAAGAAAGTAGGTTCTCTCTATCATGCTAGAAAGCTACTAATGCCGAAAGTATCCTGTACCTCTATAAGGCCACCATTCGCCCATGTATGGAGTATTGTTGTCATATTTGGGCTGGTGCATCTGCTACTAGTCTTTCGCTCCTAGACAAGGTTTAAAAGAGAGTCGCCAATCTGATAGGTCCTGAACTGTCATCTAAACTTCAGCCTCTGTCCCACTGATGGAATGTTGCATCCCTCTGCCTGTTCTACAAGTACTTTAACGGTGAATGCTCTGACGAACTGCAAGCACTTGTACCCCCTCAACGTAAATACCCCCCGACAAGCAGCTAAATCCCACCCCTTTACAGATGTAAGGGAGCCTTCTACTCCAAAATTACTGTTTCTGACTTTTCAGAACCTGAGTTTTACAAAAGGAAAGAAAAAAAAAAAACCCAACGTAAATGTTAGGTGCATTTTAGATCAGGAAGCCAGTACTTTCAGACAGCCAGATCCAATAGCAACAGGTGTCATTAGCTGGAGTAAAAAAAAAAAAAAATCTATATACGTTTATTAATTCGGTTTGACCAGATCAAAAATGGACAGATATGGATTTGAACAGACTACCGGTTCTTTTCGACCAGGTTTAAAAAAAAATGATCAAAACTATTTGGCAACGACTTGGCTCATTTTTTTTCTTTTTTTTTTTTTCTTCCAATATTTTAATGAAATATTGGGTAATGTTACTTTCTAGACCAAAAACAAAGTCTGCATTATTAAATTCAAAAGTGTAAATTACACAAGTGGCAAAATTTCCTGTGTGCAATTGTTTCATATTTTACATTCACCATGTAATTTCCACAGGTATTGCTTTTTCTCTTTAAGAAAACTGAAAAGGGTTAGTAGTTTTCAAATTCAACAAGCGTTGTAGAATTGCAACAATATCACATCAAAATTTGATTACCAACCATTTCAATTCTGAAATGTCATGTTCTTCAAAAATGACGAATCATTCATCAAATTATGTTTAACTTTCACATTTTATTCAAAGTTATGAATCTGTTGATCAAATAAAAATCCACACTTTTCTTTCAACACTTTTTTTCAAATTTCGTTTAAAATCATCGTATGAAGGCATCAAGAAATATCTTGTAAAAACAGTATTGTGAAAAATATCGTTGAAAAGGTAAAAGTCAAAAAACTGGTTTCAAATTCAAAAAAGCCTCAAGGAAAATTGAACAATAAAGAAAAGAGTTAATGTGTGACGTCATACGTTCTGATTGTAAAAGTTATTGCATAAAGCGCTGAAAAATAAAACCATTCTCAAAAACCTTTCAACAGATAAAAAAAAAAAAAAAAAGTGAAATTCAAAGAATAGTCTTGAAGTTCAATCTCACTAAAATGGAAATATTTCATAAAAAAAAAAATAAATAAATAAAAATATCGTCTGCTGCTTCTTTGAATACAGAATCATGTTCTCAATAAAACGCTTAAAATAATAAGATTAAAATGTTAATTGTTTTTCATATATTTCAACATTTTTTTATGCATAGTTCATAACTGAATCTCTTTGCTGACAAGATCACCAAGAGTACCAGTGATGAACATCATTTTCATTGACCGTTTAATGATTGAAACCAGGAAGGAGAATGTCCTTCAGCCATTTCCATCTTCTAATAACATCTCAGGAAGAAACCAGACTACAAGTGTGGACCAGAAGGTTAGAGAATGATTCTACCTCTTGAAATGCTCCCTTTTGGCTCAGAAACACAATGGATCCAGCGAAAGATACTGAACTGCCCGAGAACAGGAATTGGGGGAGTTGTTATGCTATCTTCTTTGTATTGAGATATAAGAGTTCTATTTCTTTGTTATAAGTTTTTATAGTGATCTCCCTTGCTTGTTGTTAGTTATTGGCTGAGAAAACAAAGATGGTGGTTTGGACAAACAGACATGCATCCCTGACTGGATCCATGTAATGAGTAAACTAACCAAAGCTGCTGAGAAGAGGTGGTCAAAGGATGTTATAACCAGATGAAGCCACAAAACTCAATCATTAGCGATTATGGAGAGGATTACCATATGATACAGCACTGATGTGCCTGCCTTCTATTACCCAACCGGTCCAGCATAAACAATTTTACAGAGTTCAATAATAATGCAAAGGTCTGTGTAAAAAAAAAAAAAAAAAAAAAAACCCTGATAAAATCCTGTATAACCACAACCTACAGACACATAAAAAGGATAAGTTATAACTTCAGATAGAATTTGAAGGTGAAGTTGTGATTGACCCAATAAATACTACTGTGCTGATGGAATTGACTTGGCAGAATCAGATCGCATCTATTAGTCATTCACCCACTAATACTGTTGGAAAAGGTGTGAACCGTGAACTTGACTTTAACTGTTAGTAAAAATAGCAATTTGTGTTCAATTAATAGTGTACAGGATGACTCTCCCCCACCCATCACAAAAATCCACCCATGGGATCATTAATAACATTCACAATTCTTTTTATATATCCAACTATATTTGATATAAATAAACATCAATTTATGCCCAACTTGTTCACCAAGCTTCGATCATGAATGCCCAACAGTCTTTATTTTACTAATATTAAACGGTATGCAGTTACATTATTGTAATCATTTATTCAGTAAGAGGGGTGACCCTGAATAGGTTTCACACTCCCTGAACTGTAACCATGTAGGTTTTTACCTGTATTGTTATCTCAAAACATCCTCAAACTTTTGCTGGGGGGAAAAAAAGAGGGGGGGGCATTAGAGCTCAAATCAGGATAGTGTTAAGAGAGGAATGTGTTAAGGGTTACTGATGTTCTGTTCAGATGTGCTTATCATTGACTAACGACCTGAGTGAGCCAAGCTGGAATCGTGTCAGTTCCACAGCACCACTTATGAAGGTCTCCAACCGTCACACATGGTCTCTTCTATAAATATCTGATTCTAGAGAGAATTGGAGAAACCAATGCTAACAATAGAATTGAGTTGCTCAAAAGTCATGTGATACTAATTCAGATGAGTTTACATTGTTATTTACCCATTGTGTCAAGAAAATTATATAGGAGCGGATAACAAGTTACTTCTAGTTTATAGTTCAGAAATTCAAGTTTACGCAACGAAGAATTTTGAAAATTTATTCATAGGACAATTCTAACCATTGCTTACCATAAAATATAATTCACTCATGTTGGCCAAATCCCCTAACCCTGAAGGCTGAGTCCACAATCTCATGCATGGTCTTCAAGTTAAATATCTTTTTATATCTATATAGTTTTATATTATCATTAAAACATTACGTCTCTCATACTCTGAAGTTTTAAAACTATCTGCTAACCAACAAACTTATAACTGTTATTTTGTTAACTGATTTTCCTTTGAGGACAAGAGCCAGTCTTTGAAATTCCATGGATTAAAGAAATAATCATTAATATTCTGTATCCTTTGTTTCAAATAATAAATGTACTTTAAATGTAAATTGAAATAATTGTAATTAAATGTAATTAAATGTAATTCAAATAAATTGTAATCTGCAAAATTTGAACACTACTGTGCTGATGAAATATATATATATATATATATATATATATATATATATATTCAAGCACGTCTGAACACGACAGAGTTATTCCTTTTTCCGATTGTCTTTTTCTTTGAGGCTTGGTGTATTTATAGTTTTTTGGGGGTTATTGGTTTTATTGGATGCACCGATAGAAAGCGTTTAAGAATATGGCTGAACAACAACTTTTGGGAACCATTTTATACAATATGCTAGCTGAAATAAAAAAGACCACTCGACGAATTGAAAAGATATCCAGAAAAATCGGAAAAAAATAACTGTCGTGTTCAATCAGATGTGCTTGAATAATGACTTACTGCATATAAATATATATATATATATATATATATATATGCAGCATAACAATGACTAGAAGTAAAACCTAGCTAATGAAGGTTCAAAACAGATGTTAAAAGAATGGATGAGAGTTATTGAGTTAGTAGATGTAGAAGAGTTAAGGCAGCAGGTTCAGTTCGCAGAGGAAAGCCAAAGAAAACATGGAAGAAGTGATTAATATAGACTTGAGAATGAAGGATAAAGACCTGGGAAGAGATAGGTTAGTTATTCATTATGGACGTTTCCAAGCATTATGTGAGCCTTCCTGCAGTTGATTTTAACAAGAGTTGGGGGAAATCAATGCTAACAACAGAATTGAGATGCTCAAAATGTCGTACTATACTAATTCATACAATTTTTTTTTTTTGTAATGGAAATCACTCCAGACAAAGCATGAAGTCACTTGATACAAGAAGCTAAAAAAACAAAACACTTTAATACCAAAAAATAGCAAACAATAGGTGTTATATGAATAGATTCCGACCTAGAAACAGCAATTCTTGCCCCTTTGTCAGAAACATCACTCATGGAATTCAAGGAATAAATAACATAATGAAAGCAATAGTTACAATTGATTTGTCTGTTTCATAGCATATCAACTCTTGACGTTATTCAATGAGGAAATACTATCTTGTGTCTACAATTCATTGCATACAAATTGCTATTTTACCCATAACTGGAGAGAAATTGCGGGTTCATACTTTTTCCAAGGATATTAATGCATAATCGAATAGATACTATAGTCTGTTTATGGCATCCATTGTACCAATAAGAAAACCCACTATTATCTTATTCACTAACAAAACGTTAGGATGATTGATATACATTAGACAAAATTTTCAAAGGAATTATTTAGTTGGCAGATCTGATCTGCAACAAGCATTCAGCTGAGATCAACCAAATCAGCTCCAAATGAATTTGCAGCACCGTGAGTCACATCCGCTTATCCATGTCTGGCTATATTTGACTCTCGAACATACCACAGACAGTCAGAGTTCCATCATCAAATGCACAAGGGGTACAGGCTGGTTACACTTTCAGAGTCAGCTTTGGATATCATGAGCCAAGTCCTCAGTTGAGCTTGCTTCCTTTTGCAGCATCACATAATGGAGCCAGTATTATTTACTTGTGAATCAGGTCAGTTGGGAATAACAAAGAGCAAATGATGTCATCCATATATTATCACTTTCCTAATTCCAGTTTCCCGGAATACGCTCCCTATAGAAAAAAAAAGGGTTACAGGATCTACATAAAATTGAGAAGTGTATTTGTATTACAGAGTAAAACAATGGAAATGTTTCCGAATCTCTACGTATATCCTAAGAAGGCTATGAGAGCATAACCTCCTTAAAACATGAAATATTTTATTTTGATTAAATTTATATCGTATGTGTAAAAATTCTGAGGAATGCTAAGTTACGCTCCATATATCTACATGCCTCCACCTGTAAGTGACCCAAAGGAATATGGTGCTATGAGCATAGTAAAAAAAGTGATCCTCATTAAATTCCAAGCAACGTCGGTTCTTCCTGCTTGTTTAATTTATGAAATCACAGATTGTAATGATTATTTTAATGCTAAAAGTATGCGGAACAATTTTTTTAACTAGCCAGAATAATTGATTGGTTTATTGAGCACAAATGTCAAAATACAAAGAAGTAACAGACGAAATAAAGTTAAATCTGTAAAAAAAAATAAAAAAAAAGTACTTATGCAAAATAAGGACCATGCTACCATCAGAATTTTTCAGGCAGTTTGCATAAAATGCCGGACGGTATCAAACGAAAGTTGGTAAATTTTTTTTTTCATGCAAATTCTGACCAATTTTTTAATGAAAAAATATTTTCTGTTATTATGAAGATAATTCAATGAAAAATTAATTCAAAAAATGAAAACGATATTCTTTTTGTTGTTATGAAGAAAATACAACAAATAAATTATTAGACAATTTTTTACGAAACTAAGAAAATTAAAATTCAAATCAAGAAAAACAAACACTCATTGTAAAGTAAGTTTCATGAAAAAAAATTTTTGAATAAAATATACTGAAAGAAAAAGTTATTTTTGATTTTATTTTTGTATGATTTAATTTGAACCTGGAAAATCCGTTCTGGTAAAAATTTACTTTCAACATGACTAATGTTTGTGCAAAGTTTCAAAAAAAAATTCAATGAGTGGTTATTGACTGAAGTGTGAACGGGAGTGAATTACTAAGCCCAATCCCGTCTTTGTCGTGGACTAATTAATAGCAAATATTTTCTTAAATGACGTTGGCTGCTGTGGTTTCATTGGCTTAGTATTTCAGCACCTTTCGGTATTTTATGCAAACTACCTGGAAAATTCCGACAATAGCACGGTTCTTACTCTGCACAAGTAAAAACAGAATTTTTTTTTAAATTATGTTAGTCATCATACATTCTACACTATATATATATATATATATATATATATATATATATATATATATATATATATATATATATATTTCTTTAAATATTTTGTTTTTCTTTGGACACTTCATTTTTAAATTCCCATCCTCACCATCCACTGTGTATCCTGTGTTCCGTAATTTGAACGCCTTATGCATTATAACATTGATATGCTGTTCATTGTAGGAAAACGTTGATGGATTAGAAATTGGGTGTTGCAACAAAGGTGTAAATACTCACACATGATATGCAGGGCTGGTACAAAGTTGTCCTGAAGATGAGTCCTCATATCTAAAACAAAAATAGAAAAGAAACAAACAATAAATAAGATTGAAAACAAGTCATTAATCAATTACATTAATGACTAAATGATATTAGTTTTGATTAAACTTTACAAAAAACTCTTTTAGAAAAAAATAAATAAAACCGACACGCAAAAAAAATAAAAAATAAATAAATAAAATAAAATTATTATGGACAATGTTTAATTTATAATATATAAAAAAAAAAAACAGTTATCAAAACTGAATTTCCTAACCTGGGGGCCACAACTGTGTGTGTGTGTGTGTGTGTGTGTGTGTGTGTGTGTGTGTGTGCGCGCAGAGAAAGGTTTAAAAAAAAAAAAAGTTTTTCTTAAACAACTCCAATTAGTTTCAACTAAAAAAAAAAAAAGTCTTAAGAAAAACTGAGTGCGCGTGTGTCCCATATGTGCCATCAAACAAAATTATCTAACTTCCTTACCCCCTTCATGATCGCTTAACATCTTAGCCTTCACAGAAAAATTAACATTTTCAGTTTATACAGAAAAGAAAAACTGTCTTAAGAGAAACTCCACTGTTTTCTTATTTTAAAAAAAAAAAAAAAGAAAAAAAAAAGTGAATTTTCTTGGAGAGGCTCTAGTTATTTAAGTAAAAATCCACTTTTTTCTGAATTAAAAATATGCACAGAACTTCATTAAAGTTTTTCTTAACTATTAGCTTTCAATGAATCTAATTTCATAAAATATTTTACGCTATGGCTGTTCTAATTTGATCTGGCAACTTAAAAAAATAAAAATAAAAATAACTGTTACTCTTTCTACCTATTTTTATTTTAATCTGGCATGACAATAATTTCCAGATCAAGGAAAAATATCTATTTACAAAACAAATAAAATAATTGTCCAATACATATAGGCATTAAGTTTCAATTAAATCATCTATATATTTTCTTTTGTAAAATAGTTAATACTGTTTTGTTTTCTTTTTTAAATATTTTCTTGCGTTACTCAGAAACTTCCAAAGATCCACTTACAAACCTTACATATTCTAAATCAATATGATCACCATCAGATTATAGTAAAAATATTTACTGTAATTTTCATTGTCTTTTCTCACTGTCTATTCAGTTTAAAGTCACAAAATAGCAAAGATACACTTACAAATCTTTCATATTCTGATTTAGTAGGACCTGCTATGGTTCGAAAAACTGGAACTTTTGGGGATATCGGAGTTGGAAAAATTTGTGCATATTTTCTGATGCTCAAAACGATTCCTTTAATTATATCTTTTTTTTTTTTATTTAATTTTGCTTAAAACAAAATCTTCCACGGTTGGTAGTAATAGTAAAATAAATATTTATCGATTTTAAACTTCCAGTAAAACTAAAATCTATAGATCACCCCCCCCCCCCACAAAATAAAAACATTTTATAGTTAAATATTTAAAGATTTATAAAGAATCAGAATCAGTAATTGTATCAGAAAAGGGAACTTTGTACAGAATCGGTAATTGCATTGGAATCGGGAACAATATTGAAGTCGTCTCATCACTAATATATATGTTGTAATATTCAACCATTTGGAATCACTACAGATCAAACTATGGAACCAGTAAACATAAATCTTCTTTTATTTCATAAATTTAAGAAAGCAACTACAATTTTAAACTTATTTCCTCTGAACTAATTTAAAAATAAAAAGGACTAGCTGAACGCCTGGTGTTGTCCGGTCATACAATATGCTTAAACATGATATTTTTAAGCAGATTGCATATGTATTATTATAGAATCAATCCTTTCTTAACTATTATATATTACAAGGAATAATTTGTCCGGTCGACTAATTTGAAAAAAAAAAAAAAAAAAAAAAAAAAAATTAAAAATAATGATAATGTCGTTCATCAAATTCCATCTGTGCTTTTTTTTTTTTTTTTTTACAATATCACAGCTGATATTAAGGCTTGACAATGTATGCCCTGGAAAAGTCACTTTTGATTAATGTTTAGTTTTAAAATATGCAAACGAAGAAATGATTTGCAGCCATTTGAAATGGTACCTCTTATCATAAATTGAACTTATTAATAAGAAAAAATTTAAAATAAAATAGTGAGGTACACCCAGGCTGGAACAGGAGATCATTCAATCTGAAGCCAAATACTCTACGACTCAGCTTATATCTCCATATAAATCTTTTCCTTTTTTTTTTTTCAAGAAAAAAATAATTTGCTGAAATTTTATTATTTCCCTTGACCGGTGTAATGTAAAATACTCTCCTGTAAAAATTCTTTTTTATCTATAAGAGAGAAAGATTTTTTTTTTTTTTAATCGGATTTTTTCAATACGTATTGGATGAATTTCTGTACAAAACATATCTAAGAACACTGCCAGACATATAAATTACCTTTGTGTGAAATTTGTAAAAGATAAGTTCCAAAACGACTGAGCCTATGAGGAAGGAACTCGCACCTACACACAATGTGACTTTTATATGAGTGGAGATAATGACGAAGGAGAATAAATAAATAGGGCTTTCTCATTCTTTCTCATCCTAAATCACATCAGGTCTGCTCATTAGTACAATGTATAGATATGATATTCTTGTAAGGAATACATGTACAAGTGGGTAAAAACAGGAAAATAGTATCAAAAAACAGATTGTTAATAAATTAACTTCAGTACTAAAATGAACCGAGAGTAGTTCTTTGTGGAGGTACTGACAAGTTTGGCTGGTCAGTTCATGATGGGGCTGCTTTAGTGCAGACCAGCTCACACTTGGAACAGTGTGCATGCCATAAGTGACAGAGATGAGCACAAGTATGAGGGGCCGACAAGTGACTTGGATTTTTTTTTTTTTTTATTCACAAGATCGTATAAACAAGGTAAATGCTGACCTGTCCTGTTGTATAAAAGGGGGTTTCATGAGGACCTTAGTTCACTGTTAATATTATCTTTCATGTTAAAGGCAAAAGTTCTAGTATCACAAAATCGGTTATACAATATTATAGGGGAAATATTTTCAAGTGTATAAAGTAGTTTATTTGGTTTTGAATAGGAATTTAGAATTCAGCAGTTAGAAATTAACATATTTATCTTCTTGTAAATTTGTATTTGGGCTGTTCAGCAGGTGATGTCCTACTCCCAGCTGAGAATAATGAATATCACCATTTTTTATTTTACAGATTACTAAGTTTCTAAAATTTGAAAAAAAAAAAAAAAATTTTTTTAAATGGAATTCTTAACATGCTAAGCAAATTATTTGTAAATTTTTAAACTGTGTCTGGTGTTTTTATTTTTCGGTATTTTGTTATTTAGATTCTTACACATCTAATACTGAACACGGAAATAGTGATCTTTAATTTTAAAATTAATGGCAAGCAAAATTGCTTGGTGGTCAAGTCAGGATGGAACATTATTCTTTAATCCTAAAACTGGAAGTCTTCATAAGAAAAAGGTGTAGTGGTTGCATCGTCGCTGTGGTAGAAAGATAAGTGTCCACTAGACATTTAAGGTACTTACAATCGTGTACAGAAATGGAGGATGTGCATAATGACGAATTTGTTTGTAGACAGTTCGAATATGGCAGAGAGAATTCGGACAAGGAATCAGATTTACGAGTGTTGAAACGTTACTTAACCATGAGAGATGAAGAGACATCGAAGTTAGTGACAGAGGTTCTGAGGGTTCGGTTTATAAACAAGGTAGGTTTTTGAATAAATAGAGTGCTCGTGTTAAATGAATAAATAGATAAATAAGGTTAAACCGTATTGTGACAAAAAAAGATAAAAGCAATAATTGTTGCATAATATGTTGATAACCAATTAAGTCAGAGGAATGAATAATCCCTCGGGCTCTTTAAGTCGGGTCTCAACCGTAATTGTCTCAAATAATCTCATCAAAAGGGGCTGAGCAGTTAACAGACGAAATAAACCACAAGACTAAACAAAAGGTTAGATTAACTAGTATGGCCTCGAATAATCTTGCCACAAGGGATTGAGCAACTAAGTGACACAGGTCATAGGATTAAGCAAGAAGCTAACTAGCTTGGTCAAGAATTTTGGAGAGGAAGTTTTAACCAAAAAAACCAAAAAAAAAAAACCAATTGGGCAGTTGGTGTAAAAATCTATCAAACGAGCACAAGGAGAGAAATAATGCTATAACTTATATGATGGGTAAGAAAAAATTGAAGGTTGTAAAGGAAAAGGAGAAAAGAATGCATAAAAAGACTCACACGACCATAAAAAAGTAATAAACAAATCTTGGAATACAATTAACAGTAAAACATATCTTATGAACACTGTGGAGATAAACAATAAACTGGCTTTATTATTACAAGAAAAATACCCCGTCTGGGGAAGTTACCAACAGGAGACGAATCAACATCAAAGACTTTTCAACAGAACTCGGATTGGGCTTGCCTCGATTTAACTATTGTTAACATTCAAAACTTTTACCTTGCTCAACAAAGCTGAAAAATTTAGGCACAGAGTCAGTGAAATTTCTTACATTCTCGCTAGTATTCGACAAAGAGTTTTATTAACCATATGGCAAATGAAGAGACTTGTAAAACCAAGAGTAGGTGTAGTCTGAAAAGTACCATAAATAAATGCCTTTTATTTCAACTAAAAAAAGGCGGTTATTTTGTTTGTTTCTTTGCTAGACTTACGTACAAAATGTCGGTAACATGTTGACATGTTACATTATTTTTTTTTACCGTCCAGGTAATCATTTAAATGAACAACTATACTAATTTGCTACAAGATATTTCAATCTCCCCTCTAAAGAAAATTGGAAAATGAATTGGTTAATATAAGAAAAGAGGAAAAAGGTGCAGATAACAGTGGTTGTCCTGTAGTGCATTTACTTGCAATTTTTTTTCTTTCTTCATTTTTGTAAACTATGCCAAATACAGAGATTACCGAAATCCTGAGGAAACATTGCCATTAAAATTTCCGTTATCAATAAGAAACTAATGGTAAACAACGGCATAATTTTTAAAAAATATATTTTTGGTTTCAATCAAAGAGAAGTAACTCTCTATGGATTAATACAGAGTTACATGCATATTTTAAGATAGTCGCCATTTGAAATTAATTCCAACCCATACGTTTTCTGGAAGGAATTAAATCAAATTACATTTTATTCTTAACATGTAACAACGATTCACAAGAAAAACTGATAAACCAGAATCAAATATTGATTTTTGCAGGAAGAAATTATAAAGAGACTAACTTTATATTATATATTAGATACACATCAAAAAAAAAAAAAAAATTTTTTAAACTTATTAAAAGGACTACATGCATTGATTTGCTGGTTGCTTTGTTAAGTTTAATGTTTAGTACAACATCCGTTTCTTTTGTGGAACTTAAATATCCTCCAATTTAAACACCAAATCGTGAAATTCAAAGAATTCTATAGTAGAAAAAAGACTTAACCTCGACAATCACCTTTTCTCCCCCCCCCGCCTTTTTTTTAATTAAAAGAAGAATGGCAAAATGGATATTCTTTAAACATTGTTACAATCACTTAAAAAATCTTATACACCAAATGAATGATGCTTATTAACATGAGACAGAATACAAGTAAAAATGCTAAGATTAAAAGATTACAAACCGCCTATTTGCATTATTCGTCTCAAGATTGTGGTGTCACAGTTAATTGATTGCATTAGGAGTCAGTGTAAATCGTCAGACTCCAACTTGAAAAAAAATAACCTAAAAATTTCCCAAAACAAAAAAGTATAAAGATTTTTTAATTGTACAAAACAAATAAAAATTTTGATATTCATTTTTTGCTGATCCAAGAATTTGTAATTATTTTATATTTTTTTTAATCAAAAAAGATATCCTTACCCTAGGACTAAGCTCTTTAAAATTTAATGATTTAGATGACTTTCAAAATACAATGAAGACATTTTTGTGTATTATTTAAATTATTTCAGACTATTATTATCATCAAGGTTGTTATTTTTACTGTTTTGGTTGATGTAATCTTCAGTGTTCCTTAGGTGAAATTTTCAAAGTCGGTAATTTCCATGTCAAACTGAGGAACCTATATAGAATTTTACGAATCTGACAAAGGTTTCCAAGTTCAAAAAGTTGCATCTGAAGATAGTCAGTGGATACAATGGACAAAATATTGTGAAAATAATAGTCAAGATGAAAATAGTAGTCCAAATAATCCAAATTCTTGTCTCCAGAAAGTTCCAAAATGTATATAAAAACTTTTAAAAAGAACCCATAAAAGAACATTCTTAATTGTTTAATGTGCAGACAGAAAAAGAAATATGACATCAAATATATAGGCTTCTTAGAGTAGTTAAATCAATTTATTCTGAAAGAATTATAAATGTATATTATTCATATTTAATATATATATATTAATTATATTCTAAAAGAGTTTTACAGCATATCAATCCTTTGTAGTTATTATATGATGAATCCAGTAATTTTGTATATAAAAAAAAAAAAAAATAAAAAAAAATCATGCTTGAAGTTCTTCATATTTCAAATATTTTCTTCATTGTTTTTGTTTTTGACTTTGCAGAACATGATTGAAGTTTGCAAAGAGTAAAGAAAAGCATCGATGATTGACGCATTTCAAGTCAGAAAGCCCATATCTTTAGACAGTCTGATTTGAATTCTATAAGAGGCCTAGGTGCTCTGCAATTGGATCAACAATGCGCCTGGGGAGGTCATGTGGGAAGCTAAATAACCATTCCTGGAAATATTTTTTAGCAGGTGACTCGTTAGTAACATCCAGTAATTAGTTCATTAGCAACGATACCCATTATTAAGAAGCACCTGACAACTGTAGCAATTATTCTCTTATGTTCATAGATGCAAACATAAAGAGAAAAAAAAAAAAAGCTTCTCCAGAATAAAAGAAAATAAATTAATGCACAAAAAAACAAGAATCCATTAATTCGTTACCAATTAGGAAGAGCTTTTAGATGATACTAGAATCTCCACTATTTTAATGGATGATGCCATCCGTGTGTTACTTTAGCATTTATGAGGTCAAAGGATCTTTTCTCGGGGTCTTCAACTTGTTTTACTGAATTATATCATCCAATGTGCATGGAGACAAACAAACAAGCAATTTCAGAGTCTTAGTAGTAGATAGAATTTTTTTTAATACTCTTTGTGCCTAACAAGCGACTGTGGGGAGTTGAGCAGCAAAAAGTTGTTTTTCACATTACATTTCAGAATTGCACACTATCATCATTACGATAAAGGCTAAATATAGCAATTTAGAAAGAACCCTTTTAAGTTGCTTGTTTACAAAATTCACAGATAAATAAAAGCTTAAAATGGAAGCGTATCACCATTATTAAAACATAACATCCTGGAGACACGTATTAAAAACTTAAATTTATTCAGCAAGTTCAGCATTCTATTAGAAATAAAAAAAATTCTTGGAGATCCATGATGTCAATGTAGGAGGTCCACCATCCAAGGCTTCTCTCTTTGAGAAGAGAGTTAGTTCATTGCTAATCGCCTGAGGCAACTTTACCAGGAGATGCCAATGGGGCTGCCCAGGCACTTTTTGCAGGTCAGAATACCCCTCCTCAGGGGCACTGCCTTGTCGATCCCATGTTCTGACCCTGGTATCACAGTTCTTGCAGTAGAGTGGTTGTTTTTGTTTTACGGCATATCAACCCTTTTCAGGTTATTTAATGCCGAATCCAAAGATTTTGAAGAAAAATTTTTTAATAGAATATATTTGTTGTTTTCAAATCGGTTTCTATTTAAGCCATAGTTGGGGCCCTAACAGGTACTACCACTCCGGGTCAGAGTGGATCTGGGAGCAATGGCAATTAAAGGATGGCTCTACACTCCCCAAAACTCGCAAGCTGGGGCCTCACCACTGGATATAGTTTGAGGCCATATCCATGACCTCTTGCAGTAGAAGAGAACTAAATACCTACAAAAGAACATGGTCTGTCAAAAGAAACCATCTGAAATGTTGTCCACAAACACGCCAGACAAGTCTTATGCGATGAATAAAGATTATATTGCATCAGAAAAGGTAAAAGAAAGTTGCTTAAGCAGAACTAATAGAAACTTAGAAAAAGCTGGAGGAAAATTTTTCAGGATCACATTACCATTAAACCTGTTAGCTCCCTAGATCTTAATCTTTTGGACTACTATATATGGAGCATAGTTGAAAAAATGTTAATGAACACCCTCATAACACTGAATAAGCTGTAGAAGTCTCCATAGGCAGAGTAATGTCCAATATGAACAAGGATCATTTACATTTATCATTGATGCAATTCAGAAAGAGACTATTTTTTCTGACATACCATAATTTTGTGCTATGGTATTTATTGCCAGCAGTTTGAAAGTTTTAAGTTTGTTTTGAGGGAACATAAAAATACAAGTATGTATGCGAATCAACTGATATTCCTCTGCAATTAGGAAAAGGTGAAGCTATTAACTACATAAACCAAAAGCAAATAACTATCATTCCACCCTCGCCTCCTTCACAGTTGAATGCAAGTCAATTACTAAAAACTGAAATAATTGTTATTTGTCCTAGTGTTATGGGTGGCAGTGTTAGGACATCAGAGTGTGAGGATAAAAACTTCACAGCCTTCCTTTATGTCTAACTAATCAAATTTAAAGTATTGGCTAGGATTAAATATTAAATCGATTGAAAACTTTTTTTTCAACAACACGGACCGATGTTTCTTCGTGGAGTGGGGTGATAGGAATATATAATTTTACTGTGTTGTAAAACAATACAATATCAAAGAAAATGTTTGCATTGAGCAAGAATATTGTTGGCTATTATTACAGCTACCAGGGAAGATGACTACTGCTATTAGAACAACTGTGTTTCCATTGTTAAAACATTACAGCCATAACAGTTACATAACCCCGAGTAAAGTCTTTCTCTACTTATGTCCCAACAGAACCAGAGTTAAGATACTAACCATAAAGATTTTGTTACAGACTGGGGGGAAAAAAAACAAAAAAAAAAACTGATCCACCGTGGTGCTATTGTGAGGGATGTAATGAGCTTAAATCTGGATTGAATAAAGGAAGGAGCCAAAACTTGTTTTATCCCCACCATAAATAAAAAAATTCAATTTCACCTGGTATGTAGTTTGAAAAATTAAGGAAATGTTGAAGTCTTAGGTCACTAGAGAAGGATCGAACTCACGACCTAGGAAGAAACAGAATTACTAGTTATTGCACTGCAATAAAATCTGCCTCAATAAGAACCCACAGGTATTCTCATCTATTTAAAAAAAAAAAAAAAAAATTAACTTACATTATTTAATACTAGCTGTTCAGCCAAACTTTACTCAGGCCTTGTGTACTGTTCATAACTTTGTGTGTGTATATATATATATATATATATATATAAAGTTTGACTCCTGTCCAGATAACCTACATCTAAAATTTCAAATGTTTAGACTAAAAATTGGTGGAGGAGTTTGGTACAGTTTTCAAAGGTCAAAGCGCTTAACTTTGACCCCTTGACAGCCGAATTCCTGGCTAAAAACCGATTAAAAAGATTTCCCCAAATCTCAATACCCCTTATGTCAAATCTCGAGTCTGTAGACTGAAAATTGACAGAGTAGTTTGGTAGGGAAATGCACACACACGCGCACAATTTCACTTGTATAGATATATAAATTTGAATGTGACTTTGAAGTTAAAGAAAGAATAAAAAAAAAAATAAGTTAGAGAAAACATCCAGTGATTGTGAGCCGCACTCTTTTATTGACGGTTCATTATAATTTTCATATTCCTCCGATGAAATTAAGTGTTAAGGGTCCCGTTAAAGCCAAAGTGTAATCATTGCCTTGATTTTCAACTCTTTTTCAGTTACAGATGTCACGATAATCAATAATATCTGAAAATATAGCAAACCAAATTATACCTTATTAGGAAGTACCATTTATATTCAAACACGGATATGGGCCTACTTTTTTCTAAACTATGCCATTATTATGATGCAAATGAATAGGCATTACATTAAGATTGAGCGATCTTCTACATAGAGCCAAGATCTGCATTCTAGTTCATGAACTAGAATTCTCTTCCCTTGGAGTAAATCAAAAACGTGCTACTATCAATCGAAGCAAGAGAAATACTATCTGATTTTATCTTTGAACATAAGCCGGATGTGTGATATCAAGCTTCCAAATTATTGGCCCTTATTAACAGAGCACTGCTTCTGACCTATATTGCAACACGCGGGGGGGGGGGAAATAGTTTACTTCTTTTCACACTTCTGGTGCCATATTAACTTATATGATTCTATCTTGATCTTGATGTATCTGGAAGTTGCGCATACAAATGATAGAAAGCATTTATCTTACTCAAATGATTGCACTAATATTCACAAATCAGTAAAGTTAAATAATAAAAAGAAAAAAGAGAAAAAATAATGTCTCAAACTGAAAAGTTGAAGAAAAAAAATATAAGAAGCAGAAATAAAACGTCTAATTATAAAAAAAAAAAATGATTAAAGTCGAGCGATTGTCTGACTTGCTATCTGCTTTCTCAATTCCCCACTGGAATACTCATCATAGGATAGGTGAAATTAATATCTAGAACAGAATATTTTCCACAACTTTTCTGTTCTCTTGCGAAGATTAAAATAAAGATATGCTACTAAAACTTGTTTCTAGAACACTCAGTCCAATTTTGATCAAAATCCGTTACATGCTTAAGCTTAAGTGATCTTAAGAAATTCAAATTCAAGGAATCTTACATGACTATGGCCAAATTTAACGTAAATCTGAAATATTTTAATTTTCAAATGAGAGATGCTGCCCACTAAAAACCATTTTAAATACTCTAAAGACTTAGTAGCTGCATTTCAAAATTCATAATTAGTTGTGTACATACAAATGTGCATATATATATATATATATATTGGTGGGCTTTGTGTATTAAGAATCACTTTAATTTTATGTCATCAGTAATTTAAGTGCAAAATGTAATCAGAATATCTCTCATTCTCCTTTAACCTTGTGTCACATCCATTTTGTATCAATAAAATGTCTTTCTGTCAAAGAGAAGGAAAAATGTCTTTCCTCTCCTCTTGAGGATTGTTCACATGACGAGGAATAAACACATGAAGAATGTCTAAACAAAAAGGAATTCCATTGTTCAAATGAACATTGGAATGTTAATAACTTAGTAACAGACAACGCTGTCATATTTGAGGGTCGTTTTAATTAAAAATAATATCTTCAACTAGTTGAAGTATCTGATCTACGAAGAGTTTTACAGATATTTCTTTTGTACATGTCGATTGGAATAATGTTTTTTTTTTTTTGTTTTTTTTACTTAATATTTTAATTTACCTTCCAACCCTCAAAATTTAAAATGCCTCTTTAATCAGTAAACCTTTTATTCAAATCATGTATCCCAAAATTAACCATAAAAATATAGGGTTAATTTTGGGATACTGTGTGTATATACCATAGGCCACACGGGAGACAATCAAGCAAAAAAAAAAAAAAACCCTAAGCAAAATTCATTCCGTAGGAGTAAAACTAAAGCTGGCTTGCCAGGACACAATGTATATAAATGTAGGCAAATTTCGGTATATTTGAAAATATAGGTTCTTTTTTTACCACTTGTCATAAAATTTTAATCATAGATGAGTATCATAATCTCCAAAAAGCCTGGAAATTTTTATGCAGTTTCATCCCATAGAACTTAAGATATCATTTCAATATTCAATTTGGCTACGAATATAGATATATCCATATATATATATATATATATATATATATATATATATATATATATATATATATATAGAGAGAGAGAGAGAGAGAGAGAGAGAGATAGATAGATAGATAGATAGATAGATAGATATAAAATTACCAAAAAAGGTGGGATAAGTTCCAAATCTCAGCAACTCTTGATCAGAATTTAACAAATGAAGGCTCGTTGGAAAGGTAATGACCTGAATTGTGTAGTGGGATATGTGATATTTGCCCTTAAGGTCGCACATAAGGTTTATATCTTTTCTGTATTTATTTCCTGTGTTGACATCTAGGAATACAAAAAGTCTTTTAAAAAAAAAAAACAAAAAAAAAACAAGGATATTTCTTTCAAAAGCACATAACTTTCGACCGATCCTTCGATCTTCCTCAGTGTGGATGATGGAAACATGAGTGTAGGACGAGCAGGGTTAGCAGCAGGAGGGGCACAGGTATAGCCAATATGGGTAAGATCTATATGAATATGACCCTTCGAACATTTTTGACTTGAAATGGTCAGCAACTTGTGTGGCTTCTATTCAAAACCAAGTCTTTCATAAAACTTTGAATTGGACACCAACGCATCCCACGAACATACTCGCATATGTGCATATGCACCCGTGCACTACCACATATGCTTCTTCACGTACCCATACATACACAGGATACGCACACATGTTTATAGACATACGTACATATACACGTGGCGTAGATGAAAGCAATAAGCTAAATGGAATCTCCTCACCAAAAGCTTGGACTTATAGATTTATTATGGTTCTAGGTGTGAGACGGTGTCAAAGGCACGCTGTTTGTCTGGCTTGTCTACACGCACGCACACATGTTTATTTTTTTTTTTAATGCTTACAGTAGATTCTAGTGTTTTTCGTTAATTGATAACACACATATAATGTTAAATAAAAATAAATAAATAAAATAAGTAAATAAAATAAGTAAATAAACGAACAATATTCTTTTTTATGTTAATTATCATTTATTTAATTTCTTCCTATTTTTGTTCAAGCATATTAAAATATTCGAACTGTCTTTTAATCAATTATTTTTATGGAATATGCACATTATATACATATATATATATATATATATATATATATATATTCCATAAAAATAATTGATTACTTTTTAATCATGAGCATTGTAACTAAAATTTGATTTTAAATATAAATAATTTATAATGTAATAGAATTTTCGCTTACAACTACTTGAAAGTTCTTGGTTCAGTAGGCAGAGTGCTAGTTTGGAATTTCCATAGGTCTACCCGCACTGTCAAATTGTAGAGAAAAAACATTTGTGATTATATGTATGTATGTATGTATGTATGTATGTATGTATATATATATATATATATATATATATATATATATATATATATATTTATAAATATTATCTTTAAAATTGGAACCTATTAAGATAATCAAGAGCTCAATATAGAGTAATTAAATAAATAAAAAAAAAAAACAAATGAAAATAAAATGGAATAAATTAAATTCAAACAAAGAATTATTATAATTCCTTGATTGAATTTGATGGATCAATAAATATTGTAATTTAATATATATATATATATATATATATATATATATATATATATATATATACACACACACACACACACACGTGGCCAAAATAGAATTGAAATTATAAATATCAAAAATTAATCTTTGGAATAAACCACATATTTGTATAAATATTTTTTCTGTGATGTATTTTAATTAATTAAGTTCGCCGTCACAAAAAAAAACAAAAAAACTTTATAAATTATTGAATAAATAAGTATCGATAATTAACATTATTGTTAAATGTAAAATTCAAGCCACCAATATTTTATTTTATTCGTAAGAAAGATACTGCAGACTTTACACAGAAACGTTAATTTTGTTTTTATTGTTTATTTTCCATTTACTTAACCTATTAATCTGACCTCTAATCCACAGTAGCCTCTTACGACGTCTAAGTGACAATTTGGTATGAATTGAAATGAAAAAAAAAAAAAAAAAAAAAGTTTGTCAGTGCTGCAACCACCGATGACCTCTTGAAACCGATGGCCATATCTCACAAATGTCACTGTTACAGTTCAGCCATTCTACTTTTCTTGAAGCTCGAAACCACTTTATCTGCTTTTAGGCTTCTGTTACCAAGATTGGTTGAATAGGAGCTTGAGAGTGACTGGATTTTTAACCTAATGATTAAGACTACTTTCAGAATGGGTTCCATAAGGGAAAAGTCTAAAAAATAGTTTGACACTGGCATTTCAGAATTTACCAACTAAAAGTTATCAGATTCCTGGGATTCCTTCAACAAGCAGAAAAGGATAGAAAACGTGCTGCGCAAATAATGGAAAGTACAAGAATTAGTAGATCAAGGCTGTTCAAAATCCTTTCTTAATTGGTTATTCCTTACATCAGAAATAGGAATTTTACAAAAGATGTTATCCTATCGTTAGAATTAGCATTGAGGAGCAAGCCTGCTGTAATGTTCACAAAAGAAATCATTTTGGCAGAGTTATGGATAGCACCATAGTTTTATTTTGCATTTTCTTTCGTTGAATATTCTTGAAAAAAAAAATTAAAAAAAAGTAAACACATTACTGTACATGTGTGTTAATTTGGTCTAGACTTCAAATGTCCACCTTTTAAAACTCCTATCATGATAAATTTGAAAAGGTGTATTCCTTATTTGAAAATGTTATTAAAATTGAATACTTTGGATCTCCCATAATTTAAAAAAAAAAAAAAAAAAAAAAAAACACTTTTTGTTTGTTTACAAAGTGGGAGATGGAGATTTAGTTAATTTTTTTTTTTTTTTACTAAAATAGTTTCTTTTCACCTTTTTCTTCCTGTCATGCCACAAGCCTCGTCATTATTACACCAAGGAAAAGTCCCTTCTGATTAATGCTTATAAAAATTCCAGTTTAATTTAAAAAAAACTATACATAAATAAAAAGTCTTTACTTTGAAATGCTTCTTGCACGGAATGGACTTTTAATAAAATATGTAATAATGAAAATATATTTTTTAGCCGAATCAAAGAATAGAAGTTTTGTATATGATATTTTGAGAACATTTTCCTTCGTCAGATGTCTATTCAATTCAAACACTTTTTTTTTTTATTCAATTTTTACCCCAAAAAAGACAGTGCCACTGAAGTAGGGGGCTACTATCGGGGACATAAGTTGCAGGGGTATTATGAAGAATGATGAGTAGCAAGATGTCTGTTCACATTACATTTAAACTTCTGCATGTCAGTACAGTTGAGAAAGCAGAATCCTGGAAGAGGGTTCCAAAGTCTAGCAGTTCTGGGTAAGAAACTATTAGAGTAGAAGGCCTTCTTACACCTAGGGATCTTTACTGTGAAGGGGTGGGATTTGGCTGCTTGTCGGGTGTGTCTGAGGTATTCATGTTGAGGGGGTACAAGTGCTTGTAGTTAGTCAGAGAATTCACCATTAAAGTACTTGTAGAACAGGCGACATTTCGTCGATGGGACAGAGGCTGAAGTCTAGATGACACTTCAGGACCTATCAAGTTGGTGACTCTCTTTTGAACCCTGTCCAGGAGTGAGAGACAAGTAGTAGATGCACCAGCCCAAATGTGACAACAGTACTCAGTAGATGGGTGAATGGTGGCCTTATAGAAGTACAAGATACTTTCAGGCGTAAGTAGTTTTCTAGCATGGTAGAGAGAACCCACCTTCCTCGCAGCAGCCTTGGCAATGTTCTCAATGTATCTATTCCAGTTCATGTTCCCTATAAACGTTAGGCCGAGGAGTTTAAAGAAAGTACTTTCGGGTAATGTGTTCTTGGCCATTGCAATTGGTGGTAGAGAAGGTTTCTTGCAATTATTCACAAGGAATTTGGCATCCTTTAGCTAAACTACAAAAAGAGGTAAAATATTTGTATTTGGAATCTCCGGACTACTGTAACTTATGAACTTCTTTAGATCTATTTTGTCGAACTTGGAAATTTGGATGGAATTTCGGACAGAACTCTTTAGATAATTCACGGGGATAGTATGCTTTTGTTCCGTCAGCTATCATTGGATAGAGGTTCTAAATAATTTGTAATTGTATTTTTGATTGCCTACATTGAGAATTAAACTTTCAGGAGAATATCACTTTTACAATTGATTTTTTTCCAATGCCCTATGGGTCCTAGCTAACAGTTCTAGTACGAATTTTAGGAGCCTTAAACCTATTTTATTTTTAGTTGTAAATATCACTATATATATATATATATATATATATATATATATAAGAGAAAGAAAATTAAAACTAAGTTGGAATTTAGAATCAAAATTTACTGTTCAACAATACTCCAAAAATCAATTAACAAAATCCTTATTCCACAGAGTTTCAAACGATGCTATTCTTCTCATCAGAGGACAGAAAGAAATCAGCAAATTATATTTGTAGCAATGCTAGAATTTGCTGGTATGGCATTAAGTGAAACAACAATTTTTTATACTCATAAATTGCCAAGAAAAACGAGGGAAAAAATGTTGGATATGTAAAAAAAAAAAAAAAAAAAAAAAAAAACCGTACATATTTCAGCTTGCATGAAAATTCTCTCAAGGTAATCCGAACGGTGAAAATAATTCTTTAGAGAGAATGAAGTCCAAAATTAAATCCAGTGTGATGTTAATAGTCATACAGTCCGGTTGGAAAATTTTCTAAACAACTGAAATAATGGAAATTGTTTCTTGGACAGTGCAGTAGTCCAAAGAAAAGTTGATTTCCAGTCAAGTGGGATTGAAAAATAAAAAGGACAGAAAAACAGCATGTCATCTTTCATCGCTGGCTTAATTAGAAAAGCTCTATTGCATATTGAGCTTTTTTTATTCGGTTGGGATTAAATTATCTATATATAAATATTGGTATTTATATTAGATTGAAGCTTACCATTGCGTATATCAGGTAAACACTACATCCTTTTGATTTCATTTCTTTATAATATTTACTTATTCTATAATTTATAATTAATTCCCATATCGTGTTACTAGGTTTACTTAGTAATTGATTGTCGATCAGCTAATGTGCTGTTTCTTTGAGTCGTCATCGTAATCTTCACCATTCTTCTCTATAATTTTGACTTTGTTGAATCATAAATGGTTTCCCTTTTCCCTCCAGATATGATAAGCCATAAACTTTACAATCTCTCCATGTATTATGGGTTTATTGATGTTCTAACTGTACTTTTAGTTCGAAATACCATCCAGATTCTTTAGTTAGACAAAAATATTCCTGAGTTCGACAAGATATACACCTGAAGAAGGTTGGGGGTTACATCGACCGAAACATTATGAAAATAACACTCTAGATGAGAACAGTAGTCCAAAGAATCTAAATAATATGAATAATCAATCCTCATCTAAAAAATTCAGAAACGTAAGAAATAGAATATGTTAATAAATACAAAAAGTTAAGAACCACTGTCAACAAGGTCCAGAAGTCAAGCAGTTTAAGTACCTTGGCTCAACCTTTAGAGCTACTGGACAGAGTAAGGATAAGATTACAATTCGTATTAATCATACTTATGCAGCTTTCTGCCATCTTCATCTGAGTTTTGGTGTTCAACACTAGAACCGAGAATACATTTATATATATATATATATATATATATATATATATATATATATATATATATATATATATATATATATATATTTTTTTTTTTTTTTCATGAAAATACATATACCTTAGTTTTTTTGTTTTTCTTTTTGCAAAATTTTAACAATAGGGATTAGAGATTCACTTAATATTTTTCAAATTTAAGTTTCTTGAAAATATTTGAACGAGTTTTTTTTTTTTGGGGGGGGGGGGACACGTTACAGGCACAACATTCCATTTGAAAATTCAAATATTTCAGATATGCATGGAATTTGCTCAAGTCATTAACCACCAATGAAATAAGATTTCATGAATTTCAATTTCTTAAGACCTCTTAAGCTCAAGCCTTAATTTTAGACATGTTCTCAAATCAAAATCAGGTAACAAATTCTGATCAAGTTTAGAATAAGGATATATATATATATATATATATATATACACGTTGTATGACCACCTGACTTACAAATCATCTTATCTAGAGAAAATGCTTAATTTATATTCATTCTCTTTTCCTATTTTCATGCAGCATACAAGTATTTGGCCAGTTTACTCCTCCCTGTATTTGTCGCATGATCACCACTTACTTCCCCCCTTCTCAACTAACATACCTGATGATTTGACACTTGTAGCTTTTCACTTTTCACTTCTCATTCAAGAAAAAAAAAAAAAAGCAAAATGCATTCAAACAATGCGATATATCTCGCAACTGCATTATTAACTCCGATCCTGGTTAAGTAGTCTTATTTCTACAGAATTTTATCCAGAGTTTCATGTTTTTCTTCTTTTTTTTTTTTCAAATAGTTAGGCACATGCCAAAAATATCAGGATTTGCATTTTCTTTCCGGCTTTGAAGTTTCTTTTGTTTTTCGATTTCAAAAATCCTTTATTTATTTATTTATTTATTTTTTTTTTTTGAGACATTTATTGATTTAAACAAAACTAAATGAAACAGTATAATCTATCACATGTTCTGTTTTTTTGGATATATTCTGTTTCTTTGATATTTCATTTTGTGTGTGTATATATATATATATATATATATATATATATATATATATATATATATATATTGTTTTTTGAAGAACATACATTTATCCCTGAGGAGTTATTTAGTGATCTTCCATGTGATTCAACAAAACACATGTAAAGCATAAAACATGAATAAAAAAAGTAAATAAAATCTTATGAGTGTGAATTGAATACATCTTTTGGTTTTTAAAATAATAACTAATGATTATATATATATACATACATACATACACACACACTAGAAAGTCGTAAAATATACTTAAATATATTTTGGTTAATGCAGATTTCATATTTATTATTATATTATATTGGACCCAATATATAGTATTAATGCTTCAAAAAGTTTTTAAAAAAATAAATAAAAATGACTTGTGCACCACTACTAAGAATCGAAAGCAAAACGTTTAGCTTACAATTTACTTTTTCCTTTAACGTTAATACAAGCTATGAAGACATGTTTGCTGCAAGACTAAAAATAAAAACATGAACTAATAGCTATTACGTTACACAGGCATATTCGTAATGCCGTCGTTCGACCTTTGTCTAGCAAATTCAACTTTAAAAAAATTATTATTTTACACTTTTGCACTAATTTTCCCCGGCTAAAACCTAAATATAAAGTTCCAGATGGGTTTGAATACCATATATAATAAGTTTCATGTCTGTAGACCAAGACTGACAGAGGAGTTTGGTAGGCAAAATGTTTTAAACAACTATGGATACGCATACATAAATATATATACAAAGAGGTTTGCGTTCATTATAACCTTATTATGCAATATATACTAATATAAATCATGCAGAATATCTGCACGAATATAATTACAAGATGATCATCCCATAAGAAAACAAAAAAAACTAATAGGGAATTAATTAAAATGAATGTTTAAAAGAATATGAAAATTAGCTAGATATTTCGCAGATGAATGCAATTCCATTATCCACGTATATAACAAAGTTGTATTTTCTTTTTTAATTAAATAGAAAAAAAGTTTTTAATATGAACATCAATACACAAAAAACCCAAGCTTACAGGAGTGTATAATGAGAAAATGAAGGCATAAAAACTATATAGTAATATATATAGATTTATTCATTCATTTAATAAAGGTATACATCAATTAGGGGTGTTTGGTAAGTGGGAACACTTTATACCATAGTATTTCAAAGCCTACCTACATTATATATTATACATTACAAACGACACTCCTCCTTTATCACAGAGATCAAAATGGTTCCACCAAACAGCCGCAATAATTCATTTTGTTCCTAATGTAACTATCACTAGACACCGCTTCCCTAATTATGTTACCTAGCATCTTCTCTACTCTTCTGATGAGAAGCATTAGATTTTGAAATACCATGATATCAAGAGTTTCCACTTACCTAACATCCCTAATTAATGCATACCCTTATTAAATAAACGAATATATATATATATATATATATATATATATATATCCATTTTCTCTCTTTATTGACTCCTATATAAACTCCAAAACAATTTGTTGAGCTTTGTATTACCCCGATGAATTTCCTCATAAAGAACTGATTTTCTTTCTCTTCCTTTTTTTAACTTCCCATTATATATATATATATATATATATATATATATATGCGCCATCCAAAAAAGTACAAATAAACAAAGTTTATAAGAGAAAAGAAGAATGTGTGAGAAGAAACTGCAAAGATTATGAGCAGCTATAGAAGAAAGAGAAAATAAAATGTAAAAACAGGTGTATATATCGAAATAAGTGAGTGTGTATGTGTTTGTATATCAGCAAGAATGCAACAGATTAGATAATAACTCCATCTAAAATCAGCAACTTTCATTATCCCACCACCCCCTACAAGCCAGGCAGGCACTCCTCTTCATTAACTTTATCATTCATCTCCATCGCAGATTATGGGACTTCTGGCAAACTCCACCGCATCCATCCGGCCAGGCAACAAACGTTGACTTAGGTACAAGACCGAACAGGATTTACTCAAGAATAAGAGAGGAAGGTGATCTAAACGTTTTTCATCGACCCTTATCCACTTCCCCCACATCTTGCTTACGCCTACATTTATATAAGTGTGTCATAGGAAGGACTGGTACAGTTGACCCTGCATCTTGACAAAAAACATAAGGTACAAAAATAAACAGGAAAAAACATATATATATATATATATATCGCTCATTTCAGGGGGGCAACGGAAACTCCAACCCCAACTATGAGCGCCACCACCGACAGATAGCATGTCAACCTACTATTTAGAAAATAAACATTCAGTTAATCATTCTCATTCAAGGAATTTTTTTTCGAAATTAAAGACGGCTTTTTCAGAGAACATTCCCTCTCTTCTTTTTTCTTGTCTTTTCTAAACTTGACCTTAAAAAGCCATAAAGAAGGAAAGAAAGAAAAAGACAGAAAGAAAACAAAAACAACATAAAACCGACAAAGAGAAAGGAGAGAGAGAAAAAAAAAACAATCATTGGAGTTACCATTTTCTATAGTTTAAAATTCATGTTTACTTTTTATGATGGAACTGCTTGCTTCCCGTTCTCGACTATACCAACATGTTTTTTTCCACAGGAATCACCACTTATCAAGGCCTGGAGGTCACTCGAGGGTAAGGGTTAATGGTATACATTAGTCAATGTGATTATAGCATAATAAACATAAGTAGTGGGAATTTTGTAAATTGGATTATTCAATTATAATGTGAACAAACATCTTGCTGCACAATGACCCATTAAGGTGTCCTTATTAGTCTAATCTTTAATTCACAGTAGCTCATTGCGTCTCAGAAACAATGTGCCTTATTTGGGGTAAATATAAGTTCACAATGACAGACTTGTAAATGTTAGCATTTTATCATACAAAGATTATTGTACTTGAGTTTCGGAACAATACTCTGAAAATTTCTGCAGGGATTCTTTACAATCACCCCACCAAAAAAATAACTTTTTTTTTAATTTTCAAATTGTCCAATTTTCGACGCGGCTACTCTCAAAGTCAATTTTTTTTAAATCTCAATGTTTTTCAATAACCAAGAAATAGATTTTAAAGCATCTTCAAAAGTTAAATTTAAAAATTCACAGAAAACCGTCTGAAGACCTGAATATGATGCACATTTATTATTATTTTATTTTTATTTTTTTTACCTAAGTCTTAAATTTTAGGAGACGGGGGCGTTACATATTAGTAATAAAAATATCACTATTATTTTTTTTATATAATTAAAGTACTTTTTTCCACTCTGGTTGTTGTGGTGTTCACCTTGTTGCCATGGAATGGTATGATCAAAATAGTCCTTTATTCATATAATCGGTTTTTGATCAATTTTCAAATTTAGCTTTTATTTGTATTTTATATTTTTTTTTATTACATAACATTGCTGGCTGAATATTATTGGATTTATCTACATTGGACTGACATATTTATCTCCCTTGGATTATTCTAGATAACATTTAAGAATTGTGTTCTGTTTGGATGTTAAGAAAACTAGTTTCACATCTGTGTAGAAATTCAGAGTCTAGCTTTATCTTTTCTAGGTGGTGATTCAAAGCCATTGGACATGGTCCAACCAGCTCGCCATCTTTGTACCCTTTATGAACTCTGATGCTGTGTCCGTCAGATGCCTGCTTTGGTAGAAGTCGCATGGACTTCTAGAACACCACAAATAACACCTATGTAATATTCACCTATATACACTGGTTATGCATACATTCTCTCTAAAAAGAAACTGGCAATACATGTCTTGCCGATTGTATTTGGAACAGTAACATTCTTTATCTAGGATTAATGTTTGGTGCTCTCTCCTTGTATATCATATGACACACCACATTACATGTATCCGTAATCGCTTTAACATCATTCTTCACATGTGATCATTAGGGCTAGGACAACTGCATATTCTTTTCATCGTTTGTCCATTCGAGTATATATCCGATACAGTTAAACACAATCAAGCAAGAACCACATCACTCTATATAAAAACGTATATCAACAGATATATACCTGAGAATCAAAACAAGAAAAAGAATATGCTGTTGTCATAGCCCTAGTGATCATGTAGCTTTCCATCTGCGTGATCACTATCGAAGATAACGTAACGGGTTACAATAAAGGAGAGGTGAGGTCTACCCTCCCAGGCTTTGCCTTCTCTTTTTGAGAATAGTTACAATAAAGGAAGATGCATTTAACACAAAGGTCTCACAATCCATTCTTGTAATGGCCTTTTTCTTGCTGGTCCTGTGCAGTTCTAGGAAGTCTACTCTCCCACGCTTTGCTTTCTCTTTTTGAGAATAGTTTAATTTAATGCGTTTCCCTTGATGCGCCCTTACCAGCGAATGCTGATAGGGCTGCACAAGCATTTTCTAGGCCAGAATGCTCCTTCTCTTGGGTGCTGTCTATTCAATCTCACTTTTTGACCCTAGTGTTATATCTTTTTGTCATGGTAAAGAGATATATCCATCTAAGTTCTAAAATCATTTTTTGTATTTTTTACCTTCTGCAAAATTTTTCGGGTGGATGTGTGCATGTTTGATAAGTAGTCATCTAAAGAATGTAGAATCTTAATTTTTATAGAAGGGGTGATTTAACGGGGGATAGTCTACAATAATGCCATATTTTCTTTTCTAAATTGTCGTTTTTAATCATTTCATATATATTTTTTTTTCTAGTGTTATTTTAATAGTTTCATTCATATAGCAAATTTTCTTTTTCATGTTTTAAAGTGCTCTTCTGAGCTCCCATGTATGGTTCCCCCTTGCTGAACTTTCACGAAAAAAAACCTGTCTAGTTGAAACCACTACCATTAATTTCCCCCACTCTTTATTTGTGCCTAAACCTAAATGTAGATCCCATGAACAAAGCTTCTTTCTTAGAACTGCACGCCTGTGGAACTCTTCCGTTTGCCTGCTTTCCAGTTGACTATAATTTGGTCATCTTCAAGTCCACCTTAAACAAATTCTTGATGAACCGTCTCCTTAAGTAATCCAATTTAACAAATTTCCACTGCTACCGATTACTAGTATATTATTCCATTGACTATTGTACACCAATCAACTCTTATCCTCGAGTGGCCTCCGGCCCTTGATAAGTGGTGACTCCTATTTAAAAAAAAAAAATGAAAATAAACATTAGAAAACAATTATAAGCGAAATAGAAAGCAACAAATTACAAAAAATAAAATCCAACTGTAAACACACAATTTCATTCTCATTAACCTTTATTTTCAAGTGGCTTTTGAGCCTTGATACGTTGTAACCTATGATTAAAAAGATCAGGTGATATAAATAGCTTATTGTTTGAACGTAAACAGCACATGAACGTTTTTATACCATGATAAAACATGATATAAAAATCATGACTATTTTTTTCAATGCTTGATCGATTCATACTAAGAATATGAACTTAGCATTTTTCTAAATTAGTCATTTAAAAATATAAGACATTTTTTTTCTCATGGTTGTGTGATTTCTAAAGAAGCACCATGTATTTTGCTAAGTAAATATCAAAGACTTGCGCCTTTCTTTCTTTCTTTCTTTCTTTCTTTGACCTTTGATACAAGTTTTAGAAGTGAATATAGAATAATTAAAAGTAGGTCAGCAAGACTTCTGACTATCAGGCACACATCAAGAGAACTGAATGCAGAAAAGGGCTTCTGTTCTAAACAATAGGCTGAGCATAAACAAAATAGCGAACAAGGAAAAATACAATAAAACCAATAAACTAGTTTATTATTATTATTATTATTATTATTATTATTATTATTATTATTATTAAATCAATTTTCCAGAAAACAAAGTAAGGTCAAACTAGGACTTTAATAACGATTTTCATTTAACGGATCTGCAATATTTAAGAAAGATCAAACGTTATAACCCCTCCATTCGTAAGAAGGCCAAGGAGAACCAGCTACACTGAAAATAATTCATTAGAAAGTATTTCCGATTTAATACAAAACAGCATTGTATTTGTATCTGGTCTTATCTGCGTCTCTAATAAAATATGATATATATGTATATATACACACACATACTAGCAAAGTGACCCGAGGTTGCCCGGGACTGAATGATGATCAACCAATGTTTCACACTCCCATATTTTTATTGTCATCGAAATCGATGAAATAGCCCATTTTTCAATCAAATGGATTGATTGCTTGCTCTAATAGGGGATCCATCGCAATACACCTGAAGGAAGCTTCACGTTCCTCTCACAGTGACTAAGTTGACAATTTATTGTAGTCTACATTACACTGTAGAGAATCAACTGTTGATTTTATAAAATTATATTTTATATATAATGGCTTGCATTAAAGTTTAAAATGCAAAAGTCAAGTATCATACTTCATACATGTGCTCTAAAGAGAAACATTCATTTTTAACGCATCCTTGTCATATAAAAGAACCTACTGTTGATTTTATGTTTGGCATTACTGGTCGTTATTAAAGTCCTAGTTTGACCTTACTTTGTATTCTTGAAAATTGATTTGATGGTAATCATAAAGTCAAGTATCATTGTGAAATTGTGCTTTAAACAGAAACATTCGTTTCGAACATGCCCCTGTCATATCAAAGAACCTATTGTTTATTTTATATATTGTGCCTTTTGACTTGTGTGGTAATAAAACTTCAAATGCACTTGTGATGTTGGGCTGCGTGAGATGTTAACTTTATCCAAAATCTTCTGGTTCTTCTTTCATTGGATTATTTCGATTATTGATACTTATCGGAAACATTCTGACACAAAATCTACCTAAGAACATTGCCAGGCACATAAAGTACCTTCGTGTGGAATTTCATAGATTCAACAAAGCCGTTTTCGAGGGAATGAACTCATAGATACAGACAAAGTTTGATTTATATAATAGTGGATATCTATATATATATATATATACAGTGATGATCATATTTATTGGCACGGTAAAATAAAAGTTAAATTTTGTCTAATAAATTCTAAAAAAGGATTAAATTAAAGAAAATAACAAAGTATATTATGTATTTTTAACTGGCCTTTCCGATGCAGCAATCGGATTTTAGAAAAAAATAAATAACAAAGGAACAACAAACATAATTGCAAAAAACCCTTGTTCAAAATTATTGGCACGGCTTTGTTTTTCTTTTAGTATCAGTATAATATCAATCAATTTCCGGTTTACGTGCTTTCTGAACTTTTTTATAGCCATATTATGCTTGTTTAACGCTAATTCAGTGAATAATTTTTTTCAGATAATTTTTAGATAGCGATTTATTTAAACTATTATAAGTGACTAAATTATAATTTTCAATCGCCATGGTTAAAACTAAGGAACACAGCGAAGACGTCAGGAAGCTTGTTGTAGCATGCCATACCAATGGAGAGGGCTATGATAAGATTTCAAAGAAGCTAAACCTTCCCAAATCCACTGTTAGAGCCATAATAAACAAGTTCAAATCGCAAGGTCACGTTATGAGTTTAGAGGGTAGAGGGAGAAAAAGGATTCTTTCCCAAAGAGATGAACGAAAAATTGTTCGACAAGTAAAACAAAACCCAAGGATCTCTGTTGGGGAGATTGTTGATGAACAGAGCACCTCTGGAGTGAATGTATCTCGACATACAGTTGGTAGAGTTTTGAAGAGAGCTGGTTTAAAAGCATGTCGTCCGAGAAAGACTCCCTTATTGAAGCCTATGCACCTGAAAGCAAGGCTAGCCTTTGCAAAACGTCATATTGATAAAGATGTTGCATTCTGGAAACGTGTTCTATGGACTGACGAAACGAAAATAGAGTTATTTGGCCATAATAAAGTGTCTTATATTTACAGAAAATCTGGCGAAGCTTTCCTACCTAAGAACACCATACCCACAGTGAAGCACGGTGGAGGCAGTTTGATGTTTTGGGGATCCTTTGCTGCCTCTGGACCAGGGCGACTTGTTAAGGTCACAGGTAGCATAAAAAAGGAAGATTATGTTAAAATATTGGATGAAAACCCGAAAGACTCTGCTAAAGAGCTCTCACTTGGTCGTCGTTGGTGGTTCATGCAAGATAATGACCCAAAACATTCGGCTAAACTGACTAAGAAATGGCTTGAGGACAATCATATTAATGTTTTGGAGTGGCCATCACAAAGCCCAGACCTTAATCCAATTGAAAATTTATGGAGAACATTAAAATTGAGGGTAATGCAAAGGAAGCCTAAGAATCTTATTCAATTGGAGGATTATTGTCAGGAAGAGTGGGCTAAAATTACTACTAAAGAGTGCAACAACTTGGTTGTAAACTATGAAAAGCGACTGAGGAAGGTAATCAAGGCCAAAGGCTATACAATTGATTATTAAATAAATCGTGCCAATAATTTTGAACAAGGGTTTTTTGCAATTATGTTTGTTGTTCCTTTGTTATTTATTTTTTCTAAAATCCGATTGCTGCATCGGAAAGGCCAGTTAAAAATACATAATATACTTTGTTATTTTCTTTAATTTAATCCCTTTTTTAGAATTTATTAGACAAAATTTAACTTTTATTTTACCGTGCCAATAAATATGATCATCACTGTATATATATATATATATATATATATATATATATATATATATATAAACAGTTATCTATGGACACGTGTCTCACCTTATCCATGGATCATCAGTGTAGCTGACTGCACCAGGGTTCAAACCTCCAACCATAGAGATTATGATCAGGTGCGATAATACATATTAGTTATTAATAATGTTACAGAAGATCATATCAATCTAATACTATAGTTTTCAATCAGGGAAGTGGATTCAGATTGAAACAAAGGAGTTTTGTTTTTTGTACTTTATATTTATAAATAAATCACAACCCATCTCTCTTCGGCCATATTAGATCTCTGAAGATGGAGGTTATTCTAGAAAATGTTGGCTGTTATTTTATTTCTTTTCGTGGTTAATTAGTGGAGGGCTTAACCACAAAAAAAACTTTTTAAAAATGTTTGGAAAAGATATAAATTGAAAAAGAAAGAAAAAAGTGATGCAAGATATATGTATGCTTTATCTATCTTCTATTATATACAGGAAAGTTGTCCATCTCTATGTCCAGCCATAAGTAAAAATAAACTACACCAGATATCTTTTACACCATTGTCTTGTACAAAAGATAGGCACATTGTTTGTATATGATATTCATTCTTTTGGGAGTCACCAGGAACAAAATAAACCGAGGATGGTGTTGACATTTAGAACGATTTTATTATGTAGTAATTCATCAATGTTTTTGTTCCAGTTGCCAGAGATATCAAGAGATGGGGTGATGGAGAGATGAGAAACAGGAGATGCAAGAGAGGAGGAAGGGAATAGGTAGAGAAAGAGAGAATATATAGCAAAGTTTTAACAAGAAAAATGTTAACTGTAACTTCTCTATCTTTTCCATGCCTCCGAGTAACGCTGGGTAACCATATTAGTTTGTTTCTTCAAGCTTTTTCAAACAATAAAATAAGTGAAAATCTGACTTTATATAAAAGTATTTTCCTATTGAAAGACAAGATAAAAAATGTAATGCATTAGGTTTTATACTATTACTAGCATGGGTGCCCGGCATTACCCGGGTGTTTGGAGGTGTGTTGAGCAAAAAAAAAAAAAGTGGTAGTAGGAAGGCAGGCTCGAACCCGTACCGCGAAGGAGGAAAAGAATGGGGGGGGGGGAAACGTGACGTCTTTGCTGTTACAACCACCGCCAAACCAGAAGTGACGTAGGTTTAAATTAAGGCTAGACAATCAAAAAGAGGGGATGACTTTCGAAAATATTGGCGAAAAAAGGGATACCTCCCTGTATAAAAGTGCCCAGTTCAGGGTGAAGAAATTAATGTTTTTAGCCAATTTTTCGGTATTTGTCGTCTGAAGGGTTGAGCTTCAAAACGATACTGATCTTGTGAAAATCTGTCGCCTCTGGCGAAAGTTTGAGGCAGACATGCAAACATACATACATTTATATATTGGTAGCTCAAATTTTCGACCCAAACCGATTAAAAAGCTTGCCCTATCTCTGAATACCCTTTATGTAAAAATTTCAAATGTTTAGACCAGAAATTGTCTGAGTAATTTGGTAGAGACCACAGAAGTCAAATTTTTTTAAACTTTGACCCCTATTATGACCCCTTAACATTTGTTTTGGGCTCAAATCAAGTTAAGTTAGATCCATGTCCAAGGAACCTATATCTAAAATTTCAAGTGTTTAGACCCAAAATTGGATAGGGAGTTTGGTAGAGTTCTCAAAGGTCAAATCGTTGAAGTTCGACCCCTTTACAGCCAAATTTTTGGCCGAAAACGATTACAAAGTTTTCCCAAATCTCACTACCTTGTATATCAAATTTCGAGTCTGAAAATTGACAGAGTTATTGTGTAGGAAATGTACACAGACAGACACAGAGACAGATACTTTCACTTTTATAAATATATAGATATGATATTATTCCAATATACCATAGTAACATCTTATGACATTTATATAAAGCAGAGCTTTACGTTACAAGTGAAGCAATCGCATTTGTGAGTGACTTTTTTTTTTTAAGTGGCGACTAGAAATAATAATACGCTTATCTTTTGGCGATTGTGATTTTTTCACCGATAATCTTCCAAAGCTTATTGCTGAGTAAAAAAAATTTGCAATATTTTTTTTTGTTGTTTAAATAAAACAAACATTATTTAAACAATAAAAGTTAACAAAAAAACAATATACTTTAAAAAAAAAACAAAAACAAAGGCTGTTTAAAAGAAAACATCTGAAAAATTCGAATATATATACTTTCAAGTCTCAACACAAAATTAGGTGCATTTATTTTATTAAAAAATACAGAACAAAATCTTTATGGTGTACGTACACGTCACAGAGTGAAAATGTCACATTCCAAAAATCACGTGTGTTTGGCTAGTAAAAGAAAATATTTAGTTGTCAAAGGTCAACTAAAGATAATTTTGCCTGTAGGACCCTGTAAAGTGAAGTTTTAATATATATATATATATATATATATATATATATATATATATATACTAGACTACCCGTGACCCGTTGGGTCAGTATGTTATATTAGCTACGGAATTCATGTATAAGTGTAACACTTGTGACGTAAAGAAAATAGTTTTCTTGTGACATAACATAAACATTTCTATGAAAGTATATTAAAATGAAAAAAAGAATATAGATAGATTTCTATTAGTCGTTCTGCTTATAATTGTTTATTTTTGAAAATAAACCAAAAAAACTTACAGCCATTGAATTATAAGTTGCGTTAAAATAACTTAAACGTAATACGGAAATGAACGATGTAAAAAAAAATGCAGAAAGTATTAACAACTGTTTATTTGGATAATTTAAAACGCAAAAACAAAAAAAAATTAGGCCGCTGAAAACGTACACAGTAAAAAAAAATATGTTGTCAACAGGTCAAAGTTGATTTATTTGTGAGAAAAATGCGACAGTATAGTTGTAATATAGAATAGTTGCAAAACATCCCCTAAGGGGTCAGTATGTTATATTTGCTATGGAATTCATGTATGAGTATGACACTTGTGACGTAAAGAAAAGTTTTTTTGTGACATACAGAAACATTTCTATGAAAGTATATTAAAATGAAAGAAAAAATATAGATAGATTGCTATGAGTCATTCTGTTTAGAGTAGTATTAGGAAAGATACATGTCAACCAGTAGTAGTAATAGTAGGATAAGGAAGAGGAGGCGTAGTAGTAAGAGGAAGCGTAGTAGTAGTAGTAAGAGGAGGCGTAGTAGTAGTAGTAGTAGTTGTAAAGAGAAGTAATAGTAGTAGCAAGAAGAGGAGGCAGAGTAGTAGTAGGAGGATATTGTGCAAGCAAACAACCAAGAACGACAGTTTTAATATTATATATATATATATATATATATATATATATATATATATATATATATATATATATATATATATATATATTAAAACACACACCAGCTATGTTACTAAAGTTCGGAAACCCTACAAACCCGTTTTTCTTATTGACTGCTGACGTTCAAATTTCATATTTTACAATTAAAAGATAACAAAGGTCTCATTTACTTTAGATAGATTTTTATAAAGTAATATTTTCTGAAATATTTGAGAAAGATTTGGAGTAGGGTAGAGGAGGATAAATTTAAGTAAGAATTAAACTTGGAAATATGAGAATCCATGAGATTTGTTCAGTTATGCGATGAGGTCAGAAATAGTTCAGACAATAACCAGTTCTGCTAAAGCAAGATTTAAGTTTCCAAAGACGTCAGAAAAGGAGGTAAAAAAAAAAAAAAAAAAAAGATTTCATCCAACGAATTAGAAACATGCCCTTTTTCTGGCAACAGACCTATGGCCATTTTTTTTTTTAGATTCTAAAATTGATAACATTAAGAGAAAAAAAAGATTTGATTCTTAAACAAAACAGAAGAATATGGTGGAGGTTTGATAGGTTCTGAAAGTGAAAGTAGTCATAAACAAAAATAAGAAAAAATTTTTATTTTTGATGAAGGAAATTTTTTTTTCAATGCAGTGTCAGAATAAAAGAATGAAAAGCGTAGAGTGAAAATCAGTATTTTTTAGTCACGTGCAAGCGACTCTATAAGTCACTCCGTCGGTCGGTCAGTCAGTCGGTCGGTCTGTTGATAACACTTTTGTGCTTGGCCTTTTTGGTGAAGATCAAAGGTCTGTTGTTAATAGATGCTGTTCTTAGCCTTTTGGTCAAGATCAAAATGCAGTATCTGTTCCGGCAGATACTGCAAGCAAAGACCATATGTGGGGCCGACCCCACATATAAGACCTTGGTCAATGTAGAGGCAACCTTTCATACCAATTGTCACTATCCAGCTCCCCTACTCCCCGGGGAGCTGGTCCCCATTTCCCCTTCACTCCTCACATTAAAAATCAGCCTTGTGCCTAATTTGTTCGGTGGGGGAGCAAATAAATACCCTTTTCTTAGCCTTTTGGCCAAGATCAAAGTGTAGTATCTATTCTTACTACATGCTGTACTTATGTTTGTAACTTTATTTGGCCACATAGCTAATATAAAAAATAATTTTTGTGATATAAAGTGGGGGATCACTTTTCTGTATTAATTTAATGTAAAATGATCACCCACTTTACAACCAGTCAGTCTCAAAGCCATTCAAGTCATTCTCCAGGATTCCAGTTATTTTTAAGCATTCAAGTCATTCTTAAGGTCATTCAATTCATCTTTAAGTTCATTAAAGTCATTCTAAGTCATTTACTTTTTATTTATTTAAGTCATTTCAGCCCATTTTTCGGTCATTTTAGTTTATCTTTAAGAATTTCATGTCAATCCTACATTCACGCATTCATTCATTACACGACAGCACACGACTAATGGCTATCGGCCTCGTTTTTGCTAGAGTCAGGTTTTATAAAAGTAAATCAGAGTCTATAAGCTTTTTTTTTCTTCTTGTCTTTACTGGCCCCTAGCCAACTCTTCATCTTTATAAGGAAAATAAATAAATAAAAACAGTAAAAATAAAAAGTAAGGAAACTTTATAATAATTTACAGACACTTAATAAATTACGTTTTTTTTTTGCTTTTTTTTTTTTAATCTGACCAATGAATTCTGGTATTTTAATTACATTTTCATTATATTGAGCAAGTTTGTTTTTTTTAACCATTTATTTATTAAATTGTTAATTACTACACTGCAATTCTTCAAAATAATAAACTGACATTTTTTTAATGTCTTTCTGGAAAATCTTTCCAGGTGAATGCGATTAGAAACAAATATCAAATGTTTGGCAGCCATTAATAAGAGGAAAAACAGCTTTTTTATCATCTTGTTTTCATTCAATGTCGGTTTAATGAATTTTTAAAAGAAAACAAGCAATTTTGATTAAGCATTGCCACAAAACGATTTACTATATTGCTTCAAATAGAATCAAGTCTGTAAAGGAGTAGAGCTTTCCCAAGAGGCACCATTCATTGTATCTCGACTGATCTCCATTCACCTTAATTTGCATTATATCTTTTTAAAAAACTAAGAGTCATTACTTGTCAAGGCCCAAAGGCCACTTGAGAATAAATGTTAATGAGTATCAAGTGGACAGTGAGACAACACTAATGTTTGGTAATGATGGAAGTTTGGTAGAATCTAATTATTTAAGAGAATGGCTCATGAAAAATTTATTCACATTGAACTTTGAAAATGATAATGTTGTAGTCAGCTAGATAGCAGTCCCCGCAGTATTTTTTTTTTTTTTTTCCGCAGAGGGATAGTTCTAGAAAAAAAAATATATTGCTCATGGAAGTTTCATTTAGTTATAGGCATAGAGAGAGAGAAAGAGAGAGAGAGAGAGGGAGGAAAAATATTGACAGTAGTTGAAGCTAAAAAAATTTTTTTAAATAAAAATAAGCTCTAGGTTTTAAATTGTCAGTTAACAATACCTGCAGTATTCTAATTTTAAAATATCCTTCACTCGTCTAGAATTACCAGCCATGAGAAACTAATGGTTTAAATAGAAAATCAGTTTTATCTAGATTTACAAAAAAAAGCAGAAGCTCACTAAAAATCTGAGAGCTTTTAAGCCTGGCCATTTGATCTTTGTGTAGAGCTTTACTTACAGATAGTGAAAAAAGTTGGGGTGACCATCTAAATTTAATTTCCTTCAGCTAATGAGTTAATTGCCAGTGACCTACCTGCAAAATCAAAGGTGGCTTCGTTGATTGGTTCTGAATCTCCCGACCAGCAGTAATTGTTTCCTACACTGATAATTGCATAGGCATGAACACGAATTCTGTAGGTATAAAAATAATTAATATAATTAAGAATTCCACTAAAAAGCTGGCAACTCACATTCCTAATTATTTGATCTTTGTATATGGCTTTATTTTCAGTTGCATCCCCAGGCATAGAAAACAAATATATCAAGAATCATACCCGAAACAATTTTCTGATACTAACTTCTGTAGATTCATTAATTAATAAAAAAAAAAAAAAATTTGACGTTAAAAAAAGAAAGAAAAAAGAAAAGAAACTTAATGACCGACATAGAAAAGGCGCCATTGTTATGAATCGCAATCTCCAAAGATACTGATTACACAGATGCAAGTAAATGAACTGTTCAGGTTGAATCGGTGCGTAACACCTCAATTGATTTCAGGTGATTGAATTTTTCATTCGCAACAAAAGACCAGTCTAGCATACGTCAGGTGAATATGATTAGGCTGTAAGCAAATACAAGGAAACACCTGTGAACGTTCTCTTGAAAATCATCCATTATACAATAGCGAGGATAAAGTAGTAAAACTGTGATTAGATAAAAAAATAAATAAATAAACAAATAAAATAATACGAATATAATGGTCTGGGTGAAAGGAGCTACAAACAATTGCATATGGTAACGAGATAGAATCTAATGTTTGTGTTTAGTTACTAGAAAATTAATGAATATAAACATGGCAGGCTCACATCATGAAACTATGTTTAGGAATTTTTTTGAGAGTCGGATTTATAATCTATATATTAATACGATAGCATGGGTGTTATTTTCTGTGTCACGCTTACATTCGGGTCATTTAATTACTATGTACTTCCATTTCTTGTAATAAATAATTTTACCAAGAATTCTTCATAAGTTTTGGTTTCAGTTTCGATTATGGTGAAGGAACTCCAGTTATAAAGAATTGAAATATCATATTTAAGCGTACTTTACGAGCAGGCTTTGTCAGGCATTTGTGCTAGCTTTTGCAATTTTAACAAAAAAGTTATATCAGAGAGTCTTCATTTACACTGAACATCTACAGAACGCCAACATCGATATATTATATATGAATGAGTCTCCTGTGGAATTTCCACAGATCCCACTAGTGTGTACTATTTAGATTATTCAAACTACTGTTCTCATCTGGGATGTTATTTTCATAACGTTGTAACCTCTGATCTCCTCCAGGTGTATCTTGTCGAACTTGGAAATATGTATGGAATTTACAACGGAGCACTTTATTTAATCCACAGGGTAGCTTCCTCTCGTTCCCTCAGCTCTGACCGGGTAAAAGACTTTGGTTATTAAGCATCTTCAATTGAAGGTTAGAGCTTCAGTCCCGGCGTTAGTAAAAATACTATCGATGGAATGGGAGCAAACTACCCCTTAGATTGAATATAAGAGTTCCGTTCGAAATTTCAGAATTGGACGAGACACCTGAAGAAATCTGGAGGTTACATAATCCGAATCGTTGTAAGATTAACATTCAACATAAGAACACAAGTCCGAATAATCCAAACCGTTACGAAATGTTTTGAAAAAATAAAAATCTATATATCTATAAACGTGAACGTGTCTGTGTGTGTGTGTACATCTCCCTACACAATAACTGTCAATTTTAAGTTTACAGACTCGAAATTTGATATACCCGGTACTGAGATTTGGAAAAATCTTTGATCGATTTTCAGCCAGAAATTTGTCTGTTAAGGGGCCAAAGTTCAACGATTTCACCTTTGAGAACTCTACCAAACTCCCCATCCAATTTTGGGTCTAAACACTTGAAATTTTAGATATAGGTTCCTTGGACATGGATCTAACTTAACTTGATTTGAGCCCAAAACAATAAATGTTAAGGGGTCATAATAGGGGTCAAAGTTAAAAAATCTGACCGCTTTTTTTTTTTTTTTTTGCTCAACATACACCTCCAAACACCCGGGCAACGCCGGGCTGAAATGCTAGTAAAAATAACAATAGATCGAAAATAAGTTCAGAATTAACTAATTTATGCAATATACACAGACATAAAAAAGATTTATTTCAATAAAAAGGTAAGTATTATCATAAATAGGGCTAAGACAACAGAATATCCTTCTTGTTTTAACGTTCAAGTATATATCCGACACAGTTTGAACGTGGCTACCGAGAAAGAAGGCCGATGCATATGACAGCGTAATGTCACTTCCTAATTAAGTTGTAGGTATAGACAGCTTCCGGTATTCAACCACGTGGTCATGCTAACAGGCATAAAAAAATATGGCTACCAATATGTGTTACCGATTGTCCATGTATGTTCTAAAGAAAAAGAACAATTCTCTATTCGGAAAATAATTATTATAATTGCACATTTGGGATAATTTTAATCAAAATATCGTAAGTGAATTCGTGTTTGAACTTTTATTTTTATTGGAGAAAGTCCAATATTTCATTTTATTTATTTATTTTTTTTTTTTTTTTACTGCAAAATAAACAATTTTTGGGTTTGTATTACTGTACACATAGATTCGAAAAAGTTGGCAAAAAACAAATATATAACAAATAAATGTTACCAAAAGCAAGATAAGTTACTTTTCTACCAAACTGGATATATTTTCCGTGTTTTTATTCAATGTAACATGTTTATTCAGCTCGAAAAACATACATTGTTTACCGATGTATTGGAAAATTCAAAATGGCGCCCGACTCTCTAACACGGTAAGTTCGGGAAAAGCTGTTATAAATAATAAACTAGACAAAATACTATTAAAAAAACACCGAATATATGTCAAACTATGTCATGGTAATATATATATTGAGCGAGTTTCTAACAGTATTTTGTCTAGTTTTATATTTATAGCACCTTTTCCCAAACTTACTGTGCTAAAGAGAGAGTCGGGCGCCATTTTGAATTTTCCAATACATCGGTAAACACAGTATGTTTTTCGAGCTGAATAAACATGTTACATTAAATAAAAACACTGAAAACATATCCAGTTAGGTAGAAAAGTAACTTATCTTGCTTTTGGTAACATTTATTTGTTATATATTTATTTTCTGCCAACTTTTTCGAATCTATGTGTACAGTAATACAAACCCCAATTTTTATATATTTTTCAGTCCGTTCTTTTAATAATAAATAAAACTTTTCACTGAGTATTTTCAAATATTTTAAAGTAATAATTTTTCACGGCAGTGTTTTTTTTTTTTTTTTTGTTTTTTTTTACGATTGGTGAATTATCAATATTTTAGCACGGGGCGTAATTCATTTCTTTGAAATATATTTAAAACTTCAATTTTTTGTTTTTTATAACATTTTAACTGTAAATAATTTACATAGCGAGTTTGTTTTACTGTACATTTATTTGTGATATATTTGTTTTTTGACAACTTTTTCGAATCTATGTGTACAGTAATACAAACCTAAAATTTAATTTAACTTGAAAATAATATTTAAAATACACGTGCGTATACTGCACAAGCACCCTTATTATTATCATAATAATAATAGTAATAATAATAGAAAAACTGGTGTAGATGACATCGACTTGCGTCACACCCCACCAACTAGTTGTGAAAGGTTAGGGAGGATGGAAAGACCGAGGTGAGAGAGTACTGACCAAATCTCCATTGGAAGTGTGCAGTTCAAATCTGGTACTTTGGGGAGGCATTTTGTCACCCAAACCCCAGGAAACACCAATGGCCGATGCCAACGAGAAATCAATAACAACGGCTGTTGCGATAACATGCAATCATCTGCACAAGTGGTCAAAAGGTGGAGAACACTGGTAATCTGGGGAGACTTGTCACTTGGTCTCCAGGGAACACCACAGGTTACTGCCAGTGAGCAATCACTGATGATGGCTTGTGAGACAACTAATACGCTACATATTTTGATGAAAAACATGGGGAAAAAATGGAGATAGAAGACCAGAAAACCAAAAATTTAAATATAGTTTCTGTATCTAAAGTAATAGTTATTTAAATATTTCAACATAATCTTGTGGAGAAAATCCAGCTTCCCAATAAGGGGCACTCTGGATAGGAACAAAAATAATCTCAGTCATGAAAGATTTCTCCTCCACCGACCGAAGACAGAAAAGGTAAAGTGTAGCATCAAAACAGATACTACACTGATCTTGTTCCGAAGGCCAAAAAATATTTGTTTAATGTTTCTTTAATGGTTTGTTCCCTAAATTCATAATTCAGTTTTATCAGTGTTAAATTGTACATTGCTTTAAAATTACTTAATTTTACATAGATAATGTTTATATTTTATATTGAATAAAGTTCAGTTTAAGTAGTAATCGAACCGTGTTCCTTTTTCTTTTTAAAAATGTTTTATTGCTCTTTTTCAAATGGCCCTCATATAGTACTGACAGTCTGATAAATCTTACCTACATTGCCTGCAGACATTTTTCAGCTAACAGGCCTTCTTACTCTCGGTGGCCGTGGTTTGACACAGTTAATCTACCTAGAACCACATCACTCCATATAAAAACATAAGATAACAGATAGACTCGAGTATCAAAACAATGAAAAGAATATTGTTTTTCTAGCCCTAATCATAAATCATGTTAAAAAAAGACCCCCTCCTCTAAAAAAACAAATATTATGCTAAAATTGACTCAAGTTTGAATATAAGATAAAAACATTTAAAATATACTAATCCACTAATAAGAGGCCTGAAAAATATATGTCCGATGCAATGTTAAAAAAGACAAAATAATTTCTGCCAACAGATAAGGGCTGATCAAACCCCTATAAATATATATTATAAACGATTAAGTGATACAATTAATTGAACACAAGATGCTATCTTATCCATAACTGTACCACAATAAATCTGATAGAATCTAAATTCAGCACAACCAATTCCGCAGGATGTGATGGTATCCATTAGGCTATTAACAATCTCTGCTCATAAATACAATACATATATTAGAGAAAACATTTCTCACTATACTGTTATATGTAAGGTTTTTCCTTTTTTTTTTTTTTTTTTCTTTTTTAATTTTTCCACCTCGGAATTGAAAATTCTAGATATTAAATTAGTGAAAGAATAACACATAAGCAGATTATCTCAGGAGCGTGCCAATATCCGTTTGAGAAAGAAAGAAAAAGACCACTGTGGAACAATACATCAGTTTAAATTTAATTATCATAACAACAATTTTCCAACGCTTGGCAAGATGCGTTGCTCACAAATTTCTGTGAAATATATAGCTAATAACCTATAAAGTTATAGTGTCAGATTTTCAGAGTCAGTACCAAATAGTTGACAAATTAAATTTTGCTTCTCACGAGCCAAGTTTCATTTGTTATTGTTGCATCATGTTATTGGCAACACATTAACGGACAGAGAAAATTTTTATTTTTTTAAATTACTCCCCCCCCCCGATTCAAACAATCTAAACCAAACTCATATATATATATATATATATATATATATATATATATATATATATATATATATATATATAAAAGATTAGATGAATATAACCAATTTATATAGATCAAAATGATTCCCGATGGAATAAAATTTCAATCACAAAAAGAACTCATTATTTAGCACTAAATTATGCATATATATTTAAAAGATTATGTTCTTTTATAACAATTCATCCAGTTATTTCCATACTCAGCTATTCCACACTTAGGACTTTGCTGCGGTTTGCTTGATTTGTGTTAGTCAAAAAAATGTTCTTGTATGCGGCATGTTGGCTTGAGTGGCACAGTACCCGTCTCACATACAAGTGATTCAGATTTCAAATCCTGTTTTTGGCGGCCAAAAGAGCATGAAAGTCGATCTAGGAATTCTGATCTAAAGTTTTCATGATATATTTTTTTTTTTTTACATAGGCGTCACCACTTATCAAGGCCGATCCGCCACTCAAGGATAAGGGTTAAAGAGTGTAGAGTAGTCAAAAGGACAATATAGTAATCAATAGTAATGGAAGTTCGGTAAATTTGTTAACTTAAGTGGAACGGCCCATCAGAAACTTGTTCACGTTGAACTTGAAGACAACCATATTGTAGACAGCTGGAAAGCAGGAAAACGGAAGACAATTCCACAGGCGTGCAGTTCTAAGAAAGAAGCTTTGATCATGGAATCTATGTTTAGGTTTAGGCACAGATAAAGAGTGGGGAAAATTATTAATAATGTTTTCAGCTAGTCTAGTGTTTATTGTGAAAGTTTGGCGAGGGGGGACCATAGATTGAAGCTCAGTCGAACACTTTCCATGAAAATAGCGATAAAGCAGAGACAAACTCGCAACATCTCTTCTGTGAGATAGAGGTTGCAGCGAAGAGAAAAGGTCATCTCCCACCAAGCCACGAAGATATGCCATATACTTCAATGTATAAGACGACCGTCAGGTAAGATGAGGTACAAAATTGGATCAAATTTTAATCAATTTCTCATATATCAGTTGTATAAGACGACTGTTAAATCACGAAACCATGTTTGTTTAGTTTAGGTTATAGATTGCAACATCCGGTATTTTATGAAATATTGTTTTTTTTAAACACGATTTTTATAACTTTAAAGGTTGTCTTATACGCCCAAATATACAGTATATATCATGAAAAAAAAAGTCTTATAATTATATCACAACTCTTGCGTGTGGCTAGATCAACACGCCTTCCAAGCCTGAGATCGGACCAACAATTAAAGTTAATAATAACTTGAGAGAGAGAGAGAGAGAGAGAGAGAGAGAGAGAGAGAGAGAGAGAGAGAGAGAGAGAGAGAATAGCGATGAGCAAATAGTTTTAGAACATTATTTATTGCTAGCATTCCTATAATTCAGGGTAACAATGGTTCGGCGTATAACCGCTTCAGAGACTATATGAAATTATGCAGATTTGATATTAATTATTACAGACTCAATTCTCTTTGATTATTATATTGTACCCAACATATAAGTAATGATTTCAAAATTAAAAAAAAAAATGACATTAGTACTATCACCTAGAATCAAAATCAAAATATGTAGCTCTCTAATTGTATTCGTTACTATATGACCTGAGAAAATGGATGTCAAAACTTTCATAATTAATGCAGTTAAATGTGTATAAATGTATATTTTTTCACACCGGTAGAAAATATACATAAAGTCGACTTAAGCCAGCCCAGTTTCAATTTTGACCCTTTAGCAACTATTTTTACCGGCTAAAAACCTAACTGAATTGGTTCCACATGCCTGAATTTCCTATATATCAAGTCTGTAGACCAAAAGTTGACAAAATAGTTTGCTAGAGACTGTTTCTCAAACAGACATGATTACATTATAAATATACAGGGTGACCCAAAAAACAAAACAAAAGCTAAATGGAGGCCATCTAGAACATATGCTGTAGAACGGAGAAAAAAAAAGGCCAAAGACCCTAGCGTTTTGATATGATGTTTTGAATATAATAAACTAGTTATGGGCAAAGTTTCATTTCATTTGGACAAAACACTAAAAAAAAAAACGGGACCTAATTAGAGCTGGGGCCCGTTTTTTTTGGTCATCCTGTGTGAGAAAGAGACTAAAGAAAGAGATGGTGTATTTTGCTTAGTTACCTCAAGATTTCCATCAAAGACAAAATAAAATATTCACATAAAAGTGTGACTAAACAATATCCACAATATTTCCGGTTATATACGTTTTTATATTTTGTTTTATAAGCTAATGAAATTAATTTTGTTCATGGATTAATATATTTGATATTAAATTAGATAATTATGATATGCTGGTTGTGTGCAAGACAGATAATGCTGACAGAGCTACATAATTATATGCACGTAAGCATATCTTGTTTTGTTTTATTCATACGTGCGTTTGTGTTTATATGTGCATGCAATAATGTGGGCGTTTATTTGCTGTTTTTGCACTTCTTGCTTACATATCCTATAAAGAAGAAGAATACCCGTCCCAGGACGGATAAAATTAATTCTCTTAACAGAACAGTTTTGCACCACACAAAGATTAAAATCAAGATATGATACTAATCTTTATATCTAGAATCTTTATTCTAATTTTTATCAGAATTCATAACATCATTTTGATCTAGAAAGTGTCTAAAAGTTAAGGTTTAAGCTTAGGGGATCTAAAAAATTGAAATTCAGGGAATCTTGCTGAATTAATGTCTAATGATATGGATAAAATTTAATGCAAATCTGAAACATTTAAAATGCCCCTAAAAACTTAAACTACCCAAGAAATTGAAATTTAGAAAATATTTATTAATATTGGTAATGTCAAAAATATCTGAATGTGCATGAAGCTTCAACCCTCTTTCAACCTACTTGGCATGAAAATAAATCAAAATAGATATCACCCTCATTATGATCCTTTATGCTTAACATCCGCATTCCAAAAAGTTATAATGATCAGTTAATTATTTTATGAGTGAATTTTGTGCATGCAAATATGTGAACATATACACATACTTAACTTACATAGAGATATATAAAGTAAAAATTCATACTTGCCTCCTCATTTGATAACAGCAGCAACAAAAGCCACATAAATCTTTTCAGTTAGTAATTGTTGCCTAGTTATGGTTTATATTGTTAGAAAAAGATTTCGTCTTGCTTGCTTTCTACGATTTTAATATTTAGTTCTGATTGAGGTATTTTATAATTAGTCATATATACAGGAAATTGGAGGTGTTATCACTCTCACACATACATCTGCTATCACTGTCACCCAGGTACACCGGAAAGATTTTCTTGTATATAAATAAATAAATAACAAAAGTGAAAAATTTACTTTCACCACGACTAATGTTTGTGCAAAATTAAAAAAAAAAAAAAAAAAAAAATCCAAGCTGTGGTTATTGGGAAAAGTGCGAACAAATGGACGATTCTGGGGCAATTTTACCCTATAATGCCCTTTAGGGGGGTAACCAGAGTTACCACGAAAAATTTACTTTCACCATGACTAATGTTTGTGTAAAATTTCAAAAAATCCAAGGAGTAGTTATTGAGAAAAGTGCGAACGGATGAAAGGGAGTTAATTACTAGGTCTAATCTCTCCTTTGTCGGGGAACCAAAAAGAGAAAACTTAAAAACAACAATGATGTAACTAAAGGGTATTAGAAAAGATTATCAAAGCAATGAGTTAAGTTTGGTGAAATCTAAAATTAAAAAAATTATTGAATTTATATAGTCATTCAACATTATTATTACTATTATTATTATAAAGAAATAACCCATTAAATATTTGTGCAGTTTACGGACCATGCTGAAATAATATTTAGAAAGTCATCTTTAATATGAATAGGGGGAAGGCTTTTTAACTATTCTGTACGTTCATCTAACAGTTTAATAAACAAAAGATTCCATAAAAATTGAATTTCACTTGAAAATCATGTCTAAAAAAAAAAAAAAAAAAAAAAAAAAAAAAATAGCAAGGTCCATAAGCTGTACAAGCACTAAATATTTAAATATTTTGGAAAAAGAATTAAATGGTTGAATTTTACAAAATGTTATTAATAAACAAAGGAACGAGTTCCTTAATTGGAATTCATTTTTGAGATGAGCATTATATATATTAATTTATTTTTATTTCGGACTATTATTCTCATCTTTATTGGTTGCTGTTTTTCACGACGTTTCGGCCAACTATTCTTCTGGGCTTTGTCAGGTGGTAACCATGACGGATAGGAACTTCGGAAATAAATTAATATATATAATGCTCATCTCAAAAATAAATTCCAATTAAGGAATAATATATATACTAATCGGTACGGATCCAACTATGGAAGATCAGATAATAAATAAACGTGGATTTATAAGATCAAAGAATCCAACCTTGATCGCACTTTGGGGCTCGTGGCGCAGTTGATAGAGACGTTGAATCTCTACAGTTCCAGATGGACATTGTCTGAAGATAGCGGTTTCAATCCTACCCAAAGTGTGCCAGAGTTTTACTTGGCCAAAAACGTGGTGAAACGACAACAACTACGGATGGCAGTGATTGCTGAGAATGCAGTTAGGAGATTCGAAGTTCCTATCCATTGCGGTTACCACCTGACGAAGGCCAGAGGAATACGTTGTGAAAAACAACAACCAATAAAGATGAAAACAACTAATAAAGATGAGAATAATAGTCCGAAATAATTAAAGGGACGATTTGTTCAAAACAGAAATATTAAGAGATAAAAATAATTATAAACAAAAAATTACGAAGTAGTCATCTTAATTTTCATAACATTTCGGTCAACGTAATCTCCAACCTTCTTCAGGTGTATCTTGTTGAACTGAAAAATATATACGGAATTTCAAATGGAGCCCTTCACGGGGATAGCATGCCCTCGTTCCGTCAGTCATGACTGAATAGAGATCCTAATTTCTGTTCAAAATTCCGTGCAGATTCCCATAGTTCGACAAGATACATCTGAAGAAGATCAGAGGTTACACTGATTGAAACGTTGTGAAAATGACACGCAAGATGAGAAAAGTAGTCGAAAAATCCAAATATGAATGACCAATCCTCATCTCAAAAATTCAGAAATGAAAAAGAAAATTATGTGGATTATCTATATCCATAATAATCTACAATTTAGTATTACTAATTAGGTAATATCTTACTTAGAAAAGTACATTTTATTTACATGTGTCGGCAATTTATAAAGATCACGTCCATGGAAGAACACAAGGGGGGAAAAAAAACCTTTAGGCACTGAAAGCAGTTTTAGGTTATTGTTTTCATTATCTGATTCTAAATTAGAAATTATTTCCATTAAAATCTAGTTAATATTATACGTTTAAAATGGAGAAAAAGCAAACTTGAAAAGTGTCTGTTATGTGAAAAACCTACATGAAAAACAATATGGCCACCAAATTTGGCCTAATGTGTTTATATAAAAACAAAATTTGAATTTTAGCTCTAAATGTTTCCTCATTTAATAATATTTATTAATATGAATATTTAAGGAACACAAAATTACTTTTAATGCCTACACATTTTTTTTTTTTTTTTTGCATCCTTTTACGGTCTGTTATTCTTATAAATTACTTATTTATTAATCAAAATATACAATTTAAAGTTTTCTCAACAATTGTAAGTTTTTTCTTTTATTATTATTTAAATCATTAAAGAAAACGGTATTTTAAAAATTTGAAGTATCATATTTTCTTTTTGTCACTTGCAATGAATGAGGAATCAATAATGAGGAATCTATAGTCCGAAGAAAATATACATTAAAATTCATCCATCTGAAGAAAGTTAGAATTAGATTAAATTGGTTCCGTCATGTTCAAAGGATATCCTAGATCAAAGGAAACAACCTATTTTTCTATGGATGTTGTGCTGGCATATTCTGGCAGCTTATGTGAACCGTTGGAATATGCTGAAGACTGGTCAAATTTTAAAATGAGAGAAAAAAGGAAAACATCACGATAAAAAAAAAAAACATTTATTGTATAGTAATTTCAATGAAGAAAAATGTAAATGCAATAAATAAATTTTTTTTTTAATCAATCTACAAGTTTTATGAATAAATATTTCTTTGTAAAATAATATGTAGCAACAAATAAGAACATTTTTTTTGCGCGTGTGTAAAAAATGTTACCGTTTTAAGGAGATTTGGTTCTATTGTGGAGAGGGGATAAAAATATTTTACGACAAATTATTTTTTTATCTACTCAGTTTTTTTTTGCTTTTTTTTTGTTAAGGTAAGGAGGTAGGCTTTTAATTTTTTTTTTAAATAGATTTTTGTTTTTAATAGATTTAATTTGTCTGCCTAAGGATGTACTCTTTTGCAAATGCCTCATAGAAAATTTTTCCAATCTGTCACGGTGTGTTCCAAACCAATGGCACCCTCTCATAAATTTTGTACAGTTGCAATGACGTGGGACCACATGTATTTTTGATCATTTTCAATTCCTGTTAAAATGAAAGAACTTTTTCCAACGAGCATAATCTGCAAACCCGCTAGATTAATGATGGCTTTATTAAAAAGATTTATTTTAATGATTTAAATTTTTACATGATTAAAACTAATATTTTCTTACAATTTATTAATTGTCGTCTGCTGCATTAGCTGAACATTTCGCCGTAACCCTGCGGTTTATGTAAGCTGCCAGAATATGTTGATTGCAACATTCATAGAAAAACAAGTTGTTCTGTGCAAGTACCAAAATTTGTTTTCATGGAGATAAATGATTTACAAAAGTGGGTGAACATCAAAGGAATTGAAACAGTTGGTGACTGCAAACATGGGACAGTTGAGATTGACGAATTGGATAAAAAATAACAGAAAATTGTGGAGACAATGAATGAAGTACTCACCCCATTAAGGGAAAAGGACTTAAAGACGAGAAGAAAAAGATTGTAAATAAAATATAAAACCTACTCCAAGATTGGTTCCTCCACAATGTCTTCAAACTCAAGGTAAAACACTGGTACGGTTCTCATCAAGATAAATTCAAAGAATTGTTTTGTTTTTTGTTTTTTTGTTTCTTTTGGTTAAAGGGTAAATTTTCCAAGACCAAACAGGCAAACGACTTTGACAGTATCTTAACTTGAAATGTTAAGTAGTTCCACTTCAGTGGTGTTCCACTTTCTTTCCATTTCTTCTGACAAAAATACAGGCTCCCTCACCCCCACAGTTTTTTTTTTTTTTTTTTTTTTTTTTGGTTTTTGTTTAATCACTGAGATAATAAATAAAGAAGAATCAAGAGATTGGGAAGCTTACTCAGATTAGGTTTTTAAATGAAAAGCACAACCAATGAGATTGAAGATATGAAGAAATGGAAGAGGGTGATGTCATCTAAAAAAAGACTTGCACAGGAGTTTGATAACAATAGGTGATGGAATTGATATATAAAAAACAAAGGTGGGGTGTAGTCGGTAGGAAGAGAAACCATTCATGCAACACAAACTCACTTTAGAAACACAAAAAAAAAATACAGAAACAAAAAAAAACATTTGAGTGGCACAGTGAAAGGTAAGGGAGTTGCATACTTCCAAAATGGCTGTTGAATCAAAAAATGGTGCCAATACAAATCAGAAACAAGTAATAAAGGAGAATAAGGAAGAGGTAGGGAAGAAGATCTTATAAAGGGATATACTTAAGGTTTTTTTTATGTACTAAGGAGTCACCGCTTATCAAGGCTTAAAGGCCACTCGAGGATAAGGGTTATAGAGTTTGTCAGACGGTGAGACAACACCATGAGGATTGGCAACAATCATTGAAACTAGGCAAAATTTGATTACTTAAGGACAGCTCAAGTTGTAGTCAGATGGGAAGCAGCCCCACAGGTAGTTCTTGGAATGTTAGCCTTCTCCTAATACATAAAGTACATATAAAGTAAAAGCCAGGTCATGTTTGGTCTGGTTTGTCAGCTTACTTGCTATTTATACCATGTAAACTATTACTACTTAGTAAAACCGCAGTTTAGCGACTTGAACAGAATGTGATGAAAAATTGTGTACAATGAAAAAACGTTTTTTTTTTTTAAGATTATGACATCATGAATCTTTTATATTGAAATCTATTCAGTATTATGCATCAAATCTGAAGAAACACTTCTTAAATGAGTAAATATGCAAGTATAATCAGCGTATTTTCAAAATGAAAGCATGATATGCTACCATCTTGGAAATACTAGTATATTTACTCACTTAAAAAGTTATTCTGACAACGACTGTACATTTCTGCATTGTTCCAGCTTTCTAAAAATACTTATTATCTAACAATGCTTCAAGCAAACTACGCCATACTTCTTTCATTTAAAAAGCATTTTTATTCAGATTTCATGCGTAATACTAAATAGATTTTAATTCCAAAAGGTTCATTAGATCATAATCTTAAAAAAAAAAAATTATGGCCTGTAAATAAATCTTTTATCACATTCTGCACAGGCAAGTCTTGCAGCAGGTGTCAACGTCCTCCTATACACAGCGTCTCATAATTCCAAATAGTTATCCATCTGGTACTGACCAGATTCAATGTTGCTTAACTTCAGTGATCTAACAAGAGTCGGTGTGTCAACGTGGTTATGCCGTATCATTGCATGTGTGCATTAATATATTCCAAACCTCCATTCCCGTCCTTCGAAAATCGCTATGGATACGAGATTTGAAAACTTTAATTTTTTATAAATTACGATTTATACCAACCCTGCATTACCTGGGAGTGTATTTCCTTGCAATTTGCTTTGTTTTTCATTTTTAAGCTATACCAGGTTTTTGTAGTTGTTTCCCCCTCTCCCCAAGATATTGCTCCAATTAAAAGGGAAGTAACTATGTATGGACAAATACAGAGCTACTTCATTTAAGATAGTGACCATTTGAAAATAATCTGACTGTCAAACTATTTCCTGGAAGGAATTAAATCAAAGTACATTTTTCTTATCAACAATCTAAAAAAAACCTTACGCCCCCCCAAAAAAATTATTTTCTCAGAATAAAGACATTGATGAATGACAAACAAATCATAAAGAGATAGACTTTACTTTATATATTAGATGTAATGTTTTGATGAAATGCTGGATAAACTTTTGGATATTTCTGATTTTTGATGATGAAAAAATACTGAAACTAATTTCCTAGTGAAAATTTGTATCATAAATTTGCGACAGGCCCCTGAATCGCTTGTGTTGACTTTGTAACCATTCACCCATTTAAAGTCAAGAAGAAGTCTATTTTTGTTACCAATCTAATAAAAGAACATTTTGTCTTAAACAGTGCAGGAATTTGATGCAATTGAATAATAAAAGGGGTTTAAAAAAAAAAAAAAGAAAAAAGTTATGTATTAAGAGAATTAAGTAAAAAAAACTGAAAGAGGGGAAGTTTTTCTTTTTAGTTTATTTTTTTCAATTTGTTTTAAAAAATAAACAAAACAAAAAACATTGTATAATGAATTTAAAAAATATTTTTTAAAAAATGAATAAAAAATGGTGATAAGAGAAACATTCGAATAGAGCTTAAACTGCAAGAAAAACAATTTTAAAAACAAAAACAAAACCCTCATTAGATAAAAAAAAAAAAAAAAAAAGTTAAGGGAGGTATAAATGAAAAAAAGAAGGGGGGATTAAAGAAAAGGGATTCAAAGAAATCTGGCAACCCACCCCTTTTCCTTTCGTGAAACTGAATTTATTTTTATGTTTTTTTTTAAATAGGGTTGGGAAGGAAGGCTTTATTTGATGACACTCTCTGCAATGTTTGTATTTGTTTCTTATAAGCCGCCACAATTTCACTGCAAAGTTTGTTTCTCTGCCATTTATGAGTCAGGATAATATTCAGTTTTGAATAATAAGGAGGAAAACGATTGAAAAGACAACGTCTTGCAACCTCGTTCTGGAAATTATATTGTTTCCTGTCACCTTTATGATTTTTTTTTTTTTTAATAACAATAAAAGGAGACCCCATGTTTGTTTCTAGCGCAAATTACAAACTAGATTGCTTTAAAAAGCTGTAATCGCTTGTCATAGTTAATGACTGATGAGCAGGTTGCTAGAAAGAACCGGGTGATAGTGGTAGCGGAATGGGGAAGGCGTGGTAAAAGGGGCAGGGTGATCAGAAATTTGGGTGCACTGAAATATAAAGTTTCATCTTAATTGGGCCAATGACAACATAAGCCGGTTTTCAAGTATTGACATTTTGTTGAGTAAGATAAGAATTCCCAAAAGAATTTGTCCAGATAACAAAGTTACGAACATTAAGGATGCACTCGAATATTTCAGTTAAAATACTGGATTCAAACGATATTTGGTTTCAAAATTTTAACTCCTATTTTTTATGCATTAGAAAAAGAAAAAAACTTTCGTTGTTAGTGTTGTCTTCATGAAAACAATGAATATATGACCTCCATTTTTTTCTCTTCAGACTATCAGATTATGGACAATTATACTTTTTTTTATACTTTTGAATAAGCGCTGTATGCCAAATTTATAGTTGAACTGGCAGATGTACCGAGCGTTGCCCGGGTGCTGGATTAAATAGTTACATCTATATACATAATTAGTACACTCTCGGACATCGGAGCTTTTACAGAGTAATCTCCCTTTTGCTTATTTTGATCTGTATTTTTTAACAATTCTAAATTTGGATCCTGTGGCAGCTATTTTTCACTAAATAAATATTATAACCATTAAACGTAATGTTAAATTGTTAAAAAAAAAAAAAAAGAGTAAGAAACGTAAAGAAACTGAAACGTGCATGTTAGTATCATGATTTTTCTAAAAGTTAAATTCTTGTAAGTAAAAAACAAAAAAAAAATCAAGTTGAGATCAAAACCAAAACATAAAGACAAGAAGTCAAGTACGATAACCATTAGGCCAGCTTCCCAAGAACTTTTAAAGGTGTTTTCAAACTTACTTATTCCTACTATTAAGGAAGCTGTCATGTGAACGATTCATGCATGCGCAGTCGTAAAACAGTCGACAAATATAAAAATCCGATGACCCCCCTCCCTTCAAATACCAATTCTTCAATTTTGATCCCTTAACAGCCCTTTTTTTCGGGTAAAAACTGATTAAAAAGCCTTCCACATGTCTGAATACCCTGTATACAAAATTTCAAGTCTAGATAAAAAATTTGTTAGGTTAAAAGTTCTCTTCACACACAAACACACATTCTCACTTTTATAGATATAACAGATATGGTTAAATTTGCGCTCATTTTTTGCATTAAATACTGATTCATAGTAATCATTAAGTGTGCATTAAACAGATACCAAAATACTTAGTTCGCTGCACCTTGTCATAACAAAATTCCATACACAATTTCAGACAGATCAGATCAGTAGTTTTTGAGAAAAAGTGGAAGACAGACAGACTAGGAGAAATATAGATTCTGAACCTCCATATTAGTGAATGAGACACAAAAGTTATTGAAATCCACCCTAAAAGAAGAAATAAGGAAACCAGACTTCTTCAGCATCAGCAGGAGAATGGTAGAAACGGTAAGAAAAGGATTAATATTCCGGATTCCATAAGAAGCCGATATCAAAGAGGAAAAAACGTCTGATTAACAATCTGACATTAAAGTCACATCATTCAAACTGTTAAAGTTTTAATAATTTTAACGGTCAAGGCATGTAACTGAGAATCCCTATTATGTGTGTATGTGTCTGTTTTTCTTGTGTCAATGTAACTTTGATAGCTACACACTGAATTACTTTATTTTATTTGTTCATTATTAATCGACTAATTAAAATAAACAATGCTAATAGTCAGGGATGTGATGACAAAAAAATATGAAATCAAGAGGAATTTCCAAACCGAGTGTGTCAGACTCCTGAGTGTGTGTGTGTTTTATAAAAATCTCTCTAGACAGGGCATGAAGCCATTTGATGGAAGAAGCTAAAAAATAAATAAAATAAAACTACTTTAATGTAAAAGAAAAAAAACAACTATCCAACGATAAGTGTTAGATGGAGAGATTCTAACCCTGAAAACAGCAATTATTCCCCCTTTTTCAGATACATCGCTCATGGAATAACAAAATAATGGGAAGCAAGAATTCTAAGGCTGCCAAAAATAAACCCAAAATCTGCTTTCTACTCTCCTCCCCGTGTGGGTGTCTGTTGAAAGAGAGCAACTAAAAAAAAAAAAGAAAAAATTAAAAAGAAATTTTTTTCCTAAACTACTCAAATTAGTTTCAACTAAGGCAGTCAAAATTAAGATGCCAGGTGCCTATTTGGGGGGAAGAAACAAAATAATTCTTTAATTAAACAAAGACATCTAATTCTCCTACTCCTGTCATGAATCGCTTGAAATCTTAGTTTTCATAGAAAAATTAACATTTTCAGTTTTTAGAGCTAAAATGAAAAAAATTGGAATTTTCTTTTATCAAGAAACTGAGCCCTCGCATAGATATATATCAAAGGATTTAACGATTTAAACGGAAATTCGCTTTTTTTGTTTTTTTTTAATTCAGAAAAAAAAAAAAAGAAAGTTGAATTTGACTGAATAAAATAAAATAGAATGAAACAAATGAAAAAAATCCAATAAAAAAAAAATTGTTTCATTTAATAAAAGTCTATCAGAATACATTTCTATTTCGTTTTAGTTCCGTAAATTAGAATGTTAAATAGATCGAGACGAATTTGTTGAATGAGGGATAAACTTTGATACAACACATTAACAAACATGGGGTTCAGGGCTGGGTGCAGACAAACACAAAGTTCCTTATGTTTCTGAATTTTTTAGATGAACATTGATAAGTTGTATTATTTCTCATCTTGAATGTTATCCTTACGAGGTTTCAGTCAATGTAACCTCTGACCTTCTTCAGGTGTATCTTGTCAATCTCAGAATCTGTACGGAATTTCAAACAAATCTTCATTCAATCGATGAAGTAGAAGAATTTTTCAATTCGGTGCAACTGTTCTAAAGTTTTATTGGTATATATATATACAGTGATGATCATATTTATTGGCACGGTAAAATAAAAGTTAAGTTTTGTCTAATAAATTCTAAGAAAGGGATTAAATTAAAGAAAATAACAAAGTATATTATGTATTTTTAACTGGCCTTTCCGATGCAGCAATCGGATTTTAGAAAAAATAAATAACAAAGGAACAACAAACATAATTGCAAAAAACCCTTGTTCAAAATTATTGGCACGGCTTTGTTTTTCTTTTAGTATCAGTATAATATCAATCAATTTCCGGTTTACGTGCTTTCTGAACTTTTTTATAGCCATATTATGCTTGTTTAACGCTAATTCAGTGAATAATTTTTTTCAGATAATTTTTAGATAGCGATTTATTTAAACTATTATAAGTGACTAAATTATAATTTTCAATCGCCATGGTTAAAACTAAGGAACACAGCGAAGACGTCAGGAAGCTTGTTGTAGCATGCCATACCAATGGGGAGGGCTATGATAAGATTTCAAAGAAGCTAAACCTTCCCAAATCCACTGTTAGAGCCATAATAAACAAGTTCAAATCGCAAGGCCACGTTATGAGTTTAGAGGGTAGAGGGAGAAAAAGGATTCTTTCCCCAAGAGATGAACGGAAAATTGTTCGACAAGTAAAACAAAACCCAAGGATCTCTGTTGGGGAGATTGTTGATGAACAGAGCACCTCTGGAGTGAATGTATCTCGACATACAGTTGGTAGAGTTTTGAAGAGAGCTGGTTTAAAAGCATGTCGTCCGAGAAAGACTCCCTTATTGAAGCCTATGCACCTGAAAGCAAGGCTAGCCTTTGCAAAACGTCATATTGATAAAGATGTTGCATTCTGGAAACGTGTTCTATGGACTGACGAAACGAAAATAGAGTTATTTGGCCATAATAAAGTGTCTTATATTTACAGAAAATCTGGCGAAGCTTTCCTGCCTAAGAACACCATACCCACAGTGAAGCACGGTGGAGGCAGTTTGATGTTTTGGGGATCCTTTGCTGCCTCTGGACCAGGGCGACTTGTTAAGGTCACAGGTAGCATAAAAAAGGAAGATTATGTTAAAATATTGGATGAAAACCTGAAAGACTCTGCTAAAGAGCTCTCACTTGGTCGTCGTTGGTGGTTCATGCAAGATAATGACCCAAAGCATTCGGCTAAACTGACTAAGAAATGACTTGAGGACAATCATATTAATGTTTTGGAGTGGCCATCACAAAGCCCAGACCTTAATCCAATTGAAAATTTATGGAGAACATTAAAATTGAGGGTAATGCAAAGGAAGCCTAAGAATCTTATTCAATTGGAGGATTATTGTCAGGAAGAGTGGGCTAAAATTACTACTGAAGAGTGCAACAACTTGGTTGTAAACTATGAAAAGCGACTGAGGAAGGTAATCAAGGCCAAAGGCTATACAATTGATTATTAAATAAATCGTGCCAATAATTTTGAACAAGGGTTTTTTGCAATTATGTTTGTTGTTCCTTTGTTATTTATTTTTTCTAAAATCCGATTGCTGCATCGGAAAGGCCAGTTAAAAATACATAATATACTTTGTTATTTTCTTTAATTTAATCCCTTTTTTAGAATTTATTAGACAAAATTTAACTTTTATTTTACCGTGCCAATAAATATGATCATCACTGTATATATATATATATATATATATATATATATATATATACACACACACACATAAATAAACATTTAGAATTTTATTAATAGTATAGATTACATAGATGAGGTAGAGATGATTTTGTTGAACAAGATAAATTTTGATAGCAACAATAAAAAACATAGGGTTTAGGGCTGGGTGCAGGTAGACAGACGGTTCCTTGTTCATTCTTAAGCAATACTAGATATCCTAATGAATAAAATATATGGTTAATAAGCAGCAATGAAAGCTTTAGAAGAAATGTAGGTGCTTTACTCTCATAATAATCAATTAATAATCACAAAAACAAAACAAAACACCTTAAAACAAATAACAACAAAAAAGGTTTATTGCAAAAGAGGACGAGTGTTTCTCGAACTAAAAAGAAAGAAAGGGCAAATGAATCTGCTGGCTGGGTGTCGTCTGCTGATGGTCGGGTAGGTCAGCGACGGATGGCAGTAGCCAATGAGTAGCGATGTTAGGAGTGCTATGAGAGAGATCTGTTCTGGTCGCTGGCTGGTGTCTCTCTGCCCAAATCAGCTGAGTTTCCAAAGGGTTAAAAATAGTACTTTAAGGGACAGCTAAAATCAATGCGTTCTGCCAACCGATTGGTCAGTCTCGCCGAATCACGTCAGCAAAGGGCATTAATCCGCATATATAAAATAGTTTGTTAACCGCTACAAAGCCATCCAAGAATATAATTAACGCGATTCTAATAAAGCCAAATAATTATGGAATTATATTCCTTATTCTTCCTGGCATTTCTCACTGAAAAAACATTTACCAAATTCTAAAAAGAACTTCGCCAATTACTTAGGTTTCCTATTTATAGGTTTCTTTGGTTCATCATAAACAGTAATTCAATCCAGATGATGTTGCTTAGCTGCACCAAGCTCACACAAGTCTTAAAAGAGGAATGATTTAGGCATTACTATATTGGTTTTATTTAATTTATATGAAAGAGATTGTTCTCAGAAAGCATTAGGTCATAAACACTCTTTCAAATCAAAGTTTCTGTAGAAGAGGTTTATTACATTAAGTTTTATTGTTAAGTTTTAGGGTTGTTTAGTACTCTATTGCGCTTTTTTTTTTTCTTTTTGAGTGCTGGTGATGTGGGATGATTTTTAACATTTTTTTTTTATTATTTCTTATGTGGTCCAATTTTCGCATGAGCATTAAACATCAAATATATTCTAAGATGTGATACTGCTCCCACATCTGGAGAGATGCTGTACAGAGCACGCTTTCCTGCCTTGACAAAGTATAAAAGCAATTACGCTATCTTGTGGGGTAATGATCTCTTCTCCTACAGCCTATTAAACAGAACAGACGTTGCCAGTTTCTCTCTACTCTATCGTTATTTCCATGGAATATGCTTTTTTTTTTTTTTTTTTGTATCTCTAAAAATAAGTGTTAAAATAAAAATAAATTTTTTTTTAATTAGTTTCAAATACTGATGCTTAAATTAGTTAAATTAACATTTTTAAGGCAGTTACAATAATGATTTTTTTAAGATGGATAAATCATATTTTTTAAGGTTCACACAAAATTTCAGTCGGATAGGCCCAGTAGTTTCTGAGAAAAGAAAGAGTAAATATGGTATTGTGGTGACTAGTCCCTATTAAGACTTACCAATCCCTAAGTGTGCATCAAATGGATACAATAATACTTTGTCTACTGTGCTTTATCATAATAAAGGCCCGTAGAAAATTTCAGACAGATCAGTCTTGTAGTTTTCGAGAAAAAGTTGAATAGACAGACTTGATCTATATTACTATATTATATAGATAAAAAATGCTGATAGGATTAAATATTAAAATCGATTAGAAATACAATTTCATTTTTAAAAACATACTTAAAAAAAAGCTCTGTTATATGGGAAAATGAATTAAATATTATAGTTATGTTTATATGTTCCAATCTATGCCCCCCCCCGTCACCAAACATTCACGAGAAACACCCGTCTAGCTGAAAACACTATCAATTACCCCCACTCTTTATCTGTGCCTAAACCTAAACATAGATTCCATGAACAAAGTTTCTTTCTTAGAACTGCACACCCGTGAAACTCTTCCGTTTGCCTGCTTTCCAGCTGACTACAATATGGTCGTCTTCAAGTCCAACGTAAACAAGTTCTTGATGAGCCGTTCCCCTTAAATAATCCAATTTACCAAATTTACATTTCTAACAGTTACTATGATATTGCCCCTTTGACTACTGTACACTCTTTAACCCTTATCCTCAAGTGGCCTCTGAGCCTTGCTAAGTGGTCATTCCTTTGTTAAAAAAAGAGTGCTTTTTTTTTTTATTAATCATAAAAATATCAAGAGAATGGCTCTACTTTATATATTAGACAATAATAACAATAAATAAATAGCTAGGTTAATCATCTATTTATTAAAACTGCATTTTAAGATCGATTCAGTCTGTTTATTTCAGTAATCGTTTACACTTCCTATTCATTGCTATTCACTGGTGCAACTAAATTAGGCTGTCTGAAGATATCGACTTCCTGGCTTCAATGCACCAAATATTGATATTGTTATCAATTTATTTATTGCGGACTATTAACCTCATCTTTCTTTGTTGTTTCACGACGTTTTGGCAACTGTTCCTCTGGCCTTTATCAGGTGGTAACCACGACGGGGATAGGAACTCCAAATCTCCTAACTGCATTCTCAGCAATTATTGCCATCCATAGTTGTTTTTCGTCTCACTCACGTATTGATGTTATTGTTCATTTTTTTTTCTCTTTGAAGAACTCAATCATGTTCTGCAAAGCCAAAAAAATTTTTTTTTTTTCTGTAAAAAAAACCCCAACCAAACTAAACACCATGACTAAATATTTAAAGCTAAAAAACAACTTGAAGCATAAAAAACTTTTACCAAAATAGCTGAACCAGAAAAAGGGTTGATATGCTGTACAACGAAGCAACCAAACTACACTTTCATGATGTTCACATTCTTTTCAAAGGAAAACATTCTAAACCCAATATGAAAGTGTTGTGTAAGGGATACGGAATAAAAGCACAACTCTGTATTTAATGGAAACAAAATAAGACTGAACAGAAAAGTAAATACAGTGTTGACCAGAATATAAGAAAAACAGATATAAGGGAGATTTTCTCTGGTCACATATCAGAGCCTATGTAACCCGGATATAAGAACCCCGGATATAAGAGAGTTGCAGGGCCCGGAGAAGTATCTTATATCCGGGTTACACTGTGCAACAAATAAAGAATATGATTATACGTTAGTCCAACTGCCAAGTGGTCGTAAGTTATACATAATTTGTGTGTCAAATATTCATCCATAAATAATTAATGCAAGGTATTAAACAAATACCAAATATGACACAAGACTGATGATGATGGGGGCGGGGGGGGGTGAATCTATCTAACATTTGTTTAACTTAACTAGTTGTATTCACCAAAACAAAATCGCCCAATGAATAACTTACTTAAACAATTTCTTCATTTTAACACCATAGCGAAGAAAAAAAAAAAAAAAAAATGTATAAAATTCTGAGGATGGAGTCTATCTCCGAAATATTAATTTTAAACAAATATCTATTTGCTTGCTTTCATAATATTGCGTTTTAATTTGGTTTATAAACGTATTTTATACATATTTTATTTTAAAATTTAAACAATGCTTCTATCATGGAAAACACAACTGACTTTCATACGATACTAGCCTGGGTGCCTGGCGTTGCCCGGGTGTTTGTAGGTGTGTGCTGAGCAAAAAAAGTTGTTGTAGGCAGGCAGCCTCGAACCCGTGATACAAAGGCGAGAAAAAGAAAGTGGTGATGGTGTGTAAGGGTTTTGGTTGAGCAAAAAAGTGGTAGTAGGCAGGCTCGAATCCATACTGCAAAGGAGGAAAAGAAAGTGAAAAAAAAATGTGACGCGTTAGCTGTTGTGTTCATCACCAAACCAGAAGTGATCTAGGTTTAAATTAAGGCTAGACAATCGAAAAGAGGAGATAACTTCCGAAAATATCGGAAAAAAAAAAAAAAAGAAAAAGAAAAAACGACCCCCCCTCCCCATAGAAAAGTGCCCAATTGAGGGTGAAGGAATTAATGCTTTTGGCCAATTTTTCGATATTTGTCATCCGAAGGGTCGAGCTTCAAAATGATACAGATCTCATGAAAATCCGTCGCCTTTGCTGAAAGCTTTTATGAAACAAATCTATATATATATATATATATATATATATATATATATATATATACACACACACACACACACACACACACACACAAACAGACAGGTGAGATTTATATTATAGACTAGCCTGGGTGCCCGGCGTTGCCTGGGTGTTTGGAGGTGCGTGTTGAGCAAAGAAAAGAAAAAAATGGTAGTAGGAAAGCAGGCTTGAACCCGTACCGCAAAGGAGGAAAAGAATGTGAAAAAAAAAATGTGATGTCTTTTCCGTTGCATTCATCGCCAAACCAGAAGTGGTGAAGGTTTAAATTAAGGCTAGTCAAGCGAAAAAAGGGAATAAATTTAGAAAATATAGGCGAAAAAAGCAACCCCTCGTGATCCCAGTTGAGGGTGAAGGAATTAATGTTTGGGGCCAATTTTCGATATCTGTGGCGGCTGTCGAAAGTTTTAGGCAGACATACAAACATACATTTAAACAGACAGGTGAGATTTATATCATAGATGGGGAGTTGGGAAATAAAAATTTTATATACAATAAACGAATGTTGTATTCACAATGGAAAAATTATTTGTTCATATAAAAAAAAAAAAAAAACACACACTACACACACAAGAAAATGTGGCAGATAAGTTTTGCCAGTTAAAAAAGGATGCAGATCCCCCTTCCCTCCAAACTGACTTTATACAAATACTTCAAATACAGCAAATCTGTCACCTAATTGATATGGGGGAATGGAGGTTATATAAAAAGAAAAATGTCCTAGAGATACAGTCCTGGTCAAAATCATAAGACCACTTAAGAAAGTAAGCGTTTAAGCATATTATCGAATCTTTAATCAAACAAATGGTTGAAACCATTGCCAAAAGGGAAAATATGATGGAAAAAAATGAAATCTGCTTCGTTCGAAACCTTAACCCTGATCTAATAATTATTTTTTAAAAAACAAAAATTTTCACCTGGTCAAAATGATAAGAACACTGATAATTTATCTAACAAAAGGCAATTATAAATTACTAAAAAGGGTCTCAGTATTTAGTATAGCATCCATTATTACGAATTACTTCAAAAATTCTCTTCGACATGCTTGCGAAGGAATTTTATCCCATGCACTGAAAACTGAATCAGAAAGTTCCTTTATCGAATCATACTGGGTTCCATCCTTGAACACTTCTTTTGCCATCCATCCCCAAAGATTTTCAATGGGATTGAGGTCTGGAGAACATGCTGGATGATCTAACAATTCTATGTTATTTGAAGAAAAGTATTCTCGTGCTTGTCGAGAAGTGTGTATCACAGCGTTGTCTTGCTGGAAAATCCAATTTCTTCCACACAGACGTGGACCTTCAGTCCTGATAGAAGCATTTTCAAGCATTGAAATGTACTTCAATGATGTTTGCCGGCCTTTCACTACTCGCAACTTTAGGGTCCCAGCTGACGAGAAAGCACCCCAGATCATTAAAGACCCTCCTCCACTATACAGAGTTGAAAAAGTTTCTTTGGGCAAATTTTTATCATGCCAATAGTGTTCAAATCCATCTGGACCATCTAGATTAAACTTTTTCTCAGAAAATTACATTTTCCCACTTCTCTTCATCCCAAGTCTGGTATTTGGCGCCATATTTAAGTCGGTTAGTTTTGTGCTGTTCAAGAAGATGTGGTTTCTGCAGTCGCTTTAAATGTTTGAAACCCTTCATTTTCAGATGCCTTCTGATGGTTTTAGGACTACATTCTGCTGCTGTTTGGCTTTTCAATCGACTTGAGCTCATACTAGAGTTTTTTTTTAAACTTCTTCTGATACGGTGATCCAGTGATGGGGTTATAAGAAGTTTTGAATATTGATATTAAAAATACTTAAAGGAACAAAACAAAATATCTTGTTGGTAGTTGGTAATTATTTTACTGTTTTATTCAACTTACAAATATTTGAAAATGAAACGAATTTATAATTTTGTTGCCTTTTGTTATTTTTTTTTTTTCTTAAAGTAATTGATTTATCATTATTGACTCTCCAATTTTTAAAGCAATCTATCATAATTTGGCACGTCACCATGCATCATCAACTTTCTAGATCTTAGAATTTTTTCTTCTCAACGCATCCACCAAGAAGTCATCTGATTATTTAGATGTATAGCATTATTTAAGCAGTCTCAAGTTTCACGGAGAAACTTTTTTTTTTTCTTTTTAAAACTGAAGTATTTTTTCCATTCTATAATTCCTCAAAAACCTATTAGCGCAAAGTACAAAAAAAAAAAGGCTAGAATCTATAAAAAGCAATTAAAAAAAATAAAAGGTGTCAAATTTAATATAAATTAAAAAGAAATCCCTCAAAAGCTTAAACTATATATATATATATATATATATATATATATATATATTAAGCGAGATTCACATCTGGTAAATATTTGAAATACACACAAGTCAGATGTAAATGGAATCATTATTTTCAAATTAAGTAATGTTAATTATGTGTGGGGGAATATATTACTGCTACTTCGGTATTTTTTAGGGTTTTTTTTTTTTTTTTTTTTTTGGTTAATTTACTTATTGTCTATGTTTTTATAAGAACTGCCAAATATCTTTTAATCTATATTAATAATGGAGACTTGCGTCTGAAGCCGAAAATATATAAATACTACGAATCGTACTACCTTTTAATACGCAATTCAGTTTACTATACTATTTCAGAATAATGCATTATCTTTCAGTACTCAATTCAAGACGAAAGGTTAGAGCAGTACCTGTTCTGTTAGAGAACCATTCTCCCAGGTACTACCTCATCCTTTGTGGGATAGCAGAATATCTGTTCATTAATCATCATACCATCTTCCCAGGCATAACCTCCTCCTTTGAGAGAGCAATGTAGTATATGTTTACTCGTCATGATACCATCTTCCTAGGCTAGCAAAAAAATGTGACAAGAGCATATTTGTATTACTACTACTACTACTACTAAATTATTGGCAGTTTTTATTTTTATTTTCTACCATTTTTTATGGTTTTAGAAAAGAAATCAAATATATTTTAATTGTATTATATTTCCAAGTCATAAGAATTATTGTAAAAGGAATCTCTTCTATTTAAAGTATTTTCATATGCAAGAATAAAGTTTATTCAAAAAAGAATTTTATCCCTATCTGTATATAAACTTAGGTATGTTTATATACTTGTATATACAGGATTGACTTTTAAACTAGTTCACCGGTCATTATGAATTTTAAAAGATAGATAAGCATAAGGGTTTCAAAGGTTGGTTATATTTAATTTAATGCAAAGAGGGTAAAAAGGTAGTGAAAATCACTTGTGAACATTGAAATTTTGTGAAAACTATGCATAATAAATATTTTCCAAATTTCAGTTTAAATAGTTTTAAAGAGATATAATATAGGTACAAATATCTATTTAACAGTTCAAATATATCATACTTGCACTGAATTTGATCCATAGTCATTAGATGCTAATTCAGCTGAATTCACTACATTTCATCTTAAGACCCCTTAAGCCTTACATTTTAAACACTTTCTAGAATCAAAATCACCTAATGAAATATTAATCAAAAATAGTAAAGATTTTAGACCCAAGGATCAGTATCATTATATTTTGATTTTAATCTTCGGGGCATAAAAATAGTGTAAAACTATTAGGTTGGTGCAAAAACAATATCATTTTCTCACATGTTATGATTTCTGAATTAATCCATTGATATATATATATATATATATATATATATATATATATATATATATATAGCCATGTCATGTATCATTTTTCGTGTTATTCTTTACCGTTCTCAATCCCTCCATTAAATAAACTTGTTTCTCGTTGGCAAAAAAATATGTCGATTCTAATGATTCTTATTTCGATTAAAAAAGTTTATTATGAAAGGAATCATGATCTTTTGAAGTTGAACGTCAAAAAACGACATTATTTTTGCACCACCCCAATACTTTAACTTGTTTTACCCAAACTGGGACAGGGTATTCTTCGAATTGCTTATAAAATAATCCAATGATGTAATAGTGTGGACGTTGTAAATTACAAGCGTAATAGTGTCATGTCCAAGTCAGAGATTCAATAAATCCTCTATTAAAAAAAAAAAAAAAATTATATTTCTGCAGCTGTTCTTCATTTAATTCCATCAAGCATTTTTTTTTTCTTCTTTTCTTTGTTTTCACTTTAGATAATATTTGACAGATTTCAAGCTAGGACTCAATCACTACATCTAAAGACAGTTCACCATGTTCGGCTTCAAGTATTAAAAAGAAAAAAAAGATGTGAAGTGATGTTGGTTGGATAAATACGGATTAGCTGAATGCTAAATATTCTGCTCAATTTGCTAAAGCTTCAAGGCAAATCCAATTCATCAGCTTAACTGGAGCTGAGTTATTATAAACAGGATTTAAAGGACCTAAACCCACGGGGGAAGTGGTTTAGCCCCTTCTCCTCCTCCTCCTTCCCCATCACAATAGATTCTCTGCGTAAGATTAGAAATTAATGACTCAACAAATTGAAGCAAACGATGTCAATTAAAAAAAAAAAAGAAAAAAGAGAAAAAAAAGAGGGTTCATGCCTGTACAAGTATTAAAATTTTGCATGTGCCTTCAAGAATAACAATAATAACTCCTTATCAACCTTAATCAACTAAAGTCTTTTTAGCTATAGTAAAGATTGTTGGCTCTTTTTTTTTACTTCCAGTTTCTATTCTGCTGATGAGATTATGGCGACAAGCAAGATACAGTCCCTTCTGATTAATGATCATCTTCCTCTCGGATAATACGAAAGCCCTCTCCCCCTTTCCCCACGTTAAGAATGGCTTTCTTACCCGCTTTACCATGATCTAATTATCCAGCCAAACGAATAGAAGAAACCGGAAGTCGAAAGGTGTCGATAATCTTTATGATCACGTTTTTTTTTTTTTTTTTTGTTTTTTTTTTGCGATAAAGTCAGTTTGTATATACACAAACTGACTTTATCGTTTTGCAAAGTTTGGTTGTGAAATACTTGAAACATCAATATAAAAGACATTTCGTTCATAACTTTGTTGCAAAAACGAAACAGGCTTCTCATTTAATTATACCGAAGAACATTAATATTTTAGTAAATTTTTATATAAATTAATTTATATTTTTTTTTTTTTAGATGTGACCCTAAAGAAAGGAAAAGAAAGACATCAATTTGCCTTTTCACTTGCAATTTGCAAATAGATCAATTTAAAAAGGAGTTACCTGTCTGCATGTATATTAAGATTTTGCACATGCCTTCAAAAATAATGCTAACTCTTTACCGACTGGAATTAATTAAACCTTCTACAATTATCTATATTATATATTAGCAGGAAGCGCCGATGTTGCTCGGGGTTGAAGTAGAAACACTTTTGCACTCTGCCCATAATACCACATTAGGTATTTTATTCTGATGCTTTTAGGGCCCAAAGATATGCTTAGCATCAATTTGACGTCTTACATATAATTGTAAACATGTGCTGGGCTGCATATTTTAATAATGCATATGAATTGGTAGACGGTGCAGATGATGCTTGGCTAAAGGAAAAGGGGGCAGAATTGAATATATCTTTGGGTGAAGCTCAGTTATCTAACAAATATTTCTTTGTTCGAAACGAAATAAGTATCTCATTAAACTGGGAATCATGCTGCGACCAATGTGAGAAAACTTATGTGAGAAAAGTAATGTTGGCAGATAAACCCCTTTGATTGGACACAGTCTAGAAATTATCTCCAATGGATATCTCAAGTAGTCAGCCTCTGGGTGGTCGAATGGTGACCATTGACAAAGGTCAGAATCTTGTCATGTGTGAACAGCTCCCAGGAGATGGAAGGGAGTAATAGTCAGCACCGACCTTTCAGAAATGAAGCAGTCAGTTAGAGTTGGACAGTCAAAGAGGCAGTTGGTTTTCAATGATCCTTGAGAACAGAGGGTCTGTTGTATCTGATTGGACTGGTGTTTTTTTTGGGTTTTTTTTAGTTGGGCAAAATAAAAAAATCCCCTTCTGCAACTTTGCCATTCAACTGAATGGATGCCAGTTGTAATCTCCAAATAAATAAATAAGCATCTATAAATTGTTTAGAAACTGGCCTTGTGGTTTTGCATTAAATGAGAATTGCAGCACTGATAGAATCAAACAACAATCTTGGATCAGCATGCAGAGTGAAACGATCACAATCTGGCAGTGAATGCACAAGTACGTGTTCGTATTAGTACAGCAACATTAATTCAAATAAATCTTAGTAAATTTGTCCCTCCTCCTCCTTGGAATATTCATCAATTCCGAAGAATCAATAAGAACCTCTACAGTAACATTTCTATTTCAATTTTTAATTTCTACAATTTTCAAGTTATAATTTTTTTTTTTTTTTTTTTTTTTTTTTTTAAGAATTTGCAAGCTCAACCTCAACGTTTAAGAAAGTGCAACCTCAGTTATGCTACACCTCTTTGGATCAAAATGAAATATACTTATCCAAATACTCTGGGCAATATATTTTCAGAATTTATGGTTACCGTAGTCTACCTCCTAAAACCTAAGAGAGTTTGTAAGCAAACGGACAAAAATTAAAACTTTCAAAATCATTCAAGAACTATTCATGAGTTAGTATCATCTGACAGGATTACACAACATGTCTTGAACTCGGTTACAAAATTCGGCACTGCTGCATATTGTGAATCAGACTTAGCGTTCGCTAGGCTTTGGCCGGAACATAACGTCAACAGCCGGATTATGCCGAGCGTCACTGATAAAATCATAACGCTTTGTAAAAGAAAATAGCAAAATGAATAAATGTAAAATGTAGAAAAAACAACAAAAAAAAAAACAACCCAAAATAGACTTAATGTAATTTGGTGTTTTATTAATATTTAAAAATAACCGTCAAGAAAAGGTTAGAAGCAAAAATAACATTTTTGGAGGGGGTCAAATAATTTTAAAGGAAATGTTTTAAAGAGGTTCAAAGAAGCATTCTTGTTTTTCAAGTATTTTTGCCATTTTTTGTTTATTTATAACTGGAAACAATGTTTAAAAAAAAAAAAAGGTTCAATTGTAGAATTTGTTTTTTGGGGGGAGGTCAAATAATTTTAAGGAAATGTTTGTAAAAAGGCTCAAAGAAACAACTTGTTTTTCAAGTATATTTTGCCATTTTTTTTTTTATGTTTTAACGTTTTTTTTGTCAAAGAAAACTTGTAAACAATTTTTTTGTTTGTTTGTTTCTTTGTATCCAAGTATTTTTTGTAAAAAAAAAAGTTCGTAAAGGAAGTGGCTAGAATTTGTTTCTGTAAATGGTGGAGTAGGATGAACAACTTTTTTTTTTTTTTTTTTTTTTTTTGTAGCTATCTTGTAGGCCCACAGATATATGATCTTGATGATGGTCGAGATTTTCAGACTAGCTTGGTGGAAGAATGTTCCAGACTAACATATTCGACACGGCAACTGTATACATCTCCATCCATATCCGTCGGTTACCGATCCTCTTCTTGCTAATGCTGCATATCTGGAAGCATATAGTGTATTTTATTTTGCCTACAATTTGGTCAAGATCAAAGTGTAGTATCTGTTCCGACAGATACTGCAAGCTATGACTAGCTATGACTAGCAAAGACCAGATGTGGGGGCAACCCCACATGCCTGACCATTAACCAGCTCCCATTTCCCACCTCTCGGGAGCTGGTCCCCTTTTTCCCTTCCCCCTCCCTTCACTCCTCACATTAAAAATCGGCCTTGTGCCTAATTTGCTCGGTGGGGGAGCAAATAAATACCATCTGTTCTTCAGATGCTGCACTTCATTTTCTTGTTCTCTTTCGGTGGAGGAGAAATCCTTCACGACTGAGACAATTTTTATTTTTGTACCTTTTCTCCACGTTAAAAAACGACCCTGGTGTCTAACTCTGTCCTGTGGGGAGGCATAGTAAATAGGTACAATTAGTCTTTTCTTTTGGCAAAAGTCAATCACAGTTTCGAGCATCTACAAATGCTGGTCCAAAACTAAAAGATTCATGATGTTGGTACTGTTTATGATTTGCATGTAACAACTCGTTTTTTTTTTTCTTCTTCCAATATTTATCGAAAAGTCGTCTGTGAGGCGCTTGCCGCCTCATTGTAATTCAGCGCGCCGCTGATCAGTGGCTGATCGGCATGTAACGTCAGACAGCACCTAAACCCGAACTGTTGCTCAGCATAATTCAGCTGTTAACGTCATGTTTCGAGCAAAGCCAAACAACCCCTGAGATACGCCTCGTCCACAATATGCACCAGTACCCAAAATTCCATGGGAATTGTTATAAGACAATTAACTTTTTAATACTAAAAATTAAACAAGACTTATGTCAAAGATTTAGCAAATATTCAGGAACAAAAAAAAAAAAAATATATATAGCTTGATTATTCGAATATAACTTAGCAATAATTTAATGATATAGTAATATATATATATATATATATATATATATATATATTATATATAAAATTTTAATCATAAGTGTTATTAATTCAGCAAAATCAAAAAAAAACTTAGAATGACTATAGTACTGCAGAGAACTGAAAAGTAAATTAGAGATCGGTGGAGAGGATAGTGCAAGAAAGACAGAAAGAGGGTAGCGAGAGAGTAGTAAAACGAGAAAGGGCAAAAGGAGAGAGAGAGAGAGAGGGCGAGGGCAAAAGGAGAGAGAGAGGGCGAGGGCAAAAGGAGAGGGAGGTCAGGCAAAATGAGAGAGGGGGGGCAAAACGAGAGCGAGAGAGAATGAGAGAAGAGGGAGGGCAAAAGGAGAGAGAGAAGAGGGAGGGCAAAAGGAGAGAGAGAAGGGGGAGGGCAAAAGGAGAGAGAGAAGGGGGAGGGCAAAAGGAGAGAGAGAAGGGGGAGGGCAAAAGGAGAGAGAGAAGGGGGAGGGCAAAAGGAGAGAGAGAAGGGGGAGGGCAAAAGGAGAGAGAGAAGGGGGAGGGCAAAAGGAGAGAGAGAAGGGGGAGGGCAAAAGGAGAGAGAGAAGGGGGAGGGAAAAAGGAGAGAGAGAAGGGGGAGGGCAAAAGGAGAGAGAGAAGGGGGAGGGCAAAAGGAGAGAGAGAAGGGGGAGGGCAAAAGGAGAGAGAGAAGGGGGAGGGCAAAAGGAGAGAGGGAGGCGGAGGGCAAAAGGAGAGAGGGAGGCGGAGGGCAAAAGAAGAGAGGGAGGCGGAGGGCAAAAGAAGAGAGGGAGGCGGAGGGCAAAAGGAGAGAGGGAGGCGTCAAAAGGAGAGGGGGAGGTCAAAAGGAGAGGGGGGGCAAAAGCAGAGAAATCGAGAAGGGGGAGGGAGGGCAAAAGGAGAGAGGGGGGGAGAAGGTATGAGAATAATCTGACAGTTAAAGGGAAACAAGACAAATTCTTCAAATAATAACTATGTTGTATAGACCACAAACAACCCCATACATGACTCTACATGCACAATACATGCACATCAAATTCGAAAAATAAATCAAACTGAATAAATTATGGTTCTGGCAACATCAAGTTTATGACTGCTAAAAAGCAAATTATATGAACACTTTCCCTTATTTTCTAAAAGATGTTAAATAAAAACCATTTAATCTCTATAATTATATGCTTACTCTTTTTCTTTATCGTACTAAAGCATACATTTCTATTGAATAATTTCCATCAAAGTAGAATTTATATAAAAATCAGATATAATAGCTCATGCTCATTTGTGTGTGCATGTGGTTGTGTATTATTTTCAAGGTTATTATCTGGATGACTTCTGAACAACCTCCAATGAAAAGAAAATGTATGAAACAGCTTCTAACAACTAAAAGTGTTTTGAACAGGCAGCTTTACAACCGGTTTGTTTCGAGTTGATGAAGCTCGTTAGTCTTAGACGACATATTTCTTAATGTTGGTGCAAAGAAATATTTAATTTTCGATAGATTTGACAATTTTTTAGTATTTCACCTTGATCAATATTTCATTTTTTTTTTTTTTTTTTTTTTTTTTACATAGGAGTCACCACTTATCAAGGCCGATAGGCCACTCAAGGATAAGGGTTAAAGAGTGTACAGTAGTCAAAAGAACAATATAGTAATCGATAGTAATGGAAGTTCGGTAAATTTGTTAACTTAAGTCGAACGGCTCATCAGAAATTTGTTCACGTTGGGCTTGAAGACAACCATATTATAGACAGCTGGAAAGCAGGAAAACGGAAGACAATTCCACAGGCATGCAGTTCTAAGAAAGAAGTTTTGATCATGGAATCTATGTTTAGGTTTAGGCACAGATAAGTTTTCAGCGAGTCGAGTGTTTCTTGTGAAAGTTTGGCGAGGGGGGACCATAGATTGAAGCTCAGTCGAACACTTTCCATGAAAATAACGATAAAGCAGAGGCAAACTCGCAACATCTCTTCTCTGAGATAGAGGTTGCAGCGAAGAGAAAAGGACATCTCCCACCAGGCCACGAAGTCTATTTTGAACCCTATCAAGGCAGGACAAGTCTTTTCTAGCAGCTCCTGCCCATATGTGCCAACAGTATTCCATCCTGGGACGTATCTGGCTCTTATATAGATAGAGAATTGCATCAGCAGTGAGATATCTACTGGATCGATTTTTAATCATAGAAGTTTCAATATATAAATTTGCATATGAGAGGAGTGGTTGCGATAAGAAGAATGAACTGTGGAGGAGAAGGGGCGGATGTTTGGCAGAGAAGAGAACACGTCGAAGTTTAGAAGTTCTAATTTTTTTTTTTTTTACATTTTCCCACCAAATAAAGCACATTGCCACTTTGATGTAGGGAACTACTATCAGGAACATAAGCTACAGGGGTACTATGTGGGGAGTTGGGCAACAAAATTTCAGTTCACGTTACACTTGAACTTCTGCATATCAGTACAGTTGGGGAAGCAGGAATCCGGAAGGGAATTCCAAAGTCTAGCGGTTCTGGGGAAGAAACTACTGGAGTAGAAGGCTCTCTTACATCTAGGGATCTCTACTGTGAAGGGGTGGGATTTTGCTGCTTGTCGGGTTTGTCGGGGGTATTTACGTCGCGGGAGTACAAGTGTTTGCAGTTCGTCGGAGCATTCACCATTAAATACTTGTAGAACAGGCACAGGGATGCTACATTTCGTCAAGAAGACAGAGGCTGAAGCTTAGATGACAGTTCAGGACCTATCAGGTTGGCAACTCTTTTAAACCGTGTCTATGAGTGAGATAATAGTAGCAGATGCACCAGCCCAAATATGACAACAATATTCCATACATGGGTGAATGGTGGCCTTATAGATGTACAGGATACTTTCGGACATTAGTAGCTTTCTAGCACAGTAGAGAGAACCTACCTTCTTCGCAGCGGTGATGGCAATGCTCTCAATGTAATTTTTCCAACTCATGTTTCCTGTGAACGTTAGGCCGAGAAGTTTAAAAAGATGTACTTTCAGATAAAGAGTATTTGGCCTTGCTATTGGTGATAGAGAAGGTTTCTTGTAGTTATTGAAGGAAACAAGCTTAGTCTTGGCAGTATTGAATGTGACCATCCATTTTTGTCCCCTATTCCACTATGGATTGGAGGTCATCCTCTAGTGTTTCTGCCATTTCTTTAGATATGTGTTCATTTGTTTTCCTATCGTGTCTGTTATAGAGTGTGGTGTCATCAGCGTATACACTCAACTCAGACGCTATTTTGTCAGGGAGATCATTTATGAATATTAGGAATAATAGCGGTCCAAGGATAGACCACTGAGGCACTCCCGCATTTTTATCATATTGTTTAGATGTACGACCATCAAGGACAACCTGGATTTTTCTCTTATCTAAGAAAGATTTAGTTATGTTCAGTATTCTTCCAGTGATACCGTATGATCTAATTTTCCTGAGAAGACCTTCATGCCATACCCTGTCAAAAACCTTAGATATATCTAGAGCTACCGCTCTACCCTCTCCTGCTTTGTCCAATGAATCGTATATATGCTCAGAGATTACAGTTAGGATGTCTTCTGTGGAACGGACTTGCCTAAATTCATATTGTTGGTCGGTCAGAAGTTTAGCATCTGCAAGGTGATGGACTAGAGCTTGGTTAATTATAGACTTAAATATTTTGGCGAAAAGTGGGAGGAGGCTAATAGAGTGGTATTTTACTGGGTCAGTTCTTTCGCCAGAATTCTTGAAAACTGGTACCAAAGAAGCAGTTTTCCAGCAGGCAGGAAAGCAAGATTCATTAAGACATTTGTTGCAAAGTTTAGAGAGAACTGGAGCTACTTCAGCGAAGCACTTTTTTAATAGCACAGCCGGGATGAGATCAGGTCCACATGCTTTTGAAGTGTCAATATTTTTTATGATAGCATGCACCTGAGAAGGGGTGATTTTTAGATCATCTAGTGTGGCGTCTGTCCGCAAAGGAAAGTCACGGAGGGGGTGGTTAGCAGGGTCCAGTTTAGAGTTGGAGGCAAACCAACTGGCAAGCATGTTAGCCTTCTCGGTTGCTGAGCAAACAATCTCATAATTTTTGGATAGTGGGGGAATCATTTTTTATGACAAGCTATTTTCGACAAGAAAAGTAAAGCTGATGCAACCATGTTGAGAGTTAGACTATTTGAGAGTTAGAATCGACATGTTATGTAAAAGATTTTATTATGAGACAGTTGGCATCGACATGTTTTGAAGAATTGTTTATACAATTCCAAAAGGTGGACTTTTTAAATTGTCATCATTGTATTATTGAGAATTTTAAATAACGATTCGAGAGTCAGATTTTTAAAAAATTATTATCGTGTTATGGAGAATTTTAAATTACAATTCAAATCAAGCTTTTTTTTCTTTTTTGAAAATCAAGAAATTGGAAGCTAGTATCGAGGCATAACTGTGTCTGGCCATGTAGGGGGTAGTTAGCAGGGTCCTTCTGAAGATGTAAGATCCATGTAGGGGGTAGTTAGCAGGGTCCATTCTGAAGATGTAAGATCTGTATGATGGGAAATGATCTTTAAAGATCATGGTGGTGCGTAGTTTCAAAATATAATTTGCATATGAGAGGAGTAACTGTGATAGGAATGAATTGTGGAGGAAAATGCGTCGAATATTTGGTAACAAAGAGAACACTTTGAAATTTAGAAGTCATGCTAATAACATGAATGTCATGGGAGTGCTGTCAATTTCTTCTTTTTTTTTTTGTTCCTCCCTCTTTAGACTACAATTATGAATAAACGAAGGTTAAGAACTCTTAACCATTCCATATGTGCACTTAATCTCTAATGACGCCGAAACTAACATTTAATAGGGTACATTTTCTGATAATCACCATTTCATTGTTATATGGACGCCATTTTGACGAAAATTAAAAAGAAAAAGCTAAGGACCTGTAAACCTTTGTTATAGATAGAAATTCTATTTTCTATAACTATAAGGCAAGATTTCCCGAGCCTGTGTACATGCGTTTCTCACTTATAGACAACTTTGAAATTAAAAAACAAAAAAAAACAAAAAAAAAAAAAACCAAAAAAAAAAACCCCAGAAAACTAAAACATTCTTTTTATTATTAAATCATAAATAACAAAAAAGTAAACATAACTATATTTTGAATCATTTCCGTTAAACTATAACTGGCCAATGTCGGTATATATATATATATATATCAGGATAACAAAGTCCTTGCAGTTTTTAACTATTAAATTCAGATGAGCATATCTCGGCACAAACAAAAATTTATTGATTGAAATAAGCACCATCAGAATCAACACACTTTTGCCAACACAAAACAAATGTATTGATGCCAGTAACGTAAAAATCTTGAATTCTGGTGGCGATAAAGTCGCTGAAAGCATTTTTGATATCGCTTAGATTTTTTAAGCATTTCTCAAACAAAGTTATCAAGATGCTTGAAAAAGTGGTAGATGATTAGGTGAAAGGTCTGGAGAGTATGACGGACGAGGCAGAATTTTGTAGGCCAATTCATTCAACTTCTGCAGTTTAGCAACATGTGGTCGAGCATTGTCATGGAAAATTAGGTTTTTTGACCCATGTTGACTAATGCTGGTTGTTATTATTGAAGTTTCTTATGCATTTCATTCCTTTGTTGACAGTACTTCACATCCATAATGGTTTCGCCTGCATTCAGAAAACTAATGGATGAGACTGGTCGCAGAAAAGCAAACAGTCAGCATGATCTTCTTTTGGTGCAACTCTGGCTTCAGGAAGTGTCGTGGAGCTTCGGTGTCTAACTACTGAGCTGAATGTCACTGATTGTCATAAGTAACCTATTTTTCATCGCAAGTCACAACCTGGTCGAAAAACAAGTCATTCTTGTGTAAAAGAAGGGAAGATGACACTTCATATCGGCAATTTTTTTGGTAACCGTTCAATTTGTGAGGCACCCATTTATCAAGTTCTTTTGTCTTTCCAATCCCTCAAATCATTGGAAATCGTTGTACATGTTACATCTAATTCAGAAGCAAGTTCTTAAACAGTTGTGCATGGATTGGCTTCGACTAAGGGTCTTAAGTGATCGTTGTCAACATCCGATGGCCAACCACTACACTCATCATCTTCAAGGTTGAAATTTAAACCACCATTGTTCTGTGTGTTCAGTAGTGTTTTCTGGGCCAAATCCTACGATGACATCACAAGCAGTTTAAGCAGTTTTTTTTTGGCCTAGCTTGAATTGAAAAAAGAAAATTGTGCAAATTTGCTTTTTTTCTATCTAGTAGTCGATGTCCTGAAAAAACAATTTTTTTTTTAAATCGATTGTAATTTATACGATTAGATAGTGCGGAAAAGATTCTTTAAATGGTATGGTAAAGGTATCATAACTTATTTGAAAATACATAATTTGAAATCAAAATTAAAAATTCTGCAAATGTTGCAGATTATTTGCATTTCTTTTATCAATTCTTTATATAAAATCTGCTTTGATTTTAATATGAAGATTTAAGATCTTCAACTTCTTATTCATGAATGATAACTAGGGCTATGACAACAGCATATTCTTTTCATTATTTTGACTCCCAAGTATATATGTGACACAGTTAATCAACCAAGAACCACTTCATTCTACATAAAAGACAATAAGATATCAACGGATACACACTCGAGTCAAAACAATGAAAAGAATATGCTGTTGTCCTAGCCCTAATGATAACTAATCAAGCCAATATTAACTAGATGTACATCACAATAAAAACTTCAAAATCAGAATAAAATAAATCTAAAATCCGATTTTTTTTTTACATTCCTTTCTTAAAAAACATCTTTATACATCTTTGTGACATTCCTTTCTCTTGACATGTGGACAGGTCATCATAACAATTGAATCCTTTGGCAAATAACAGTCTTCTCTTGTGGGCATGTGACCTGCAAAGATACTTGTAGATCATGACCTTCATGTCATCTATTCTCAATTAGCATTCTCTATAGTTCATTACCAACATCAGAGTTGTCAAGATTGCTCACATATGCAAACACGAAAATCTGCTTGCTTTTTCTCACTCTAAAAATTTTTAACAGTAAAACACATGTTTCAGAATTTTGCATATCATCATTTTCATCATCCTATTACATTTAACGCTCATTTTAAATGCTGGCATGTGTTGGATGGCTTTTAGAAATTGATTTCTAAGCTAACCTATCTCTGGCCACGTCTTATTTATCCCTTTTTATCTCAAGTCCATCCTTATCACTCTATTCCATGTTTATCTTGGCCTTAGTACCTCAACTGTTCTACATATACTAACCCAGGAAGTTTGATCTCTTCTTTCAATCCGGCCATGCCAACGAAACCAGTTTTGCATGTATCTCCTTTTACTGGCCAGTTTTAAAGAAGAGACCAAACTTCCTGAGTTAGTATATGTAGAACAGTTGAGGTAGCAGAGTCAGCTAAGGAAAACATGCAAGAAAGTGATAAGAGATCTTCTGAGCTCATTAGATCTGAGCCTTTTTTTTTTTCTTTTTTTTTACATGGTAGTCAACACTTATCAAGACCCGGAAGCCACTCGGGGATAAAGGTTATTGCATGTACAGTAATCTATGGGATAATATCGTAGTAATCGTTAGTAATGGAGATTTGATAAAGTGTCTTACTTAAGGGGGCGGTTCATCAGGAATTTGTTTATGTTGGACTTGAAGACATCCAGGTTGTAGTCAGGTGGGAAGCAGGCAAACGGAAGAGAGTTCCACAGGCATGCACTTCTAAGAAAGAAGCTTTGTTCATGAAATCTACGTTTTGATTTAGGCATAGATAAAGAGTGGGAAAAATTATTGACAGTGGTTTCAGCTAGACAGGTGTTTTTCGTAAAAGATTGGAGCTCAGACGAGCATTTGCCCTGGAAGTAACGATTAAACAAAGACAGGCTCACAACGTCTCTTCTGTGGGAGAGAGGTTGCAGGGAAGATAAAAGGGCATCCCCCACTAAGCTACAAAGTTTATTTTGTACTTTGTTAGGGCAGGGTAGGCTGTTTTTAGCAGCTCCTGCCCAGATGTGGCAGCAGTACTCCATCCTTGGGCGTACTTGGCTTTTATATTCAATCATTATATTGTTTGTATACCATTTGTCTCCATGCAATCCTCATTAGTCAGGTTGTCACATGCTTGGTAATAAAATCTAGCCATACTGATGTATCCATTACATTTAAATTCGTTCTGTAAATATTTCTCTGTTCTATAACCATGCATTAGGTTCAGTATATAAGCTAAAAGAGAAAATAAAGAATATTAACTCATTCTAAAAGAGTAAGAGTTATTCCTCATAGTCCATTTTTTTCTTTTTAGGTGATAATTTAAGAATGTCTACATATTAGAAAACTGTCTAACCAGATTAAGTATTTCATTTTTAACAACTTGTGGCCAAGTACTTTAGTTTATTGCCAATATAACATAGTATAACAATAACAAATTAATTATATTCACTTAATCTTTATTTCCCCTGGTCAGAGGGTTTGACGTCTTCTGGCAACCTGCAATCCTAATCTCCAAGCTTGGCAATCTTGAGGATCAATTCAGTTTAAATTCCGTTTTCAAAGATCCTTATTGATGGCTTGCATCCAAGTTTTCTACATAAAACAAATGGGAGCATTTGAGAAAGGGTGTGAAGACTGGGAATGGGACTACCATCTGCATTTTACCGCCAACATTGTGCTGTTCAGCAACTTGGTGACAGATATGCAATATGTTTATCAGGAGTGAGCAGTCATGTTGAGCTCGTGTTCAACTTTGCCAAGACCAAGAAGAGAATTTCAAAATAATATCAAACCATATGTCAGTCCTATTGTGTTTGATATACCTAAACAAGCTCTGTTCATTCACGAACGTTAGTTGCCGCCAACAATCCGAAAAATGAGGCTTGCCTTTGAACAAATGAACACCAAGATCAATAAATAATGTACTTTAATTTTCCTGAATATAATAATTAGGGCTACGACAAGAAAACATTCTTATCATTGTTTTGACTCTCTAGTATATATCCGACACAGTTAATCAATCGAGAACCAGATCACTCTATATAAAAACATAAGATATTAACTGATATATACTCGAGAGTCAAAATAATGAAAAGAATATTCTCGTGTCATAGCCCTAGTAATAAGTATGGTTATGTACCGGTCCCATAAATTACACTAACAGGTGTGCTAAGTGTCAGCAAAATGTGCAGTTTAATAATGCATGTGTGTTAGGCAGAAAAGTACATAGATATAATGATAGGTTGAATTGTTTTTATTTTATTTTTTTAAATTTTAGCTCATATTACTTGCAGTGCTGGGCCAATGGTGAATACTCTTGTTTAGACATGAACTAACGTCTATTTCATATAAAGTTAGGCATATGTATATTAGTGATGGGACGATTCCAATATTTTTCCCCGATTCCGTACTAATTACTCATTCCGATTCTTTATAAATCTCTAAATATTTTACTATAAAATCATTTTGTCCTGATTACTGTAAAACACATCTCAAATGTGCACGTATTTTCTTAAATGTAAAAACACACTCGTGAGGGGATGATCTAGAGATTTTAGTCTTACGGGAAGTTTAAATCAATAAATATTTATTATTTTATGATTACTACAAGCAGTGGAAAGTGTTTTATGAAAACAAAATAAAATAGATAATTAAAGGAATCGGTTTTGGCATCGGAAAATAGGTTAAAATTTTCCCAATTCTGATATCCTAAAAAGCTCAGATTTTTCCAATTTCGATTAATCGTCACAACATTAATGTACATGCTTTATATATATATATATATATATATATATATATATATATATATATATATATATGTACAGGATCCACTCCTAAACTAAGTAACTGATTATTATGAATTTTATAAGCAGCTACTAAGCATAAGGAGCCATACTGTGGGTTATATTTGATTGAATCTAGTTTTATGCAAAGGGAAGCTAACAAGACTAAGATCAAAATATAACAACACTAAACTTCATGTATAGATTCCATTAATTAAATTTTAGATAAAAATCCATTACACGATTTTGATTTTTAGAAAATGTCTCGAGATTACGTAAATTTGAATTGCGAGAATCTTTATCATAGGCTAACGACTACACATCAAATTAAATGCAAATCTAAAATATTTGCATTTCCAAATGAAAATTTGTGCTCATATTATGCCCTCCCCACCCCAAAATCTCTTTAAATAGTTCAAATCAAAGAAACTGTAATTTTGATAATGTTTATTATTTGACGTTTAATACATAGTTAAAGTTTCACAAAAATAGTCTTTGATTTTTTTCATGAAGAGCTTCTGTTCCCTTTTTATCTCTTGTATAATACTAGATTAAACTAAATATAGCCCACATTACGACCCTTTATGACAAGCAGCTGTGTTCCAAAATTGATAATGGCCGGTACATACAAATATATAAACATGCCTAACTTATATATATAAAAATAGTGAAATCAAAGGAGATGCAATGTTTACCTGATAAACTTTGATCGAATTTGATGATTTCTTTCTGTCCTCTGATGAGAAGAATAGCAAGAATAGCATTCTTTGAAACTCCACGGGATAAGGACTTTGTAAATTATTTGTTGGAGTATTCAGTCGAACAATAAATTTGGATTGTAATGTTCAGCTTACAGCTTTAATTTCTTTTCTCTTAACTTCACACACACACACATATATATATATATATATATATATATATATATATATATATATATATATATATATATGCTGAGGCCGACTATAGTTGAGGATGACTCAAAGGCTTCCTTTTCATTAGCTGCTATACCAAGGTGTATGGGAAGGGTGGCACTATCCTAAGGATCACTCTACTTGCCCTTGATTTTCTCTTTAAATGTTGAACAAGGGCGACATTAAGTACCATTTTTGAAGTCTTTGGTATTACTTTACAGAGGATTGAACCTTGATCTTCCAAACCATTAGCGAACATCTGGACTGGTTAATATATATATATATTCCAATACCATAAAAGTTCTGATTTTTTTCGGTTCTCGATTCTGATTAATCGTCCCAACACTAATGTACAAACAATTTTTGTTGCATTAATGAATTATCAAATGCAATAAAATACAATGTCCTGTGAAAAATATCAACAGAAATTGAAATGCATTTGTTTGGAACTTGACGTAAAAGCTTTTATGTTGTCGACTTACAACTTAAGAGTCATTAAAAAAAAAAAAAAACTAAATGCTTATTTAACTGTGATAACTTCTCATAAACAATCAATCTTATCCGATTTAATTACCATTAGTGATGACATCAAAAACCGCAACTAGCAAATTCAGATTCTTTTCTTTTCTGAACCCTGTATCTTCATGAGTAACGTAACTTTGGTAGAATTCTTAGATGTTATCGATGAGATAAGAAATAAACGGGCAATGAAGACTTAATTTTCAAGAACTTTAAAAATAAAGGAAGAATTTGAAAGTCATCTCAAATATCTACAGACTATTTTTTTTTTTAAATTTAAAACTAATATTATCGTAGTAGAACTGTAAAGATAACATGTTTGAAAGTTGCCAAGAAAAGACATCTGTCACAAGAAGCAATGGCGCCAAACGTTGCAATAAACACGGCGCTTCTAATCTTATAAAAGAATGTCATCACACACAGAAAGAACACTGCATGAAGGAATGCTGGCACATGTCTGGTAAGCCAGGAGTGCCACAAGAACGAAAGATACCACGCGTTGCATTAAGATAAGGAAAATTTCACACTTGATAAATAAAAGGAGAGTCTTTTTTACATTCCTGGAAAAATACTAAATACGAGAGTCGTTCCAAAAGTAAGACTCAACTCAAAAACTAAAGTGTTGAAGAGATACGAAGACAGGAGTGGTATCATTAAAACGAGCAACCTTTTGTGCTCCAAAATTTATTTTTCTACATAGTCACCACCATTCTCAATGCACTTTTGCCAGCCTCTTTTGATGCCTCGGTCATATAAATCTGGTTGTGCTTTATCACTCACATTTGTCATCACTCTGAAATCGATAAACTCATCTAACTGTGCTGACATCAATTGCATCGGCTTTGTAAACGTTCAACAGGCACTCGTGAATGCTGATCAGTTCAATTTTTTTCTGCATGGAGGAATTCAGACACATCTCTGCTTCCGAAGCATGTCTATAATAGGAGTTGCTTTCTTAGAGTTTCACACCGTCAATATCTGCAACAGAGAGATGAAACTTTCAGGCCATAAATGCAAAAGTTCAGTCATCATAAGCATGCAATTTGCAATCCTCTGACCAATTCGAGCAAAATAAAAAAATAGGAAGCATTACTTTTGGAACGTCCCTCATGCATAAAACTAGTTTAAAATATCGCCAGGCTTTTTTTATTTTTATTCTTAAACAAATATTATTAATATTATTAGCAGCAGAACTGCAAAGATAATACATTTGAAAGTTGACTAGAACAGACATCTGTCACAAGAAACAATGGCGCCAAACCTCGCAATTTGCATGGTTCATCTAATTGCATAAAAGAATTCTGCAACACAAAGAAACTAACACTTAAAACAGAGAATATGGCCCTTGAAATATGATAAAACAAACAAAAAAAATTGGCTGAAAAGCAAAACTTATAAGAATAATTTTAACTAATTTTTATATCTATAAATAATATAATCCCATCTGTGCTTCTTTACATACTACCCAAACCACATGAATTTTATAACACATCAAATCTTCAGTAATATCATTAAAATGCTTTTTTTGGTCTACCTTACTAAAAGAGTTTCAAAAATGTTATAGCTTACCAATTCTATACTCGGTTTTTACAAATTACAAAAAAAATTGAACAACTGTTCTCATCTTGAATGTTATTTTCACAACTTTTCAGCTTTCTTCAGGCATATCTTGATCAGTAATGTAATGGATGAAGTATTAAATAAAATGTGATGAGCACGTGCAGAAGTGCACCAGAATTGTATGCCAGTATACGAGTCAGGCCTACCTATGGCAAAAAACGAACCCGGGACCTTTAGATTGCAAATCAAAAGTCTACCAATGAGCTACATCCATCCTACCCACAGCGACTATTGAGCTTCACTCAACAGCTATAAAAAAAACAAGCCTTACAAGTCATTCGGGGGCAGTTGAAAATGATTGCTTTGTGTTACTGCATTCGTGATTGTGTCATGTAGTTGCGTGTCAATTCAATGGTATTGTTCGAGATTGTGTCGTATCAATTGATGGTGTTGTTCAGGATAATGTGTCGAGGGTACCCTTCGGGATCGTGTTATGCCAAATTGTTGGAGGTGTTCAGGATTGCGTGGACGAACTTGTTCAGGACCATGTTGCCACATGTAAGATATATATATATATATATATATATATATTTTTTTTTTTTTTCATATTCTCTCTTCCCCTGTTAAAGCACATAAAATGCAGTTCTAAGTGACACTCTTCTGGAGGTTGACGGTTAGTGCAAGTAGAACAAAGAACAATTGCAAATTACTTAAAGACTTCTACCCCTTTCAGAATGACAAATGAAATTCTATGCAGATTCCAGAGTTCAACAGAAAGATTCCCAAGTTCAAGATATACTTGAAGAAGGTCACTTAAAAAGTTCGAATAATCCAAATAAATTGCTTATTTGCTCTCTTTCCTTGAAAGTTATTAACTATGACAACACACCATCATTTAACAATTTTTTCAAGGTTTTTATTTTACTTTTACAATATACAGGTTACTCAGTGGGTCAACTTCAAACCTATTCCCCATATTGGAATAGAGCATCTGTCCTAAACATGACCACTTTTCCTTTGCAGTTCAAAAAAACAAGAGAAAGATTATAAACCTATCTGATTTTTAATAATAGTAGTTGTAAAAGTTAATAACAGCACACGATCATTTGGAGGTTTAATTATTTCAAGGTTTTTCATTTTTCTTTACAGTATACTAGTTTGATGCTATATAATATTTCATGAGGGAGCAGCTGTCACAAACACAGCCGCTCTCCTCCCTGATTCAGAAGCAACAGAAAAATTTTATCGGCTCATCTACTACATGTCACTAAAGACTTCCAGCCTGTGATGCAGCATCCTGAACACGTAGCTTTTATTTTCATCTTTAATTTAAAGATGAGGATTAGAGCTATGTGTTAATCTAACAGTAATATCTTGGATGAAGTTTGTATTCAGGGTAATTATCATCATTGCCACCACCACCTCTTAGACAAGTCAGTCTTGAAGTTAAAGCTTCGGTTCTCATGCACTTACATTACCATTATTTAGAAAGCCATTCTTAACATAGGAAGGGTGGGGTGTTTTTTGGGTTTTTTTAATTATTCTGTACTTTCACCTAACAATCTGATAAAAAAGATATCATAAAACTTGAATTTAACTTAAAAATACTATTAAAAAAAAAAAAAAAATAGCATGGTAACAAGTGCATAAGCATGAAAGCTTCTTTTTTTTTTTTCATTTACTAATGAGCCTTCATTTTTTAAAGAAGGCTCTGCAACTTAATCTGCTTTCTGAACCTTCATTAGATAACCTTGCAGGACTGTGTGGCAATTTATGGATGATGGTGTGTTAAAATAATAGTAGAAACAGAGTTTTTCACATAAAAGGATAAATTAAGTGGAACCCTGCCCCCAGAAATTTCCATAACCCTAACCCAACTGCAGACAAGAGGTGAACACTTAACTATGTCTACAAAAGGTGTGAAGATAAAGTCTGCCCACAGTTCTGTTGCCATCTGCATATGAACAGTGGCTTTAAAGTAAGCATGAAAAACAAAAATAAACAAAAAGTAAACAAAAAGGCAAAGATAGTGCAAGATTTTAATAGACGGACTGATAGTATCACTGAGCACGTATGCAAACAAGATGCGATGTGTAACATTATTAGTATCGCAATTCCATTATCCGGTCATAATGTGGAAAAAACGGCGGTTAAAAAAAAAAATTTTTTTTTTTAAATAAAAAAGTAACAATTATTCTGAACTCAGAGTAGAATTACCCAAACTGATACAAATGTGATACCAGTTTTAATCGGACCATATGTATTAGTAGTATGAAGAAATTTTTTATATTAGAAAAAATGATAGCATTAGAAAAAAATTGCACTTTTTGTAGAATAGTCTATATTTTGTACGGAAGGGAATGACAGAAAAGAGAGAGGAAGAGGATGACAGAAAAGAGAGAGGAAGAGGATGACAGAAAAGAGAGAGGAAGAGGATGACAGAAAAGAGAGAGGAAGAGGATGACAGAAAAGAGAGAGGAAGACGATGACAGAAAAGAGAGAGGAAGACGATGACAGAAAAGAGAGAGGAAGACGATGACAGAAAAGAGAGAGGAAGACGATGACAGAAAAGAGAGAGGAAGACGATGACAGAAACGAGAGAGGAAGACGATGACAGAAACGAGAGAGGAAGACGATGACAGAAAAGAGAAAGGAAGAGGATGACAGAAAAGAGAAAGGAAGAGGATGACAGAAAAGAGAGAGGAAGAGGATGACAGAAAAGAGAGAGGAAGACGATGACAGAAAAGAGAGAGGAAGACGATGACAGAAAAGAGAGAGGAAGACGATGACAGAAAAGAGAGAGGAAGACGATGACAGAAAAGAGAGAGGAAGACGATGACAGAAAAGAGAGAGGAAGAGGATGACAGAAAAGAGAAAGGAAGAGGATGACAGAAAAGAGAGAGGAAGAGGATGACAGAAAAGAGAGAGGAAGAGGATGACAGAAAAGAGAGAGGAAGAGGATGACAGAAAAGAGAGAGGAAGAGGATGACAGAAAAGAGAGAGGAAGAGTATGACAGAAAAGAGAGAGGAAGAGGATGACAGAAAAGAGAGAGGAAGAGGATGACAGAAAAGAGAGAGGAAGAGGATGACAGAAAAGAGAGAGGAAGAGGATGACAGAAAAGAGAGAGGAAGAGGATGACAGAAAAGAGAAAGGAAGAGGATGACAGAAAAGAGAAAGGAAGAGGATGACAGAAAAGAGAAAGGAAGAGGATGACAGAAAAGAGAAAGGAAGAGGATGACAGAAAAGAGAAAGGAAGAGGATGACAGAAAAGAGAAAGGAAGAGGATGACAGAAAAGAGAAAGGAAGAGGATGACAGAAAAGAGAGAGGAAGAGGATGACAGAAAAGAGAGAGGAAGAGGATGACAGAAAAGAGAGAGGAAGAGGATGACAGAAAAGAGAGAGGAAGAGGATGACAGAAAAGAGAGAGGAAGACGATGACAGAAAAGAGAGAGGAAGACGATGACAGAAAAGAGAGAGGAAGACGATGACAGAAAAGAGAGAGGAAGACGATGACAGAAAAGAGAAAGGAAGAGGATGACAGAAAAGAGAAAGGAAGAGGATGACAGAAAAGAGAGAGGAAGAGGATGACAGAAACGAGAGAGGAAGAGGATGACAGAAAAGAGAAAGGAAGAGGATGACAGAAAAGAGAGAGGAAGAGGATGACAGAAAAGAGAGAGGAAGAGGATGACAGAAAAGAGAGAGGAAGAGGATGACAGAAAAGAGAGAGGAAGAGGATGACAGAAAAGAGAGAGGAAGAGGATGACAGAAAAGAGAGAGGAAGAGGATGACAGAAAAGAGAGAGGAAGACGATGACAGAAAAGAGAGAGGAAGACGATGACAGAAAAGAGAGAGGAAGACGATGACAGAAAAGAGAGAGGAAGACGATGACAGAAAAGAGAGAGGAAGACGATGACAGAAAAGAGAGAGGAAGACGATGACAGAAAAGAGAGAGGAAGAGGATGACAGAAAAGAGAGAGGAAGAGGATGACAGAAAAGAGAGAGGAAGAGGATGACAGAAAAGAGAGAGGAAGAGGATGATAGAAAAGAGAGAGGAAGAGGATGATAGAAAAGAGAGAGGAAGAGGATGACAGAAAAGAGAGAGGAAGAGGATGACAGAAAAGAGAGAGGAAGAGGATGACAGAAAAGAGATAGGAAGAGGATGACAGAAAAGAGAGAGGAAGAGGATGACAGAAAAGAGAGAGGAAGACGATGACAGAAAAGAGAGAGGAAGACGATGACAGAAAAGAGAGAGGAAGACGATGACAGAAAAGAGAGAGGAAGAGGATGACAGAAAAGAGAGAGGAAGAGGATGACAGAAAAGAGAGAGGAAGAGGATGACAGAAAAGAGAGAGGAAGACGATGACAGAAAAGAGAGAGGAAGACGATGACAGAAAAGAGAGAGGAAGACGATGACAGAAAAGAGAGAGGAAGACGATGACAGAAAAGAGAGAGGAAGACGATGACAGAAAAGAGAAAGGAAGAGGATGACAGAAAAGAGAAAGGAAGAGGATGACAGAAAAGAGAGAGGAAGAGGATGACAGAAAAGAGAGAGGAAGAGGATGACAGAAAAGAGAGAGGAAGAGGATGACAGAAAAGAGAGAGGAAGAGGATGACAGAAAAGAGAGAGGAAGAGGATGACAGAAAAGAGAGAGGAAGAGGATGACAGAAAAGAGAGAGGAAGAGGATGACAGAAAAGAGAGAGGAAGAGGATGACAGAAAAGAGAGAGGAAGAGGATGACAGAAAAGAGAGAGGAAGACGATGACAGAAAAGAGAGAGGAAGACGATGACAGAAAAGAGAGAGGAAGACGATGACAGAAAAGAGAGAGGAAGACGATGACAGAAAAGAGAGAGGAAGACGATGACAGAAAAGAGAGAGGAAGACGATGACAGAAAAGAGAGAGGAAGACGATGACAGAAAAGAGAGAGGAAGACGATGACAGAAAAGAGAGAGGAAGACGATGACAGAAAAGAGAGAGGAAGACGATGACAGAAAAGAGAGAGGAAGACGATGACAGAAAAGAGAGAGGAAGAGGATGACAGAAAAGAGAGAGGAAGAGGATGATAGAAAAGAGAAAGGAAGAGGATGACAGAAAAGAGAGAGGAAGAGGATGACAGAAAAGAGAGAGGAAGACGATGACAGAAAAGAGAGAGGAAGAGGATGACAGAAAAGAGAGAGGAAGAGGATGACAGAAAAGAGAGAGGAAGAGAATGACAGAAGAGAGAAAGGAAGAGGATGACAGAAAAGAGAGAGGAAGAGGATGACAGAAAAGAGAGAGGAAGAGGATGACAGAAAAGAGAAAGGAAGAGAATGACAGAAAAGAGAAAGGAAGAGGATGACAGAAAAGAGAAAGGAAGAGGATGACAGAAAAGAGAAAGGAAGAGGATGACAGAAAAGAGAAAGGAAGAGGATGACAGAAAAGAGAAAGGAAGAGGATGACAGAAAAGAGAAAGGAAGAGGATGACAGAAAAGAGAAAGGAAGAGGATGACAGAAAAGAGAAAGGAAGAGGATGACAAAAAAGAGAGAGGAAGAGGATGACAGAAAAGAGAAAGGAAGAGGATGACAGAAAAGAGAAAGGAAGAGGATGACAGAAAAGAGAAAGGAAGAGGATGATAGAAAAGAGAAAGGAAGAGGATGATAGAAAAGAGAAAGGAAGAGGATGATAGAAAAGAGAAAGGAAGAGGATGACAGAAAAGAGAGAGGAAGACGATGACAGAAAAGAGAGAGGAAGACGATGACAGAAAAGAGAGAGGAAGAGGATGACAGAAAAGAGAGAGGAAGAGGATGACAGAAAAGAGAGAGGAAGAGGATGACAGAAAAGAGAGAGGAAGAGGATGACAGAAAAGAGAGAGGAAGAGGATGATAGAAAAGAGGAGGGTTAAAAAAAGAAATCTGAATAAAATAAGATCATGCATCAGTCTAATGAAGGTTTGGAAAGCAGACAGACGAAATCGCTGTTCGTTCAGAAAAGAATGACCAGAACAATCATCCAACGAAAAGAGAAACCTTTAACTGAATAGGCAGTGTTGTTGAAAAGAACAACTGAAGATAAGGTCAGTTGCTTCAGCCAACATTTAGCGAATTGGCATTTCTAGGTTGCGGATTTGTTGGAAAAATTTCAACATTTCTCTTGAGTTGACCTTAAAAAGATGTGATGCGAATTTGTGCTGGAATGAAACTTCAGTTGATAATTTATTCCAACTTTTCAGTTTTATTTTGACTTTTCTCCTGTAAACAATTATATTTTAAAATTAACTGTAATCTATCCGGCGTTGACCAGGAGATTTTTACTTCCATTTTTATTTTATTTATTTATTTTTTTTAAATAACACCGTTTTTCTTTGAAATGGGATTTTAAGAGTTAAACTTTATTACGGTATTTGGTCATTAAATTATTGATTGAACCAAATCATTATAAAATTATAACTAATTTTGTTAATGTAATCTTAATTTCTATTTATAAAGTAATTGCATTTTCCAAGAATTTCAATGCCAGAACTAACTTTCAATTCTACAGTTTAAATGACCCCATCCCCCACTTTTCACGACTTTACACCCACACTCCAGTGACCCCTTTTCACTACTTATTACCTGTGACGCTGGATATGACAATGAGCAGGAGTATAAATATAATTCACTGAGAGAAGTTTGAGACTTCTCAGCAAAGGGTAAACCTTGTGACATGGAAGAGCAAAAAACACAGGAAAAGTACTCAAATTCAACAGCAACGAGTTACTAACCCCCCTCCCCCCGGAAGTGCTTGAAGTCAACAACAACAACAATGCAACACAAATTTTAAAAGTCGAAAATAACGAAAGAATAATTATTTCAGAAGATGGCTTTCTCTTTGCCGACAATAGAACCCCTAGACTGGAAAGACTCCAACAAGGAGCAAGCATGGAGAGAACAGAGTGAACACATCGAAGACGCATTTACTGTGTTCAAAATAACAGATGATAAACAACAACTATCACTTTTTCGATTTTACGGGGGAAAGAAACAAAGATATCATTCAAACTTTAACACCGGAGATACCACCAAGCCAAGTAGTGTCTACATACAAAACAACAAAAATAGTCCAGGACGAATATTCTTTGCAGAAAACAAATAAGGTCTTTGAGCATCATAGATTCCAGATACGTCACCCATTTACACATACAAGTAGCAAAATACAATTTGGGCGAATACAACCTGGATAAGACTATAGTGGACCAGATAAGAGAAAAATGTACCTCAAGCAAGGTTTCAAGGGCGAAACCAGCAACACAAACATTTTCTCAAAAATCGACTTGAATTCCTATCACCAAATAGAAATAGATCCGGAGTCGTCCAAAATCTACAGGTACAAAGTTCTAGTTATGAGAATTACATCTGCAGCCAAAGAAGGGCAGCGACTGCTTCAACAAATCCTCCAGAAAATCCCAAACTGCTGCAATGGGGCCCAACAACATTCTAATCTTGGGTAAAGACAAAAGAACATAAGACCCTAGATATAGTGTTGCAGATATTGAGAAAACCTTACACAGAATAAGAGCATATTCCATAGTGAAGAAATCGAGTTTCATGGATTTATCGTGTCTAACATGGGGATCAAACCAACTGACTCTAAAATAGAAGCAATAAAAAATTTTAAAACCCTGAAAATGTCTAGGATATGCGCAGCTTCTTGGGTCTAATAAATTACCTCGTAAAGTTTATTCCTCGACTGGCAACACTTAGTGAACCATTAGAAAGGTTGATACCGGCAAACATGGAATGGTGATGATGAAAGAAGAATCTTGCTTCCTTAAGCTGAAGAATACAATAATCCAAAGCAAACTGCTCATGCATTTTGTTCCCAAACTAGAAACATCAGTCTTTGTGGATTCCAGTCTCATAGGACTAGGAGTAATACCCTGCCAAAACAAACAAGATATACTCACTCCCATCAGCTACACGGAGGGCAGACGTTGTTACTGCCAACTAGAAAAAGAAGCCCTAGCAACCGTATCGGTTTGCGAAAAACTCCATTTTTACCTCTCCGAAAAAATTTTCTTATAATGACCGACTATCAAACCTTAACTATTTTCAATCCCAACAGTAACCCATCCATGCAAATTTTGTGCTGGAGCCTACGCTTGCAACAATACGATTATACCATAAAACATTAATGGTAGGAATAACCCAGCAGACATACTCTCTCGGCAACCAATGAAGTATCAAAAGGCAGTCTCACTCAACACCGTTGTGGCAAACAGCATCCCTAAATCTATTAGTTTATCGGTAATAATGGATGCATCTCAACAGGATCCAACTATCACAGCAGTGGAAAATGCAATACAACAAGACGACTGGAACAGTAACTTAACAGAATCCTATAAACACGTGAAAAATGGATTGACAACCAAACGGGGCATAGTTATGCATGGAACCAGAAGCATTATACCCAAAAACCTACAGAAGTGAATCCTGAAGTTGACAAATGAAACACACCTGGGCATAATAAAAACAAAAGCACTGCTTAGAACAAAAGTATGGTAGCCTAATATAGACAAGGACAGAGGCCACCATAGGCAGATGTATTCCATGCACAACCCTAGACCCTAAGAGAAACCACTGTCCAGTGCCGAAATGAAAGCCCCCTGAGAATTTCTCCATGTTGATATATGTGGACTTTTCTCTAGCAGGGATCACATAATTGGAATGGTTGATGCAAGCTCAAGATTACCTGAAGCATTCATTACAAGATCCACCAGGGCCAGTACAATTGTAGTGAAAATCCAAAACTGTTTCTATACACATGGCATCCCAGCAACCATTGTTTCAGGTAATGGGCCTCAATTCATATCCTCAGAATTTAAGCAATTCTGCAAAGAATGGAGTATCTAACACTGAAAGATAACACCGTATCATCCCAAGCTATTAGGGAAATTGAGTGGTTCTTTGGAATCATGCTGAAAGCTATTCAGGCGATGAATATGGAAGGAAAGGACTGGAGAAAACATCTAGGAGAGTTCCTGGTGTATTACCGAAATATGTCATGATGGGGGGAACACCTGCAAAGCTCCTCTTGGGTAGGGAAGTTAACATCAACCTACCAGGACTGTAAAAGAGGCCTGAAAGCCAGGCTTTGAGAACAGCTCAGCAACAAAACAAAAAGGAAAAAGGCAAATTGAAGAACCGCACAGATCAAAAAGACAAAGCTAAACAGACTAATATAGAACCCGGAGATAGAGTACTCAAACAAAACAGACATAAAAAAACTAACTCCAGTATAGATAGTAGAAGAATGCAGAGAGGAGTCTGCAATTATAAGGCAAGACAACAAACTGATCCTAAGACACGTCACAACTGAAAACAATCCCCAAAGAAAAAACAACTAGAGGATGCCAATTTCCCTTTTGGTGACGATGTCGGAAGACAGGAGGAGAAGGAACAAGAGCGTAAAAGTGATGAAGAAGAAACGGAAGAAACAGACCTCCTGATCGCCCTTAGACGAGCAAAAATGCCACATAGGAAAATCCCGGAGATATGCAAGCAGCAGTTCAGAAGATGAGGAAAGCAATCTGAATACCAAGGAAGGGACAGATGTGACGCTGGATATGACATCATGATCAGGAGTATAAATATAATTCACTGAGGGAAGTTTGAGACTCTTTAGCAAACAGCACACTACTTACACTCCAGTGACCCCTTTTTACTACTTAATATTCACACTCCAAGGACCTGCCTCTTTCATTACTTATTCACATTCCAGTAACCCCTTAATTACCGCAGACTCAGACTCCTTAACTATTTTTTTACATTACAAAACTGTAATATTCAAATTTACATCTAGTTTAGAATTTCTTCATAAGAATGCATTGATATTTTAAAAAATTTGAAATGTTCAAGATTTTTTTTTTTTTTTTTTTTTTACAAAGGAGTTACCGCATATCAAGGCGAGAGTCACTCGGGGACAAGGGTTAATGTGTGTATTGTAATCATTGGGGCAGTTGCGTAATAATTGTTTGTACTGGAAATTTGGTATAATTAGATTATTCAAAAGGACGGCTGAACAAAAAGTTGTTTACATTGGACTTGAAGATAAGGATATTGTAGTCAGCTTGAAAGCAGAGCAGCGGAACAGAGCAAATTTCTGAAATAATTCAATTTACGATAGTAAATAGTTTTTTTTTCAAATGCTTTACAAGAGGACCAAAAACGGCTCTTAAAATTGAACTCAACATTTTTGTTAAGAATTTTTTTTAGAGTCACTTTACCATTTAAAAGGTTTGAACAAGTTAAAAATAAAACAACCATAAGGAGTGGATTCTTTAACTAAGTCCGCTTGGGTAGTTCTGTCGTTGTTATGCTCCTCCATAAAGAGAACTGTGCAACTTTTCGAACGGCAACAGCGTAAAATTCGGTGGCTGAGCAAAGGTTATCATCACAAGTTGACATTTAAGAAGATGGTTATACATAAACACAGATATGGTACTCGTTCTAGTCGCGGGGAGGGGGGGGGATTACTTCACGTAAGAGTCAATACAGTTTTAATAAATGTCAACTTTGTCAAGATATGCCTAATATTTGGATAGGGGGAAGGAAAAATGAAAAACAGACCTGCACAGAACACAAGCAGAAGCAGAAGGCAAGGTAAGGCAGAAAACCCATAACGTGCAGATAAGTGGGGGGGGGGGGGTCGCCGCGCCACTTGTTTCTTGTTCAAACTTAATATTGTAGGGTTCAAATGAACTGTAACTCTTATTTAACAACATAAACATAGTTAAAAAGGTCAGAGGGCCCCCCCCCCCCGCTCACCGCCACCATCACGATTGAAGATCTAGAAAGCTGAGATCTAAGAGATTACAATGTAGTCTTCTATAACGAACTTATTAACCTTGTTTGTTGTTGTGTATGTGTAAAACAATCTTGGATGATGGTTCACTTAGCATATACATTCCATCTGGCAAAGTTCTCAACCTTTATTGCCGCATTTACATCTGAAAAAAATTGCTGAGGTATATCTATTCTAACCACACGTTTTTTTTTAGTGTGTGTGTGGGGGGGGGTATATACTAATCAGTTACTACTCAAAAAGACCAAAAGCCATTCAAGAATAAGGATTAATGAGATTGTCAGTTGGGCGATGAATAATATTATGAGAGGCTTGAAAAGAAATGGATAAAATTTCATTACTTAAGAGGGTGGCTTCACACAAGTATTTCTTGACTTGATACTATGCCTCAGCTTTTCTGGCCGCAATTAAGAAATCCTTTTAGACCAAGGCAATTAAAATTTAAAAAAAAAAAACAAAAAACTTCTGATAAAACACTAAGACAGATGATGGCTCATTTTAGTATACACATTCTATCTGGCAATGTTTTCAACCTTCATTGACCCATTCACTTTTGAAAGCATTTCAACGGTATATCTATCCTGGCCGTCTGTTTTTTTTTGGGGGGGGGTAGCTATTAGGGGCTACCAGCTAACCAGAAGAAAGCAAGTAAAACTTTTTTTTTTATTACTTTAAACTGTTTTGCATTATCTAAAACTGAATCTCGTCATTTCGATAAAGAACTGTATATGCTTGCTATAATTCTTTATATATCTTCAAATATATATTCATGGCATAAATTTACGTATAATTGATTTTGAATCATTTAGTAATTTTCAAATATTAACTGATGTTTATATGCAAGGTGAGGCAGAAATATTTATCTCCTCTTCAGGAGATTAGACACAAGGTTGAGATTTTGAAAAACAAAAACAAAAAAAAAACAATGTACTAAGAGAAATACACACTGGAATAAAAAAGAAAAAAATCCCCAAGCAGTCCCATCAGTGTAGAGGTGTTGGTCTCAGATGATCAACAGTAAATTAACCCCTTCTCAAAAAAAGGTAAAGTCTGATAAAGTGGAACTGAACAGAACTATACCTCAGCTTGATAGAAAGAAAGCCACTGGCAGACTGAGTGTCGATGACGTATTCTTGAGTAATATAAACAAAACTAATTCAAGATTTTCCAGGTAAAGTAATTGAGTAGTTAGAACACTTTAGGCCAAACCATAAAAAAATTCTTGATATTAAAATAATACGTTACCAAAAAAAAAAAAAAAAAAAAAAAAAAAAAATATATATATTTGATGAACATTAACTGTACATGAAACAAAAGCTTTATTGAGCACCCTTACAATAAGTGTTTGAAATGCTGAATCTAGACGTTCTATGAAGGACGCAGGTGCATACAAGTCAGTACAAGTTCACATTAATAAAGCATTAATTGCCGACTTTATTCGGAGGAGCCATTTTTTTTCTCTTTCTTCGACTATGTTATTGTCACAAATAATTTGTTTTGCTTCTGGATAGGAATAAAGTTAAAGTGGACACATTTCTCCTTATCTAAAACAGTAACAAGAATTTAAACTCTTCATAAAAATTAACCTTTTTGACTTTTCATACCATCGGATAAACAATTATATGCGTTTAAAATAAACAGGAAACTAATTTTTTTTCTTTTTAAACCCTAATACGAGATAACATACCTATTCTTCTAATTTCTACTTAAACGGTGGATTCTATTAGATATCATCAAGGGTAAATTATTTTTTTAATAATTTATTCTTATGGATAAAAGGGGCCTCACGATTAACGCATTTCGGTAAGTGGGAGAAAAATCCTTCATGACCGAGACAATTTTATTTTTTGTTCCTATCCAGAGTGCCCCTTTTTGGGGAGCTGGATTTTCCCCACATTAAAAACCGATCTGGTGTCTAACTGCCTCGTGGGGAGGCACGTAAATAGGAACAAAATACTTTTTATAGCACAATTAAACTAAGTACTTGAAATGCTGAGCATATTCTTTAATGCCGTGAGAAGTTCTATATAGGATAGAGTTGTACACAAGTCAGAACAAGTCTGCATTGATTCCTGTCCAAGAATTTGCAGTCCTTAATTGTCTGATATTCCTCAGCTTTTCAGCAACTCCTTCCTTTAAGTCTAGACGTATAAGATCAAGAGAGCAAGTAGGATACTCTAGAGCAAGAGTTGGCAACCTCCAGTCTGCGAGCCAAATCTGGCCCTCGAGTGAATTTTGTTTGGCCCGCTATCTTACTTAGAGCACAATATGAATATACAAGATGTTAGTAATTTCTTTTTTTTTTTTTTTTTTTATTCCTATAGCAAAATAAATGATATCGTTTAAATATAATAATATTACATTTAATACTTGTTTTCTTTAAATGCACAAAAAACTTATTTACATATTCAATAACATTGTTGTTCTCCATGACAATGTAGCCAAAGCTATTTGGCCCTCCTATAATCAGCATAGCTTTATTTTTAGCCCTCACACTCCAAAAGGTTGCCGACCTGTGCACTACAAGACCATAAAAATAGCGTGGATCAATAAATGCATTAGCACCCATTCTTTCAATGTGGCCAAACAAACTCACCATATCGTCCAGATTTAATCTTCCTCTGATGTTATCAGATCTAAGCCCGTCTTTAATACTTACATTGCACATATATCAGTTCTTTCCATACAACGCATGTCCTTAACTCTTACTGGTAAGAAGCTTAACTGCTAACAAGTGTCTTTTGGAAATAAAACAATTAAGATAATTGTCTTCCAATGGTATTCACATCAAGAATAATTCCAGTTAAATTAGGCTTACCAATAAAATAAGCAGGATTCATTTTTCACATCAAAAAAATCTTTTTTTTTTTCTAAATTTTATATATCCATCTTATGACCTTAAACTGATGTAGATTTTATCAGAAGTGGGGGTTTAACTTTCTAACCAGATCATATACTAACTAAAGGGAATTAACTCATTTTTTAATCAAGGAGTTGATTCCATTATGCCGACTCATTCCTTGAGAAATCTATAAAAACGAATTGTGTGCGTGTGCTTGTCCAGAAATAGGAATAGGCTAGGCGGAGAAGAAAGAGAAGGTGAGGGGAAAAAGATAGACGTTTTAGTAGGAATATTTTACACTTTTGCCCCTGAAGTCTTCAATAAAATTTTGTAAATTATACATCATTTTCTTTTTTATTCTAAATAATTAGCTTTCAATATAGAAATAAAAATAAAAATAATAATAATATAAGTTACACTACAATAATACAGAAATAATGTTAGCCAGATTTTCAAAGCTGGGTTTAAATAGTATTTAAGCTGACAAAGTATAAATTAATAAATTAAATAAATAGTATTTAAGCTATCTTTACATCATCAATGCTCTGATCCCCATCTAACATTAATTGAAATAAATGGCTCTCGTCTTGGGGAAGCTCCATGTTTTGATGAGTTTCTGGGCTTGACCATTACTCCTAATCTGAAATGGAACACGTACATCAAATTCATTACCAAGGTCACTGGAAAAATGGTGGGATCCTTCGAACTATCCAGTAGATATCTACCTGTTGATGCAATTCTCTACCTATATAAAAGCCCGGTACATCCAAGGATAGAGCATTGCTGTCACGCCTGGCCAGGAGCTGCTAGGAAGTTCTTATCCTTTTTTTTTTTTTTTTTTTTTTTTTTTTTAAATTACATTTTCACCCCAAACAAGGCAAATTGCCACTTTGGTGTAGGGGGCTACTATCAGGGGCAACAACTACTGGGGTACTATGTAGGGATTTGAGCAGCAAGATGTCGGTTCACGTTACACTTGAACTTCTGCACGTCAGTACTGTTGGGAAGCAGGGACCTGGAATGGAATTCCAGAGTCTAGCGGTTCTGGGGAAAAAACTATTGGAGTAAAAAGATCTTTTACATCTAGAGATCTCTACAGTGTGGGGGTGGGATTTAGCAGCCTGTCGGGTTTGTCGTGGGGGCACAAGTGATTGCAGTTCGTCAGAGCATTCACCACTAAAATACTTGTAGAAAAGGCAGAGGGATGCAACATTTCATCGATGGGACAGAGGCTGAAGCTTAGATGCCAGTTCAGGGTCTATCAGGTTTGCGACTCTCTTTTGAACCTTGTCAAGGAGCGAGAGACTAGTAGCAGATGCACCAGCCCAGATGTGACAGCAATACTCCATACATGGGCGAATGGTGGCCTTATAGAGGTACAGGATACTTTTGGGTGTTAGTAGTTGTCTAGCACGGTAGAGAGAGCCCACCTTTCTTGCAGCGGCCCTGGCAATGCCTTCAATGTAATTGTTCCAACTCATGTTTCCTGTGAACGTTAGGCCAAGGAGTTTGAAAGATGTACTCTCAGATAAAGAGTCGTTGGCCATTGCTATAGGTGGTAGAGAGGGTTTACAGAGTTCAGAATAGACTTCGTAGCCTAGTGGAGGATGCCCTTTTCTCTTCCCTGCAACTGCTTTCTCACAGAAGAGACGTTGAGAGCCTGTCTCTATTTTATCAATATTTTCATGGCAAGTGCTCACCTGAGCTCCAATCTACAGTCTCCACTCGCCATTCACGAGAAACACCCTTTTAGCTGAAAACACTATCAATAATTTCCCCCACTCTTTATCTGTGCTTAAAACTAAATGTAGATTCAATGAACAAAGCTTCTTTCTTAGAACTGCACACCTGTGGAACTCTTCCGTTTACCTGCTTTCCAGCTGACTACAATATGCTCATCTTCAAGTCCACGTAAACAAGTTCTTGATAGGCTGTTCCCCTTAAGTAATCCAATTTACCAAATTTACACTACTAATGATTACTATGATATTGTCCTTTTGATCACCGTACACTCTTTAACCCTTATCCTCGAGTGGCTTCTGGATTTTGAGTAGTGGTGATTCCTTTGTAAAAAAATTCTGACTAGCTATTTTTTGTTATTTACAATAGATTCAAGTTTTTTGCTATCATCTATTAAAAAATATATACTCAATCCGATCTAGCATTTTACAATGTGTAGTATTCTTAAATAGTCACCTTAAAAAGAAAAATCAATATTTCTATCATATATATATATATATATATATATATATGCATATATTAGATTATAATAGCCGGATTTTAGAAGTTGGACCCAAATAACATTTAAATTGACGAATCATTTGCTATTGTTACACATTAATTGCAATTAAATAATGTACTAGATTAGTTTATTTACTTTTTAAATCTAGCAGTTTTCTTATAAGTAGAGCATCTTAAATAGTCATATTAATAGAAAAATCAATTACAGGGGTGGGATAACTTATTCGTTTAGTAAGAGTTATCGTTCTTTACTTTTTCATTCAATGTTTACTGACCATTATGTTTTCTCATTTTCTTTAAAAACAAACACTCGCTTGTAATTTAGACACTGATGGATTGTTGACCTATTTATTGTTTCCTACATTAAACCAGGTTCACTTTTAGCTGAGATAGTTAACGTAAACTAAATTTTTTAAATGTGTGATTTCAGAACAGAAATCATATTTTTAAAATATAACTGAATATAATGAATCCAAGGCAACATCAGCTCGGTACAGCTATGTTATAGTTTAAAAAAAAATAAAAATAATAATATTAATTCTACTGAAAGTTATAAGGAACCAAATAAATGACTGGTTAGCAAAAAATATGTCTATTCATTCTAAATGAGATTAGGTTTAAGGCTCTCAAAATTCACACAAGAATTGTAAACATAGATATGTGATGTAACAGCATTGGTTAACAAAATATTTTAAGTGACACTCTTCTGAGGGTTGATTTGATTTTGTCCTACGGCATATCAACCCTTTTAGAGTTATTCAATTCCAAATCAAGTAACTTTGGAAAAAGGTTTTATGCTTCAAGTTTCTTTTTATATTTTCAAATATTTATTCATGGTGTTTGGTTTGGTTGTTTTGTAGCAGAAAATTGTATTTCTTTTTGACTTTGTAGAACGTGATTAACTTCTGCAAAAGCAAGGAAAACAAAAACAATATGAACGTTTAGTGCACTTTAGGTCAGGAAGCCAATATCTTCAGACAGCCTGATCTGGTAGCACCACACTTATAGATACTGATGGTTCAATCCTTACTACAGGCGATAACTAACAATAGCAAACAAAGATTTCTACATTTTCTTAAATTCCCGAGTTCTAAAAGATGCGCCTAAAGAAATTCGGAGGTGACATTGGTCAAAACGTGAATATGACGACTAAGAAATGATGAGATTATCAATCAGAATACAAATTGCCAATCCTCATCTAAAAATATTCAGAAACCGAAGTAAACAATTTTTGTGTTTTCAGAAAAAATACTTTATCTGCGGGCAAAAGTGTCAGAAAAAAAGTTGAAGATAATGTTACACGTTTCACACGCAACTGGATAAATAAATGAAATTAATGAGAAAATAAGTGACTTTGAATTACGAAGAGTTACGAAGTGAATAAAATAAAGCAATGTATCAACTGTAAAAGCACTTTTCAAATGTATCCGACATATTTGATTTTAGAAACTTTGGCTGCGGAACTCACTTCCCTCCATGTTTGCTATCTGGGTAATTCATCCATTTAAATCAACATTGATGACAATTGACCTCATGGCTAGGAGCAATGTGTAGTATCTGCTCTCATATAACACGTCATTTTTTTTTGTGTGTGTTCCCAGATAGTGAAGGAGAAATCTTAGACCGAGGAAATTTTTTTTTGTTTTGTTTCAGTCCAGTGTGCCATGCCCTTTTTGTTGAACTAAATAAGTTCTCCTTGAGGCATCCTCTTAAATAATGAGGCTCTACCCAAGTTCCACCATTACTGATCATCACAGTGTTGTCTCACAGTCTACCTAGCAGTTACTAACCGCTATCCTAGTGTGGCCTCTTGGCCCTGATAAGCGGTGACTGAAAAAAAAAAAAAAATGCCCTCATGAGGAGCAAAGTAAATAGATACATGCAAAAACATTTCAGAGCTGAAGACTTATCATTCTGATTATTGTCCTTGTTATTTTTCAACAACATTTCGGCCGATGCATTTTCCTGCTTCCGATATATTGTTGACCTGCTGCAATGTTGTCAATTATTTCCTTACTGAACATGCTGAAGTCTTCTCTACTTGCATTCGATAAACTAATTATTTTGGTGTTTATATTTGAATTTGCGGGGAAAAGACTATTGTTGACCAACAATACACCTGAGGTGTGAAGAGCACACTGATTGAAATGGATGTCGAACTTTTTTCGCCGATATTTTCAAAAGTCATTCCCTCTTTTCGATTGACTAGCTTAATTTAAACCTTCGCCACTTCTGGTTTGGCGATGGCCGCAACGGCAAAGCTGTTACTTTTTTTTCACATTCTTTTCCTCCTTCACGAAACCTGCCTGCCTGCTACCACTTTTTTTTTTGCTCAACACACACTTCCAAACACCCGGGCAACGCCGGGCATCCAGACTAGTCTATTATACAAAGGGCAAAATGGGTGAGAGCGTTTGTGTATGTCCATGAAAGGCTTTTTGGTGAGGCTTCTTGCATGATTAGATTCCGGGAGAAGTTTTCACATACTTCCCAGATTGTAATATCTCAGATTTGCAACGCCATTTCTACAAGTCATCTTTTTGATTGACTACGTTAAATCTGAACGCTTTACACTTCAGGTCGGCTCAGGAAGTATGGGTAAGGCATCAGATTTTCTTTCACTTTCTTTTTCACCTTCGAGTCACGGGTTCGAGCCTGGCTGTGTACAACCACTTTTTTTTACACTTCCGGGCAATGCCAGGCACCCAGGCTAGTTAGAATTAAGTCTGCCTTTAAAACTCATGTTACACATTTGTTGTATCATTCTCATATCATTACTCTTTATGCAACGCATATCCTCAACCCTCACTGACCAGGTTTGACATATACACCACACTGCTTACACATGCTTGATAGACTAACATATAAAATTATCTAGTTGGAGTTTCAAAGTCAGACCCACATAGCAATCCATCTGATATATGATTCAAGGTAGCAAAATATTTTCTAGGCAAGGTAATCATTCTAGTTTTATTTCCAAGTGTTAAATATCTTTAAAACAAAACTTTGTCAGATTACAGAATAATAAACTGAAATTAACTTGGCTGAGAACCCAAGAGCCAGAATAAAACGCAAAAAAATTTTATGAGATTGCGCAAGAAAATTGTCCGATATATCAAAGTCAGCATGTGGTCCGAAAGGTAGGTTGTCACCGATTTACTTGGATGTGTCATTGCAGGGATTTTAATTCAGAACACGACACCAATTACTGGAATATAATTTTCTTGGTTCAAAGAATTCTTTGTACAGCTGAAGAAAAACCAGGCAAAGCTTAACACTCAAAGAATAACCTCACTAGACTTAAGCATAGTAACAGGAGTGGAGCGTTTCTGTTAGATCAAAGAGCGTGTACACGCGCACAGCAGAGGTAGGCAATCTGGGTGAGCAATTTTTGCAGGAGTCAGGTGTTTTAAAACAGATTCTGGCGTCAGAGTTTCTTCAGCAGACGACTCTTCTCAGAGGTGGAGTAATCAACAGTTTTTGCAAGAATCAGAGTAAACCTTGTTTTTTTTTTTGTTTGTTTTTTTCTAATTTTTTGAGATGTGGATTGATTATTTGGATTACTGTTCTCAACTAGAGTGTTATTTTCACGTTTCGGTTGACGTTATTTTTTTGTTCTTGCTTTTATTTTACAACTCCAGAAATAGTTGGATCTATTTTTTATTTTAGTTAACTCCTCACCTCTGTTACACAAACATTATGAAAAAAAAAAACAAAAAAAAAACATCATCTTAAAATTCTGCCAAACAATGCGAAACATCCTGCAATAAATCTCTTTGGAAAAAAAGGATGAGTCTTTAAGCAGTGCAATAACCCAAAGCAAGAAACTATAATTTAGAAGAAATGCCCCCAAAATGATTAAATAAGTGTATTAATGTAATACCTCTTAAAGTTGTAATTACTAGCTAATTAAAAATTTGCAAGGCCGCTTGATAACAAGGTTTGAGAAGAGAAATTATCAAATTTAGATTAAAGTTTTTATTCATATCCAACTTCTCTAAAATAATTTGTTATAAATAAAGCAAATAAATAAAAAATAGTTTTTTTTTAAATATAGGAAGTTTGCTAAGGAAAATATTTTTGTAATATAAATATCTTCAGTTTTTTTTTCATGGGAATAATTAATTACGTTATCTATATAGATGAGTTTCTTGTAAGCTTAAACTTGTCAGTATGGACACAACATAATCAAACAATTCAAACTATGGATCCAAGCATTATGAACAATGACTTCTGACCAGTAGGTAGTTATAATGATCATGCCTTTCAAATATGAGGGAAATACATCCAGCATTTAGTTGTAAAATGGCTAATTTGAATATTCAATATCATCTCTCTCAAAGTGCTCGATTTAACAAAGCTTATGCACATGGGCATACACTCACACACATATAAAAGTGTGTGTGTGTGTGTGTGTGTGTGTGTCTGTGTGTGTGTGTGTGTGTGTGTGTGTATATATATATTGTATGTCAGGTCATGTCATATGCTACTGGTACCATGTAACCCAGTACTACTTGCCTCATGGTCGGGTCACCGGCGACTAAACTGGTTCCCCCACCAGACTTGTTTGGTGAGGAGGGCGGCTAGTCTCCCTGAAGGATTAAAAACAAGACCTTCCAAAGGGCCAATGAACTCTTTTTCTGGGTCAACGGCCAACTAGCACCGTGTATATTTGTGTGTGTGTGTGTGTGTATATGTGTATTGGGGTAGAGAGAGCTCCCGTAAGCCGTGGTGAAGGCAACCTATCTAGGAGAAGCAAATCTCTGATTTAAAAAACCATAAAGCGGAAGACCAGTACCCGCATTAAGCTGGTCTGCAGTTTAATTTGTTGCTGGCTATCTTGCTCTTGCTTGTTGCTCGATCTCAACATTTTGAACTGAGAGAGAGACTTAGCTGTCGTACAAAGCTAAGACTCTGTAACATCATATTTGTATAGATACTCCCTCAGACATTTCGGCTCCTGGATTTTAAATGTCTGAGGGAGTGGCACTCGTCTGATAAGACGTTGCAATCATTATATATTCTCACATTCTGAAGGTTATATATATATATATATATATATATATATATATATAACCTTCAGAATGTGAGAATATATAATTATTTCCACAGCCAAACAACGTCACAGCTCACAAGAGCCATGACAGTCAACAAACGAATTAGTTAGAGTTTGGATATGTCTAACTGATGTCTAACTGATGAGCCCAAATGAGGGCAAAACTAGTCTTGGACTTCCAGTTTGTTGACGGTCATGGCTCTTGTGAGCTGCAACGTTGTCTGGTTGTGGAAACAATTGTTTGGTTCTGGTTAATTATATATAGATATATGTGTGTTTCTAATGTGTATCTGTCTTAATGATTATCTGAAGGTTTCCTCAAAAATCAACCTGAGTATTTCTGTCCAGCATGCCTATAGTCTACATAATTATAAAACTCAAATGACTTTGTAACAGGTGTTGTAACCCCATATTCGGTTTACGACTTCCGATTGTGCATGCGTACATAAACAAACCCATAACAGTGTAAACAAATAAACACAAATCGCTACTTTTGCAGAATTTGACCTGCGCACTGAAATATTAACGTTATTATTTAGAAATTATTTAACATGGGAATGGTAGGGATGTTTTGCAATTATTCTGTATTAGAACTATATTGTCGCAATTTTCTTACAAATAAATCAACTTTGACCCGTTGACAACCATAAGAACAATTTACAACAGCGATTTACCCACCGCCTTCCTTTTTTTTTTTCTTTTAAATTTATTCTCCATTTTTTAATACACCTTTCTTAAAAACATTCATACATTTTCTTCTACACTACCAACATAAATAAATAACCCCAAAAAATGTTTTTTTCAATTGCGTTACAAATAATCAACGTGACAATAACATGTTTTCAGCGTCCCAATTATTTTGTTTTCCACGTTTAAATTATTCAAATAAACAATTGTTAATACTGTTTTTTTTACATCGTTCATTTCCGCATTTTCTTAATTAGTTTTATTGACCTTATTATTAACATATAAATTAAATATTTGATCCAATGGGTCATGAATGCTTGTTTAAAATAAATGAAAAAAAGTTACATTTTATTTTCATTTTTTATTTAAAAAGCCATTCTTAACATGGGGAGAGTATTTTATTTTTTTTTTATTTTTTTTTTTAACTATTCTGTACTTTCAACTAACAATTTCATTTAAAAAAGATATCAAAATGTGAATTTAACTTTAAGTATTATGGTATCTGTTCAGTGCACATTTACCTATAAGTATGGCAAACCACATATAATTCAATGGATGTAAGTTTTTTTTTTTTTTCAAAAATAAACAATTATAAACAGAACGACTCATAGAAATCTATATTCTTTTTTCATTTTAATATACTCTCATAGAAATGTTTCTGTTATGTCACAAAAAAACTATTTTCTTTACGTCACAAGTGTCACGCTCATACATTAATTCCATAGCTAATATAACATACTGACCCAATGGGTCACGGGTAGTCTAGTGTGTATATATATATATATATATATATATACACGCACACAAACACAAAAATGTATAAACATGTGCATATGTGTGCATTTTATTATTTCACAGGATTTGTGGGTTGTAAAATTATTAACCCATTTTTTTTTTACATAAAAAGTTCAAACTTTTAGAACACCATTTATATATAAAAAAAATTAATGTTTAGAGACAAAAATTTTATTCAATTTTACAAACCGTAAAAAATATTGTTAGAAACTGCTTTACAGAGATTTAAAATATCATTAGAATCAAATAAATTGTGGCTTATTTAATCCTTTAATAACTAGCTTTGTGTGTTTTTTGTTATTGGCAAACAGATTAACTGGATTATCACTAAATTTATTTGATCTTTAAAAATTAGTTTTTACAAATTTATAGATATATTTGAATTTCTGCAAGACATTTTTCAAAAAAGAAATTTAACACAGTATTAAGCTTTAAATAGCTGACACACTCATCAAAATGATATACATAGTATATATAGCAGCACTGACTGTCACCTAGGTGGTAGAGTTTTAATCCTGGCTTGTGGTTACTAGTCTAGCCACACTGAAGAGCTGTGATACAGCGAAACAGTGTCATAAATGCTACTTATCTTGGATTGAGCATATTGGGGAGTGAAATAACTCCCACTAATATATCATTCAACACTTTTTGTGTAAACAAATGGAGCTTAGGTGTTTGGACAATGTTTGACAATTGTAATTTCACATACCCATCTTAGTAGCAACCAAATAGCATAACTGTTAGAACTGCCGACTGTCGCCTAGGTGGTTGAGTTTGCTGCTAGTCTAGCTGCATTGAAGAGGTGTGATACAGCAAAACAGTGTCTTTGGATGATATATATATATATATATATATATATATGTATATATATGTACAGTGGTAAGTTACATTAATCCAAGGAAACAAAATTCAGTCTATAATCATAATTTTTTGTTTATTTTCTATATATTTTAATTTTTGATAGTTTGAATTTTTTTTAGTTGTTTTTTTTTTTAATTTTATTAAATAGGTTTTTAATATAAAACAAACAAAAATTATGACTTAGGCCAATAACTTCCTTTGGCCATTAAACTATAACCAGTATATATATATATATATATATATATATATATATATATATATATATATATATATATATATGCTCTGAAGCTGGAAACATCTTCATTGAGCTTGTTTTCAAGTTGAAAGCCATTTTTGTTTCATTTTAAGAAAAGAAAAGTCTTGTTCCAAACAAAATGGCGGTCATCAATCCAGAGAAGCTTTGAATTGTCAAAGTCAAGACGAAGACGGACAATAGGATTTCTCGTTGGATAGCCAATCCGTACAATCTTGCACTGTAAAAATTTGCAGACAAAGAGCAAAAGTCTTCTTGTGTGACAAAAAATTATGTGAGAGAATTCTAAAAAACCTAGTATGTTTTATTGATTGATTCTGGTTTCAGATTGGTTGTTAGCAGAGCATGGTTCATTTTGATTACCCAGTTCCTATCACCTCTATCCATAAATACAATTTTATTGGGATCATACCCTACTAACTATATCAAAAATATTGCAACTTGTTATCTATAAATATAAAAGCGAAAATGTGTGTATGTATGTACGTATGTTCGTTCGCTTTTTGTATAGGTCAGAGAAAGGCTTCTTTCCAAGAAGCGATCGGTCGACTCACTTAAAACTTTTTATATCATGTCTAAATGATAATATCTACGAGTTAACGAGGGTCGCCTATTTAATTTGCTAGACTTTGAAAAGATAAATATTCAACATTTTTCACTCGCCACATGTTGATTAGGCTTTTTCGTATAAGAAAAGTGGAACTAATCCTGACGGTATTTTTCTGGTCGGTCGCGATCGCCAGAAATGTCCAAAAGCAATCAGCTTTGATAAATGTGGAGTTTCTCCTTATATCAGACAATTGCTATTCAATTTGGACAATCCCTTATTATGGGGAGCTGGTTCCCCCCCCCCCAACATCTTGGGGAAACAAAAAAATAAAAAAAGCGTTCCCGTAGTAAATAAAATACTACCCCGCAGTCAAAGTTGACCTCATTAAGTCATTAAAACGGGCACCTGCCAATTCCAAATAGTTAAATAAATTCAAATGTGTTTCCGTTAGTATTTCGTGGTGACCCAGTGGTTAACGTCGCACATTTTTTTTCACACTTTAATTTCCAACTTTGCCTCAAGGATTCGGGTTCGATCCTTCATACTTATCTACCAAACTTTTTTTTTAATTTTACCCCCCCCCCCCGACACAAACATCCGGGTAACCACACACACCTCCAAACACCCAGGCAACGCCGGGTACCCCCCGCTAGTTTGTAACAATTTGAACTATAAGGAATATATAACTTAAAATATATATTTTTATATAAACTCTCACTCCCTATTTTTTAGCTCTGCCAGCTCAACATCGCTTTGCAAATGTTTCTACTTACAAAATTAATTTAAATAGTAAGTGAATACACATATATCCGGCTCATTTCAGTAATCACATATGCAAATTTAATTTTTATGAGTAAAGAAAGAAGCTTAATCTTAACAATAACTTAATTATAAAGGAAAGAATAATCATATAAATTTAATTTTTATGAACAAAGAGATCTTAATCTTAATCTATAGATCTAGAAAAGTGAGAATGTGTGTGTGTGTGTGTGTGTGTGTGAGGACACTTCTCAACCTATATACTCAACTTGAAATTCGGTATATAGGGTATTCAGACATGTGAAAAACTAATCGGTTTCTATCTGGAAAAACATGTCTGCTAAGGGGTCAAAACTGAAAAATTGGTACATGGGCATCATCAGATTTTTATGTGTTTGCTAACTTTTTCATGAATGTGCAGGTGTGAATCGTTTTCATGACAGATTCCTTAAGTAGGTTTGAAAACACTTTTTAAATGTCATGTCAAGCTGGCATAATGGTTATCGTACTTAACTCACTGTCTTTAGGTTTTAGTTTCGATCTTGGCTCGAGTATTTTTTATTTACTTACAAGAAGTGAACTGTTGAGAAAAAAACCTAATACTCGCATGCAAATATCTGTTTCTGTATGAATTAAAATATTTATGCATATTTTATGATCGGGCAATGCATGGCAGCCTGCTAGTTACTGATAAAAAATAAAAACAAAAATAAATGAAGGACAGAATTTCTTTTATTTTTAATAGACACAAATAAAATATTTCCTTATTTACATTAGTTGAGTAAATTTTGGGATTATTTACAAGCACACAGATGACTTATTTACAGATTGAGGAGAGAGAAAGATCAGGTTTTTTTTTTGGTTTTTTTTTTTCAAGTAAAACTTATCTCAAAATCTTACTAGCACTAATAATAAAACGAATATGATAAAAATATTATGCAAATTTCTTCCACATTTTTTTTTGTCCCATCTAAAAATGTATGTCTCAAAAATGGAAATACTTGGTCCAGCCATATATATTTGTTATTGGTAATTACTCTGCTTAACCCTATCGATTCAATTCAAGTGAATATCATTATTGCCTAGAAAATGGCATTTTGATCGCCTAGATTCTAAAATTGTTGCCATAAATTGTTAGATATATTTCAAGCAGGCGAGTTAAATAGTACAGATGTTAGTTGGTGCATATACTAGTAGTTTGGTTTGGAGAAGGGAGGTATTTCAGGCAGGTCAACAGAAGGTTGACCATGGCTAGGTATTCAGTTTCTTGAGAACAAAAGTCCTTGATACAGACAGGTTGATATGACATCATATATGAGCAACAGGAAGAATTGTGGGAAAGCTTCTTCCTCAGTCTTGGTGAACGCATTCAAGAGACAAGATATGTAATACGGACTAGCAAAAGTTTAATCTAAAAAAAACAACAAAAAAAAAAACCCAATGTATTTATTAAACATTCTCTCATTTCCTTTTTTTTTTTTTTTCGACTTATGAAGTAATTAATTAAGTTAATTAATAGGTGAGACCTAATGTTCGTTGATATTGATGTTTGTCTGAATTGGTTGCTTTCCTTATTATAAATAAAGAGTGCTTGCCTTTGATTTCAGTTCTAGATTCTGCAATAGGTTCGGACCGACATACACACGCATCAAGGGTGCCCTAGTCTGATGGAGAAGAATACTAAAGAGAATAAAAGTCTGGACGCAGCCATCAACAGTGAACTAAGTGATGAAGGCATTAGTCAAAGTATGGTTTTAAATAAACATGTGTCAGAGTCAAATCATAATTGTTGTAGGATAATTGAGGATTAGATGAGTATACAACAAAATTTCAAGAAATCCTCCAAATTGGATAAAACAGGAAGGAAAAAAACCTTTAAGATTATGATTGTTTTTGTTTTTTTTTAATAGTAAAAGATTTTGAGCAAGGAAGCGCATACTCCATAAACTTTTTTTTTTTTTTTCAAATAAATCCACACATATTTTATGCATACAGCCCACTAGTGTGGATGATACTCCTCAACTTGCATATTACAAAAAAAATAAAAATAAAAATATGAAGAAAAGACATTTTTGTACATGAGCTTATTTTATCGAATGTATACGTTTTATACAATGGAAGGAAGAAAGGGGGGGGGATAAACAAAGAAAGGTGGGATGACAACATGTGAGTATAGACGGGGCTCGCATGGCACCGAGCTTAGGAAGGCAGAAAATCTTGACGCTGGAGAAAACAGGTGGAAAGATCATCTTTGGTGCTCAAATGGTCATCTAGACCAGTGGTCTCCAAAGTTTTTGAACAGGGAACCATATTACTGACTTTTTAAAGCTACGCAGGCCAAAATAATTAAAAAAAAAAAAAAAAAAAATGACCTGGTCATGTTTTATACCGTTTTGATCATTAGTTTTACTTTTTAGTGAAACTGGTTTTCCAAAACTTCATTCTTTCATTCTAATCATTTTATTGAAAAAAAAAAAAAAAAAAAAAAAAAAAAAAGACTGCAACAATTTTCATACATTTCCATTTTTTCAATTTTTCATGAATATTTTAATGTTTTCCATAAGAGTTCTTTCTGCAGGGCGAACTAAAGACTTTGGTGGGCCGTATTTGGCCTGCGTACCATAGTTTGGAGACACCTTATCTGGACCATGGGATAGATCTGATAGGATATGCATTTCATAAAAGAAGATTGCAAGCATTATTTATGAACTTACCTTTGGAAAGTATCCATGATAGATATATCTATAGACAGACATAAGCTGTTTCAGTAACTGTTCACTTCCAAATGACCATCATTACAGCACGTTGTGTTTCGACTTACCTAGAAAAATAATATAAGAAATAAACATGAGAAAGCAATAGCTTCAAATAGTGATAAATAAAACTTTTTTTTTTTTTTTTTTTTTAAACGGTACGAGCAGTTTTCTTGAACAGAAGTATTGTTCATAAGCATATAGATATTAAATAAAGGTGTTTGTAATGCAGAAAAATAAAATAGAATAGTGAAAGAGATGAACAAAAGAAAATAATTGAAGGGTTGATTATCATAAGTAAGCAATAGTTACAATTTGCAATTGTATTTTTAGCATTGCCCATATCGAGGATTGAATCTTCAATCCCCAGAAGATTGTAATTTAGAATTAATGATACATAGCACTTATATCCATTGTGCCAGAAGTACTCGCGTGGCTGACAAGACACACCTGAAGGTTGGTTGGTTGGTTGTTTTACGGCATATCAACCCTTTTCGGGTTATTTAATGCCGAATCCAAAGATCTTGAAGAAAAAAATTTTTTAATAGAATATATTTGTTGTCTTCAAGTCGGTTTCTATTTAACCCATAGTTGGAACCCTAACAGGTACTACCACTCTGGGTCAGAGTGGACCTGGGAGCAATGGTAATTAAAGGGTGGCTCCACACTCCCCAAAGCCCACAAGCTGGGGCCTCACCACTGGATATAGCTTAAGGTCATATTCAGGACCAACACCTGAAGGTAGGAAGTTAAATCAGCCGAAACATTGTGAAAGGAACACCCAAAATAAGAACAGTATAATAACTGATTAATCCATATAATACTAAATAGTAATTATAATTTTTATCTGGTGCTTACATATATATCATCTTATTCATACAATAATCATGTAGAGTTTCCAACTCCCACCTAAATAGATGTGTTCAAATAGTACAACATAATTCTAATAAGTATAAATTATTGTCCAGTTATCTCCCTTTGTTTCTTGACATTTTTTTTTCCAAAATGGCGGTGCCAGACAGTCACGCCTTGATTACTCATAAAATTTGCCTTTCTTATCTAAAAATAAAACTACTTGATCAATTTACGTAATTTTTGGAATATGATATTTTACTTTCGTCACGGATACGCACATCATACAGATTTTTTTTAAATATACATAGAATTCTGGACAAGAACCAGATATTTAAATCCTGCATATATCTGCCAATTTTTATTCATTTACCCACTTCTCTCTCTCTCTCTACGAATCCTGGGTTTGACACAAGGTGAAGCTTAGTATGATATGTGGTCATTTCTGAACGCCACAAAAGATGGATGGTAACAATCTTCTGAAACTTTGTGGATCTTGTTTGGTTACCTCCTTGTTATCTTGATATTAAACGGATGAGGGGATAACCAGGTATAAGGCTTGACATTACAAAATGATGCCATCTACCAAATCAAATTAGCTGTTTTGCTTTACTGTATATCAACTTTTTTCAAGTTATTTAAATGCAGTCATTAAAAATGTTATAAGTTTCAAGTTCTTTATATCTTCAAATATTTATTCATATTTGGTTTTGTCGGAAAAAAAAAAAATGTTTTTGCCTTTGACTTTGCAAATCCTGATTGAGTTTTGCAAACGAAAAGCAAAAAAAAAAAAATAAATGACATCAATGTTTGCTGCATTTTTGATCAGGAAGTTAGTATTTTACATTAGGTTTATTTGGTAGCACCAGATGTCGTAATAAATATTACTACTCTGGGTCAAAGTGAATATGAGAGCAATGGTAACTAAGGAGCAACTCGACATTCTCCACTGCTCCCAAATGCGGCCTTACTTCTGGATGTTTTTAAGGTCACGCATGACCACACCAAATCAGATGGAAATGAAAATGTCTTATCTATATATAATTAGTGATCTAAAGCTTCCAAATATTCCATTACATTTGAATTTACTAAGAATTCAAAAGTCAAAAATTCATTATGGTGGATTTAAGTTTATAATTTTAATCTATATATATATATATATATATATATATATAAAAAGGGCAAAATGTGTATGTGTGTGTCAAAAACTTGCAATAGAGGCGACGGATTTTCACAAGACCGGTATCATTTCGAAGCTCGATCCTTCGACGACAAATTAACCAAAAACATTAATTCCTTAACCTTCAACTGGGCAGTTTTCTACAAGGAGGGGGTCGTTTTTTTTTTTTTTGCGGCGCCATTTTTGCATGTCATTGTATCGGTTGGATTGATTTCACTTAATTTCAACGTTCCAAACTTCCGGTTGCGTCATGGAGTATCGGTAAGATGTAAGATTTTCTTTCCCTTTCTTTTCCGCCGTCGTGTCACAGTTTTGAGCCTACCTACTACCATTTTTATTTTTTTTTTAACACGTCTCTCCACCCTGGCTGCGTACTATAGTTTTGATTCCCTCCCCCTGCCACTACCTATTTTTTTCAACATCTCTCTCCACTCGGGATTCCTTACTACACCACCTGCAACACCGGGTACCCCCCCCCATCCCCACTACTACCATTTTTTAATTTTTACCCCTCTCTCCACCTGGTCTGCCTACTGTGTTTTGATCCCTCCCCCAATCGCTACTACTACTATTTTTTTTACACCTCTCTCCACCCAGACTTTCTACTGTTATTTTAACCCCCACCATACCTCTCCACACCTGGGCAAGGCCGGGTACTCCTGCTAGTCTTTTTATAAAAGAATGTTAATTTGGCATTCCATTTTTTTTATTCTAACAAATATTTGTATAATAGAAATTTGTATAAAAATATCAGTGTATAATTGAAAGGCATGCAGTCACACGAAAAACAGACACGAGCAAAGTGGTTTCATGATGTTTTAATACAGAAATTGTAAACTATTTTTTTAATTTTCCTCTAAAATCGTTAAATTCTTCCATTTGTTTTATTTTGTTATTTTTAAGCAAATATGATGGACCTTTCGGCATAGGATTTTTAAGTTTTATATTTGCATAGATTTCTAGAAAGGCGATAATGGGATTGTGACTTTTAAGATTATTAATAAATTAGCAGGACCTATTAACTTGTGTTACCCGTTGGAAGCCTGTTCCCACCCTCGGAAAAAAAAAAAAAAAAAAAAAAAAAAAAAAAAGTAAACTACAGTTGTTGTTAGTGAGCATTGTCGTCTCTGAACAATTGCAGACACTAGCGGTTGTGGCCGAAATGAAATAATCTAGCTTTCACTGCCGATTAGTGCTGGTTTGAGGGCAATAACATGCAGGTACTGTTTGAATTTTAAAAAAGCAATTAAGGGATTGCATAAATTAGTAATTAATAAAATTACAAAAAATGGTACATTAGAATAATAATGAAAAGTAGAAACAGAAGTTTTAGACCTTAGGAATTTTTACTGTATATGAACTGTTTAGATCAAACTCAGTGGTAGCAGTCCTAGCTGTTTCCATTTGTTATTCAAGTCTTCCTCTTTTCAACTCTTCCACCAATAATATTCAAGTAAATTCCAGTTTTATATCTTTTTTAACGTGTAAAACAAAACAATTATGACTTTTTTAGCTTCACTTCTTTGAGTATTGTCATGTTAAGAACGCCGTTTGGAATAGACATCCCAAACATCCCCAATGGCTTTTGGAGTAGACAAGCACCTTTTTTTTTTTGGGGGGGGGGGTAATAATCGTTTTTAGCATACCCAGTCGCAAATGCTACAAAAAAAAAAAAAAAAAAGAAAGAAGAAAGGGAGGGAGCAGTGTTGGTAGAAGGGAAGTAGTTTTTTATTGCGCATATGTACAAACCTGGCAGCCAGTGAACTACAATGCATATTACAGGTCTTTATATCTCTATAAGTACTTGTCCCCGCAAAATTTGAATCAGATTTTCTTAATCAGCATAGTTGAAAACCTTTTAAGTCGTCATTCTAAAAACAATTGTGAAGGTGAAACTAACGTTCAAATTTACCCCTCCCCCCAAAAAAAAGTTAAATGCGCAGGTTTAAATAATGTATATTAAAATAAAGTACATTAAAAATAAAAAAAAGTAACTATGTTTGAAAAAATATAATTACTAAATCAAATGTACAATGTGAGCAAGCAAGAGAGAGGAAATAAATGTTTGTTGTTTTTTCTTTGGCATCGCTGTGAAATATTTTTTCTTCGGCATAAAAAGAAATATAAAAAGCGAGCAAGAGAAAGAGAGCGAGTTGGGAAGAATATATACAGAGAAAGATAAGGAGAGAGAGAGGGGAATACAAACTTATGGTGTAAAATGTAAGAAAATGAATGCTGCAATTTACACAGAGGGTAAAAGTAGGTATCATTGCGACACCATATTTGAATGGCACATTAGCATTCGTTTAGCATGTGAATACTATTAATCCGGAATATAGGAATAGTTAGAGGTCAGCCAATCAGAATGAGCGGAATTAGTTTGGGGAGACTTTATTATTTTTGAATGAGATAAGGGAAAGATTGTGTTATGTCTATGAGTTTATGATCCAGTTACGAAGGGTGAAAGCACAATATATGTATAATGTGTATATTTCCTTCTGGTGATGACTGGGAGTGATAGGATGACTTGTTATTTTGAGAAAAATAGGAACTACTTCCTCTAAAGATGGTTGCGATTGTGATGATGTTGCTCTTAGGATGAAATGTAGGATTTTATTATGACTAAATGTGTCTAAAATGGCGTTCTAAAGTTACATAAGATAATGGCTAATAGTCTAGACATAAGAAATTTCTATGTAGCATCTGTTTCAAACTTACGGTACTTTGGTCCACAGGGGAATTTCTGCAATCAAAATATTATATATGGAAATGTCAATTAATGATTTTGGTTGTACAAATTTGGAAGTGAATATTCTGATTAAAAAATAAAAATGGGAGCAAAATTCAAAGTGACGATCATAAAACTTTAAAAACAGCCACAAAAAATCTGATAGAAAGCAATTAAACATTGGAACTGGCAAAAAAAGAGAAAATAGTTTCATTTGAATAAAAATTGAAGGTTGAGAAAAAAAAACTGTAGATATTAACTGTGTAGGAAATGGTTAATACGTAGGTTGATCAAAAATATAATAAAAAATGTATAAATTATAAGAGGAATATATAAAAATGAATTATACAAGCACTATATTTTTACATGTGTCGCTGCACTGCTATGAGAGTTGATGTGTCATAATCACATGCGAAATAATATTTCCTTTGCTCTGTCATGCTTCTGCATGTAAATAGCATTACGTCTATTCTGTCACGATTCAGCCTGAACTAGCATTTTATTTTGGTCTGTCACAAAACTGTATTTTCTTTGTAAACTTACAAATTGAATAAAAGCATTGTAAAAATATCCATTCTTGCTCGCAATAACATTTGCTTTCCATATAAATTAATAAAACTCGTCTTTTTCGGTAATAACACACTTAGTATAAGTGTTATCATAATAGAATGCAACATTGTATATATATATATATATATATATATATATATACATACACACATGTATATATATTTCTGTAGAAATATATTTTCTTACAATATATATCAATCCTTATTTAAGAAGTTCAATGTAATTACAGAGCAATATAGAGAATAAATGACAAAAAGTTATATTCCAAAATTCATGATGTTGACCATCTTATAATTTATTCCTTGATATAATAATTAAGTGATTGATTTTGCACTATGAAACAGATACTGTCAAGAATTGTATAAGTCAACTGAATTAAAGGAATAAATTATAAGATGGTCAACATCATGAATTTTGGAATATAACTTTTTGTCATTTATTCTATATATTATATATAAATTAATGATATTCTGCAGTAGCTCAACTCCTTACGAATTCCACAAATTGTATATAACTGCTGAAATTTCATCTTGCAAGAACTGTTCAACATTTACATGCATGAAAATGACACATAATGAGTAAACAAAACTAATTTAAATTTCATTTACCTTTAAAGCTGATAGCATTTCGGGTCATACGAGTTTATCAGATTCTAAAGTTTAAAATCAATAACCAAAACTCCATGTGAAATACGTTAAGAAAAATGTTTAAAGAATTAAATAAAAATAAAATTAAATTAAAAGCATGTGCCGATATCAAAGATGAAATTTGATTTCGTTACAGAATCCACAGTTATCAGATTTGATTATTGATATTGTAAAGTATAGAACATAGTTCAAGTAAAAATTTAACGATTATCATGCAGGTTTTAACCCATTAAAAGTTAAAACAAAGTCAGACGTTTGGGGCTGAAGCCTCGGAGGGTTTTTTCATTTATTTATTTTTATTTTTTTTTGGAAGGAGCCGGGAGTCAGAGCATTTCGGACGAAGCCGGGGTCGTACTAATGCTAGGTATCAGAGTCAGACTCATTTTTTTTTTTTCTCTCCAAAGAAACAGTAGTCTGCATTAGAAGACTTTAAAATTTTCGAGTTTTGTTGGGCTTTCTTTGAGGGTGGCGGTAATTTTTTAAATTATTAATAATAAGAGCCATAGGTACCAAATAAACGAGCAAGTCAATACAGATAAAGGATGCTGATTACATGACGAATGCAGGAAGGCTAAACTTGCCATATATATATATATATATATATATATTTTTTTTTTCTCTGAAAAAGAGAATGAATTCAAATTAAGAATTATCTATCTCATATAGTAGTGATGATAATGATTCTGGATTAAATAAGGCTGAGAAAAAAGATAATGCAGTACTATAATCTTGTGTGTGACAAAGAAAAAAAAAAAAAAAACGATGCTGGAATCTGAGGAAGATTTCAGTCATTCTAATAATTATAGGAGCAACTCATGAAAAAGAATCTCCAAACTACCTGGCAAATATACCTGGTGAACTAAGTGCAAGAGATACAAACAATGCCACTTGAAGGGGTAGTTAAAATCGTAAAAAGATCTCTTACTTGGAATATATGAGATAGCAAGTGAATATCTGACATCCGGTAGGATGCTCCGTCTCCAGCTAAAACAAAATGAGAAAAATAAAACTGAACTTCTGACAGTGTCTCTTGTCACCACTATGTATTATGTTGATTATTTGACTATTATTCTTTATCTTGGTTGTTATTTTCACAACGTTTAAGCTGATGTATCTTTCATCCTTTAGGTGCATTTCTTCGAACTCAGAATCCTGTACGGAATTTCAGATTGAACCCATGGGCCCCTTTGATTACCACTAACTAAAATTAGCATCTTACGATACCATCAGGCTTTGTTGATGTTGCAAAAAAAAAAAAAAAAAAAAATGGCATGCCAATAAATCAATGCTGAAACAAATTCTTACCGAACTTGTAAATTCTCTGCTGAAGCCAGTGCAATTTTAGTAAAATAGATTCTGGTCGATTTGGCAACAAACCCCCCAACAATCTACTTAAATTCCAAAGATAACTTATGAATTCCACAAATTACTAAAGAATAAAAATGTGGGCAGGGTGCAAAAAAAAAAAAAAAAAAAAAAGTAAGCCCATACAATCAGGTAAACTTTCTCAACAAATAACACGGAAAGAATACTAAAAATCACAAATGGAAAACAAATTGAGCAAAATTTAATTAAAGCAAAATAACGAAGTGAGAATTAAAAAAAATAAAATATCTTGCAAGTACACAGAATGAACAAATAATGTATTTTAATCAATTTGTATCGTTCATATATTATTTAACATAAATTAATCAATTTGTATCGTTCATATATTATTTAACATAAACTAATCAATTTGTATCTTTCATATATTATTTAACATAAACTAATCAATTTGTATCTTTCATATATTATTTAACATAAACTAATCAATTTGTATCTTTCATATATTATTTAACATAAACTAATCAATTTGTATCTTTCATATATTATTTAACATAAACTAATCAATTTGTATCTTTCATATATTATTTAACATAAACTAATCAATTTGTATCTTTCATATATTATTTAACATAAACTAATCAATTTGTATCTTTCATATATTATTTAACATAAACTAATCAATTTGTATCATTCATATATTATTTAAAATAAACTAATCAATTTGTATCATTCATATATTATTTAGCATAAACAGGGATGAGGATAGCCAATAGAAATCAAAATGAATTTAACTTGAGGAGAGGGGGCATGGCTCCCTACCAATTTAACACACTGAGGGGTTATACCACGGCCACCGAAATATAACTTCTCTCTCGGTAGCCGTGGTTATACCCCATCCTATCTCTCAATTCTCAAATAAGAAATAGAAATAAAATCTTTAAATCTTCATATTTAAAAAGAAAAATTCGAGCAAAACCTTTACATTTAAAAATATATATAAAACAGATTTATTCATATTTCGATTCTTCAGATTACTGTCCTTTATTTTCACAACGTTTTTGGTTAGGTTTCTTCAGGTGTATCTTGTGAAACTCTAGAATCTTTCTGTTGAGTTTGGGGAATGTTCACAAAATTTCGAATGGAAGCCTTTATTTAATCCATGGAAATAGCATGCTCTTGTTCCATCAGCCATGACTCGGTAGAAGTCCTAAGTAATTGCATTTAGAGTGTTACTCATATCGAGGATTGAACCTTCAATCTGAATGTACGGATGTGAAACCTGGCCAGTGAGAATTGAGGACGCATGTGGAGATGTGCAGAACAGGTGACTTTGATGGTATGGTCACTTGAAAGAGTGGATGAGAGTGCTTGGGTTAGTAGATGTAGAACAGCTGAAGGTAGCAGGTTCGGTTGATAAGGAATGACCAATGAAAGTCTAGGAGAAAGTTGTAAAGATCGACTAAGAGAGAAAAGGGATAAATAAAAACCTTAGATTAGTGTTGTGACCTTGCAGGTTGATAATAACCAAGACAAACTCGGTGGTATAATTTTTTTTAAAGTGTGTATTAGTAACAGTATGTTACAGAAGTACATGTCATGATTCTGGGACCATAACTGTCACGTTTAAATGTAACTATTTATTGACTCTGGGTAAGTCCATTTATTCTTGAAATGGTTGGTCAGTTGGGGTTTTTAGCGGTATATTATTCATTTCGGGGTTGTTTAATGCTGAATTTGGGAAAAAGTTTTTATGCTTCAAATTTTTTCTTTACATCTTCAAATATTTGTGGTATTTGTTTTGATTGCTTTGTAAAAAAATAAAAATAAAAAATAAAAATATATATATAAATATTTTTGTTTTCGATTTTGCAGAACATGATTGAGTTTTGCAAACAAAGAGAAAGGAGAAAAAAAAAACAATAACACTAAGGTTTGGTCCAATTTTGGTCAAGAATCCAGTATCTTCACACAGCTTGATCTCGTAACACCAGATGTTCTTACAGGTATTACCATACAGGGTCTGGGAACAATAGTAACTAAGGGGCAACTCCACATTTGCCACAGCCCCCAAAATGAGGGTTCGCCAATGGATGTCTTTTAAGGTCATACCACCGATGCCTGGAGTAGGTAGATCAGCTAACCTCATAATAATTAATTTGTAATCACAATTTCTAAAAGCCGTCCAAAACATGCCAGCATATAAAATGGATGTTAAACCGAATATTATGATAGTCGATGATTGCAGCGTATGCATGTCTATGCAATGGCAGAATAGCAAACAGAACCTTCTCGTCTGCATACACGTATCATATTAAGGGAAATTTAAATTTAAAACGAAGGTTCATAGTTACATACAAACGAGTGATTGAATATTCCATTTATTTATATCTTTCATGAAAAATTCTGGCTTTTATAACCGACAAGCGGTAGCAGCCATCTTTTATTTTAACGCACAAGAATGACTCATGTACACACCACACACATAGCAATAGATCCTATCAATGGATACACTATCATGTAACGTTTTCTAATACGAATGCTCGCGTGCAATTAAAATTACATTCATCAGAAACGCACATTATACAATAAAGGGCCCTGATGACATCAAAATAATAATAATAATAATAAAAAAATTAAAGTGCAGGAAAACCTTATGAAGATTCGTTCCATACGCCTCCTTCCATCGCACAGGTCCTACTTCTCAATAAATATGGATACAAATACAATAAATAAATACTTATTTTTATTAAGTTGTGTGGTTTGTCATCAACAAACTGTATTTAACACAAAAGCAAAAAGAACATGATAAAAAGAGAAAAGGAAAGAGAGAAGAGACGGACAGAAGAAGCGTTAAATACTAAATATACCCAAAATTTCCATTTTTATTATCTGTTGCAAAGAAAGTGGACTCTAACGTGCTAGAAAAAATACTCACACCTGAGAGTATCCTATACCTCTACAAAGTTATCATTCGCCTATGCATGCAATATTGTTGCCATATTTGGGCTGGTGCACCTACCACTAGTCTCTCATTCGTAGACGGTTCAAAAATGAGTCACAAATCTAAGAGGTCCAGTACTGTTGGCCAAGCTTCAACCTCTGTCCCATCATCTTAATGTTGCATCCCTGTGTCTATTTTACAGCTACTTTAATGGAATGTGCTCTGATGAACTCGTAGCACTTGTGTTCCCTCAACATAAATATCCCTGATAAACCCGATGGGCAGCAAAATCATCTCCCTTCACTGTAGAAGTCCCTAGATGTGGGAAAGACTTCTACTCTAATAGTTTCTTCTCTTGAAATGCTAGACTTCAGAATTTTCTTATTTCCTGCTTTCCTCATTGCAATAACATACAGAAGCTTAAATGTAATGTGAACAGAAATATTGCTACTCAAATCCCTACAATCCCGTTAAACATGGTCCCAAATAGTAGCCCTTATGTCCAAGTGGCAATATGCCTTGTTCAGGGTAAAAAAAAAAGCTGATATTGGGTAATGAGAGTTGAAACGTTAAAGAGGAGATAACTTAGCCAATCTTGCAATCTGACTGAAACAGCTTAATTTTCTTGTTAACCAAAATTATGTTAGCAAAACGGGACATTTTCTTTGTAAGATAATTTGTTCTTAAAAGGGGGGGGTCCATATTACGAAAGAATTGAAAAATTCCTGTTTTTATTCTAGCACAGCAAATGTTACCAAGAATATGCACAATGAAAAGCCTATACAGCTGAACAGTCACGTTGAAAGTATGACGCATTGGAATCGGTATTTTGAGACTTCTATAAAAATCTTCATTAATACAGGATAGAAGCGCTAACTCAAGAAAAAAGACCTTTGAGTTGCTGCTGAAATCTATTCAGATAATACATAATACACAACCATATCTCTTAATATTATTACGAACCACCTTTCTCAAGAAAGCTTGATATCATTAGCTCTTCAAAAGGAAAGAAAAATAGGGAGAGGGTGGCAGATAAAATAAAAAGGGTGAAAGGACAAATAAGGATGGGAGAAGGGACAAAGGACAAAAAGGAGGAAAAAGAGGGACAAAGGACAAAAAGGAGGAGAAAGAGGGACAAAGGACAAAAAGGAGGAGAAAGAGGGACAAAGGACAAAAAGGAGGAGAAAGGGGGAGAAAGGGACAAAAAGGAGGAGAAAGAGGGAAAAAGGGACAAAAAAGAGAAGAAAGGAGGAGAAAGGTACGAAAAGGAGGAGAAAGGTACGAAAAGGGGGAAGAGACCACATGAAAATTGGGGGAAGAGACCACATGAAAATTGGGGGAAGAGAATGGATGCAAAAGAAGGGGGAAAAAAAGCCAGTTTCCAAACTGATATGGATCAAAGAAATATTGATTTGTAATAATGTCTCTGGATCAACGGAATTTCTATAAAAGGGATACCCATTTCATTTTACCCCTCATCCTTCCGATAAATGCTTGGCGTCTGCTCATAGCATTGCAACCAAATTCCGAGCGGGTAGCCTTTAACAAATAGTTTAGGGACCATTTTGATCTTTGATGTGTCATTGCATTTACTGTCATCTCAAGAAAGCGTATGGGACATGAGCACCCAGCCGAACCCCAAGAGTCAAGTAAGGTTTTATTAACCGTGACTAAAGCATAACCATCGATCATTTGAAGAGTAGGGAGACAGATCAAAGCAGAGTTTCAAGTTTTCAATAGAGAATGGTTCAGAAGATGCAATGTAATGAATATAAAATTAATCAAAACTGGAATGTTATACAAACTATGCTAAAAAAAAAAAAAAAAGAAGAAAATGTTACATTTCTTGTAAATATATTTGACCCATAAATCTATGATTAGATGTGCAAGTTAATGATGGCATGCAGATTTTCAAGGAATTGTATTTTACAAACAAAATGAATGTTTAACATTTTTATTACCAATCAATAATATTCAGACAAAATATTGAAAATTCAACATTGTTCTGATAACTATGGAGGTCAATAAACAATAAATCTATAAAAAAAAAATTTAAAAAAAAAAAAAAAGACGGTCAGATTTTAAAAGTTGGACTTAAATAATATTTTAGCTGACAAATCAGACTTGGCTTCTGACTAGCCAATTTTTATTCGTTATTATTGCACTATGTTATTGGCATTATAACATACGAGGGGCATTCCAAAAGTAATGCCTCCTATTTTTTTTGTTCCACCCGAATGGAAAAGAGGGGATTGCAAATTGTATTATTATAATGACTGAACTTTTGAATTAATAACATAAAAGTTTAATTTTTCTGTTGCAGATATTGACGGTGTGAAATTCTAAGAAAGCAACCTCTGTCATGGACGTGCATCAGAAACAGAGACGCATTATTGAATTCCTGGCAAAAAATGCATTCAAAACGGAGGTGACTATGTAGAAAAATCAATTCTGGAGCACAAAAGGTCACTGTTTTTTTGTTTTGTTTTTTTAAATAGTACCACTCCCGTTTTCAAAGCTCTTCAACTTTATAAGTTAAAAAAATAGGATGCTTTACTTTTATAACACCCCTTATACATTATAATTTATTTCAAATATCTATCCTGGACAAATGGTAATATTTTTTTTTTCTAAATAATCACCTAAAATAAAAATTAGCAAGGGAGATAACTCCTATTTTTAATGAAAAAATATAATACAAGTTATCCACAATGCAACTAAAATTTTATTTGTTTTTCTGTATAAGTTTATAAATGGGGCAAACCAAAAACTAATAACTAAAATAACTTTCGTATCCCAGGCATTGCCGGGTTGGTGCTAGATCTAGTAAGAAGTAAATACATAAAATGAAATCTAGAAATGGTTATTACTTTATCAGAACAAGTTTCTTTATGGAAGTGGAAGAAAAACAAAAAAAAATTAAATCGTGGAAAGGGGGAGTATATGTTTTAATTAGATTTGAATTAACCCTTTTTACAGTACTGATTTCATAAAAAGAAGGATATAACAAGTACCAAATCAAATTTAATAGAGATTGGAAGTCAGGAGTCAGAGTTTCTGAATTTGGTCACTTTTTTTTTTTTTTTTTTTTCACAGTTATTTTTAAGCCAACTTCTCTAAGATAGAGAATTGAAGTTATCAATTTTGGCAGGCGACATGTCTCTGAAAGGGCTATATTTCTTTGAAGCAATTGAATAGACTTGTATCCAATAATTGAGCAAGACACTAAATCACCTTAATGAACGGATGTTCGTGGTTATAGCTGGTAATATACTTAAGCTTAGGCTTTCAGTGTATCTTTCAACCTCTTTCCCAGGCTGCGATACTCAGCCGTATTTATGGCTTGCACCAGCCAATCATATTCTTGTGTGGAGGAATCCAGATGTATTCATATTCATTACATCTACAAGAATCAGTCACTTTTAAACCGACATTAAAGGATTTCTTTTCAAATTAATTTAAGACGGTGTGGGGGGGCATACTTGCTATTTGTTTTCTGTTTTCTATTGACAGTGGCAATGATTTCATCCAGTAATAACTTGTGTGACGGTGTGATATATATTTATTTATTTACATATAAAATAAATACATATTGGTCTTCATTATAAAGTGAAGGATTGTTATACAATCCATAGATTTATGAGAAGCTAATAATATGTTATGAACGGGAGTGTTGGCATAACTATTAATACTTTATAGAAAATTATACCCAAAAACAAATATGTACAGGAGTGACAGAGAGTAGTGGAAGAAATGCGGATACTCAGAGTTGACCTGATAATAACATTTTATTTACAAGGATACAACACATAGAAATTACAAATTACATCTATCAGTCTTAGTCCGATATTACTTTACTTTGTGTGTCACAACTATTACTGACAAAAGTAATATATCTCCATTTTTTTTTTTTTTTTTTTTTTTTTTTTACCCTGTTCAAAGTCATCCCGTTGTTGGTGCCTGCCAGCGTTTGTCTCGTCCTGTTCTCAGGTCTTCATGTAAGAACTTGCATAACAATTAAAAGGGAGGAAGTAACTGCCTAAAATAGAACTGAAGTTAACTCCTTTTGATCGTATTCTATCATCCTAACAATATTTGGACTCCATAAATCACTCCCTCCCAAATTTCTCATTGTGGACACGCCACACTCGGTGAGCTGATTGTCACCCTTTTCAAATCTGAGATATCAAAGATCCTTGACATCTCCAAAGCATGCGGGTCTGATCTTATCCCGGTTATTGTAATAAAAAAATGTTCCTATGTTATCCGTGTTCAAGAATTCAGGTGAAATAACCGATTCTCAAAATGATTGCCTTATCTTCGCTAAAATCTCGGTATCTATAATCAATCGAACGATAGTCCACCACCTTATTAATGCTAACCTTCTTCCTGATCATCACTGCTGATTTAGACAACATTGTGGATATCTTAATGTATATATTCGCACACTGGACAAAGTAGGCAAAGATAGTGCAGTAGCACTGGATATATCTAAAACCTTTAACAAGGTCTGGCATGAAGATTTTCGTGAAGATCAATTCATATGGTATTTCTGGATGAATATTTAATATAAATAGAGCCTTCGTAGACATTAGCTAGACATTCAAACAACATAACGTTCATGCAAGTGTACCACAGGAATCAATCCTTGGTCCTTTATGGTTCCTAAACAACTTCCCTGATGAGATTATGTCCACAAAAGTTATGACACCATGTTGTATTCTTGACATGTGAACAAAACAAATGTGCATATATCCAAGGTAATGGCTAAGTCCTTACGAAATGATCTCCAGTCTATAATATAATGAGGATATAAATGGATGGTGACATTTAATACTACTATAAGACAAAGTTCTTTTATTTTAACAATTATAAGAAACCTCTTTAACAATCGATCGCCATGTCTGGTTATTTTCATGGCAAGTGCTCGACTGAGCTACCATCTATGGTCCCCCCTCACCAAACTTTCACAAGAAACACTCGTCTAGCTGAAAACACTATCAATAATTCCCCCCACTCTTTATCTATGCCTAAACCTAAACTTAGATTCCATGAACAAAGCTTCTTTCTTAGAACTGCATGCCTGTGTAATTGTCTTCTGTTTTCCTGCTTTCCAGCTGACTACAATATGGTTGTCTTCAAATCCAACGTAAACAAGTTCTTGATGAGCCGTTCCACTTTCAACGAATTTCCATTGCTAACGATTACTATATTGTCCAATTGACTACTGTACACTCTTAACCCTTATCCTCGAGTGGTCTCTGGGCCTTGATAAGTGGTTATGACTATGTAAAAAAAAAAAAAAAAATTTCATTCATCCACTGGAGGTTCCTTTCCTGCTTCCCGTTTTTATGAATGTACTTACATTATTATTTTTATTTTTTTATTTATTTTTTACAAAGGGATCACCCCATATCAAGGCCCTGAGGCTACTCGAGAATAAGGGTTGCCGAAATTTAAATGTAATGTAAATAAACACCTGGCCATTCAAGTTTCTATTTAGGATGCTCTTTATAAATCTGTCCTCTAATCCACAGATGTAGCCACTTACGTCTCAATAGCAATGTGCCTTGTTTGGAATGAACAAATTTAAAAACAACAAATGAAACTTTTTTTCTTCAGCAAAGATGGAAAGAAACGATGTTTGTAAACTATGACAGGAACAAAATCATATTGTGATCGTTTGAATAAGCTTCACCCATGAAATGACAATCCTTTTTTAAATTTATTTACAGTTATCAAATCCAGTCTTTCTCTTTGACTGGGATGGTTGGTTATGATGTCAACATCTAAGGATATTTTCTCTTCCGGCCAGCTCCATTCAGAATACAAAACTCACTATGTTTTAAGAATCCATCTCTTAGTGAGTACATGCCTAAGTTTTCATTATTTTATCACACCTATATTAACATCAAAATATGTCAATATTATTTATGAATAATAACAGTTTTTTGAGATACGGATTTCTTCTCTGGATAGTTTCGCAGATGAGTTTTTTTTTTTTTTGTCAGGATTTTCTAATAAAGGATTGTTCTTTGGGCTAAACATATCTTGAATTTGCTTTGTTTACTGTCAGTTTCTTCTAAAAACTGATGTAAAAATATTGTTCTCTCTCTAATATATATATATATATATATATATATATATATATATATATATATATATATATATATATATACACACGTTGTTTGTTTCCATAGACTTCCGGCCATGTTGGACTTTTTGATGCCAGCGTTTTACAAGGTCATATGATGGGGCATTATCACCATAAGTTTCTTTCATTTCATCAAAAGTCTCCTGTGGTGTGCGTCCTTTCAAATACAAAAACCGGATTACTGCTCGACATTCAATAGGCTCCATTTCACACCTGACTCAGTTCAAACACCTGTAAAACAGAAACCACAATTAGTTCAGAGCTGTAATTTGCCACATAACCCGTAGAGATATAAATCATTGCACAGGCAAAATTTCAGCTAGATCAGACAACTGGAAGTGGGTCAGGGGCATTACTTATTGCACGCCCCTCGTAGTTTTTAGGTAATAAAGATATCATTGAAATTTTTCTTCAATTTCAACGGTCGATACTATGGGCAATTATTGGTTAAGTTACTAAAATTAATTAAAATTTGTTATAAAAGGAAAACTCATTTTTAATAGATTTTCTTTCTTAAAACAACAACATTGAAGAATATATCAGTAAAGAATGCATTTAAAAAAGAGTTTGAAACATTTAAATCATATTTTTATTGATATTTTTAATATTTAAAGTAAATGAATTTTTATTTCGATTCGTTAGAGAAGTTTGCCAGTTTACAGCTGTCTGCAGCAAGTTTTTTTTTTTTTTCTTTAAGAAAACACCACCAAACTCACAATTTCTTTTTGTAAAAAGAAAATTTATAGAAGTTAGTACAATGCAGTGGTGAAACGGATGAGCATAAACGGAAGCAAATTAAGATATAATGATGAAATAAGATGTGCAGATTCACCTTTATTAATACTATGTTTCTTTTTTTTTTTTAATTTATATTTTATACTTTGTATTGTATTCTTACTTGTGCCAGCATGTTCAGATAGAAGGTCCATATCGTATG